>NC_056728.1:1724476104-1724556104 GCF_019279795.1 Protopterus annectens
AGTTTAGCAACCCTTTCAACAGATTTGATTGGCTCATAATATCAAAAAATAGATTTCAGTGACATAACTGATAATTTTTCCAGCAGCAAGACACAAGCGTTGATGATCTCTCAAAATACTAAAACAATATCAGTCTATAGTTGAATGAAAGTCATCTTAAATATGAAATGCTATTTTCAGTACGCCACTTCAATATATGTCTGACGCTGAGCAGCAAAATCAATGTCATGACAAAACAAGCTTAGAAGTTGCGTAACTTGATCAAAATCCACACTATTGTTATAATTGGCACTGACCTGACATGGCATCAGCCAGTGTGTCTTTTTAGATAACATTCAGGTATGGCTACCAGAAAGTGTCAATATTAAAATAATACATCACATGCATCTTGCCTTCCTCATCTAGCTGGGTGCATTGATAAGCAAGTGTTTAGGTTATATAGTTTGATTTTTTTCTCTGAACTTTGTGTTGTAACAACAAACCGTGACTAGAAGGTTGGACACAGTATGAAATCCATGCTATTACTGCATGCAGAACAAATACAAGTATATGAATATTACAAAGATAGAGCAATGAAAACTCCGACTTCATTATTAGAGCTGTTTAACAGTATGCAGAATTAACTAAAGTAATAAATAAGTCAACCACCAAGAACAAAAAACTGATGTGAAAAACAAGAAAAACGGCTCAGGAAAAATGCCAGCGTCCACAAACAAGTATTTAATAAAGTAACAAATATTTAAGTGAGCTGTCTGTTTGAGCCTGGCATTTTTTCACTGTCCTGCTGCTCTAAATGATTACTATCAAAGTTTGCACAATCAGCAGATCACTCTTCTACTTCACCTTTCATAACAGATTTAATTAAGGTGTTTACAGTAGCTACAACTTGACGCAGTATGCAATTCTGATTTTAATTATAAATGTCCAGCTTTATACTTTCTGTCAGACAGCAGCAACATGAGGCATGTGAAAAATGAAACACTTCTATTACTGTCCAGTGCTGTCCTGTACCTTTCACATTGGGAATCATTCCATTAGACTATATGCTGGCATGGGGGTCCTTATGTTTTTACAATAATGCATAACTTTAAAATATGAAATATACTTTAAATCTAGCAAGTGTGGATTTGCTAATAAAATTTACATTGTTGAAAATGTCTTTATCACAAACTGTACAACAGCCTAAATGAAATCAAACATCTTGTGTAACTTAAAAGTCTGAAACTGTTTAATAATCTTACAGTGTCTTTTAATGAAATTATGAACACATGCCTAATGTTTCCAGTTAATGTGATATTATGGTGTAACTTTCTGCAACAAGTAATCTAAAATTTAATTTAGTAAACTAAAGATGCAATGCAGTGTTACAGTTTACTCCAACAGCTTTATTTACATTGCAGTTGTCAAGTATATTTACCCATTCACATTTGTCTACCATTTGTGATGACTATACTGAACCACAATAATCAGTTTTATAAAATTATTTATGAAGTCTATGTTGTCTTTTACCTGCTTGAAAACATAAACAAATAATATGTTGGATATAAAAATTAGGTTAAAATAGTATTATTAAAACAAAAATTGTGTGTGTGAGTGTTTGTGTGCTTACACATATATGTGTGTATATGTACATGCATTACATGTGTGTATATGAATGTGTGTATGCTTACGTGTGTGTGTATGTGTATATGCATTATGTGTGTGTGTGTGTATGTGTATGCATGAGTGTAGGTGTGTGTGTGTGTGTGTGTGTGTGTGTGTGTGTGTGTGTGTGTGTGTGTGTGTGTGTGTGTGTGTGTGTGTATGTGTGTATAACTGGCTGAGTATTAGAGGGTTTTTCAAAAGGCATGGAGATAAAAAATGGTGTAAGGGCAATGGGGCCCCAAATCAAGATGTACTGACTGCCTCCTAGTTTCTCATGGCATGCCTGACCTCTAGAGATATACACATCTCCTGCTCTACATTTGCTTAGCTCAAGAAATATCAGCATGGCCTACTCACCCCTTTCCATTTTGACCAATATTCAGTGCTTTCCATTCTCTGTGACTCTTGTGCCACCCAAGGCTGGAGTGTCATAGTACAATACTCATAAGTTTTGGACTAGCATTTTCATCTAGCTCAGCACTGATGTTTATGTGTTTCATGTTTCGTATTCTACTAACAAGAAAATGTTTTAATATCTGCAAATAGCTGAGTCCCATGATTTTACCATTTCAGAAACAAAAAGGCAACAGATGCAATGAAATGTAGCTATTTTGTAGCATAGGACATGCAACCAACAGAACTTAATTCACATTAAATATGTTCTAAGTGAAAAAAATAAAAAAAATTGTATTACTGTATAAATTCAGTGAATGGAGACTTTGGGTTGTATAATAAGCAAGTAACCCAAGACCTGGAGAACTGAAAGGTAATACAAAGATTAGCTATTATTAACAAGTTGAGGTTGCCTTCTGCAAAGATAAAAGTCATGGTAGCTCTGTGTTTTAAAGAGACTAAATCAAGTTTGCAGGGCTGGAGCATGGGACCAGAAACTACTGATTTATGACAACATGCAGCATAGTAGGTCAGTCTGTGCTGAAATCAGATGACACCGAATAAACTTCTAAAAAAAACAGAAAGCAGTGGTTAAGGTAAGAATGTCCAGACACTAAATGAACTGTTTAAATCTTGACTCTGACTGAGATAATCATTTGCACAACTGTCTTTTTGATGGCTATTTATGACTTTTTCACAGTGCACTGATTTTCCCCAGAAGCACTGGCAGAGGAGACAAAACGATAAATTTGACAAAATCATTACAGAGCTGAAATGCTTCTCAAGTCGCACACTACATAAATGTGAAGACACTTGGTCCCTATCTAAGTAGTTATTCCATCCTGCTGATAGGCTGTACCAGACTCATTCTATAGCCTTATCCCTGTCATCAGTATTACTGACTTTGTAACCAGGAAGGTACTTATATGAGTTATTTACAGCCCCCTGCTTTCCATTGTTAGACTACTGCTATATAATGTATGTTTCTACCTTGCTGGAAATCTAGTGTCAGGCATGAAATATCTCCATGGTAACAGAGACATCGCCACTGACATAGCACAGCAAAGGATTAAGTGTGCCTTTAGACATGCTGCTGGGGTCCTAAGGGGCTATGGCTTGAATAGCCCTTGTCTCCTTTGCGCTGCAATTGCAGTCAGTCTGGTAGTTATAAAGGAAAGAAATGTAAAAGTTAATGCATAAAAAAAATCATTATGGCTTGTGCAGTGTAGACCTTGCCAGGATTACCACTGACCTTTACTTACTTTTCCTTAAACCGTAACAGAAATTGCAGTGTATAAAATCTATACTGCAGACTTGTCAGCAAGCAAAAAGAATTTAAAGATATTTTTAGTGAAAACAGCTGATTGCAGGAAGAATTACAGCATTTTTTTCTGAAGTAAGTCATGTCAAGGCCAACAACAGTCTGACACAGTTAGCAACTAAGAAAATAAGTACAAATAAAATACATCATTCTGTTTTATAAGAAAATAAAAACTAGTGAAGAAATATTTGCAGAAATTTGGGATATATTAATGTGATAGATCTCAGTAGCAAATGCAGGCATAAGAAAAACAGTTCAAATGGTAGATCAGTTGTGTGTCATAGTTGGAAATATAACCTTTTGCAAGCTACTGAATACGTACTCATCACAACAAATCTACTAACTACTACATATTGCATATTGCAAAAATACTGTTCTTTAAGTGAAACTTTAAAACCAATAGACCCCTTACTATTTCTCATCAGGTTACAGGTAAGTGTGAAAATTCCAGGAGACTTGCTGAAGAAGGGTTGGAACATTTCATCAGGTGTCATAAGCCTTATTATGCAGGTGGGCAAAAATTAAATCTATGCCAGCACCTACCACATGCAAGAAGGCATTCATTAAAATTCTTTCTGTCTGTGCAAATAAGATGAGAATCTTAGAAATTTTTCAGGTGTGAAATAAAAACGAGAGCCTTATTTCACTGCATCTGAATGTCTATCTAACTTGCATTAGCTCATGCCCAAGCTTTCAAACAGAATCAGAATTTTTTGTTTCATACCTAGGCCTGCAGGCAAACTTTTGTTTATGCTACAGAAGTACAACAAAATACTGTGTTGAAAACCAAAATGCAGCATTAGTGAACCACAAAATTCTGCCTTGTGTCTAAGTACTCCCATACTTATATAAGCAGCCCAGCTTTGAGATTATGTAAGTCTAAGTTGGGCTTCATACAGCTGTTACTAGCTGCTTTTCATGCATTGCAATATAATCACTCAATTAGAATTATCATAGACATACTTTTAGAAATGGTAGCATATTTATCAAACAGTTATGCAGTATATTTTGGCATCTCTCATATTCTAGCAACTCCAAACCATTACAAGACTGCCAGCACCATACAGTCAGTATACAAAAAAGAAAACTTTAGTATCTCCTATTCACAGTTTAGAACTAAGCTATCAACATACATACACTATTAGGCTAGCAAAATAAGTGAATAAAGAAACAAAACACTTGCTGTCAGTTTAAATGACCAGTTACACCAAGAGATCAGGTGTTTTGGAATCTATCTCCACAGTAAACATGTTTATAGATAGGCCTTACATTGAAGTAAGTCACTTATACTGAAAGCAATTATTTTGGAATCAAATGAAAAAAAAATGAAATGTACAAGAGAAATGTATTATAGAAACAGATATACCAGTAGGCAGAGCTGTATCATGGTGAAATGGGGCCGTAGGCATGGTAATGGATCAGCCCCCCACACCCATTCCAGTGTTCCATTACTTTGCACTTTATCCTGTCACCATAAACTGTTTAAACCTGTCGATGTGTATACTATTTTCCTCTTTACTTCTACAATGATTACAGATACTTGGATTTCATTTAAAACCTTTATTTCAAATTTTATTGTCAAACAGATAGCCATTTGCTAAACAAACAATACAGTTTCACAATGAAAACAGATTTGTATTATTAACAGTAAACTTCTCTGCCCTGGAAACTCACATTCATTGAAATGGCATCAAAACCCACATTCCAAGAAAATGCATCTGACCAGTAGTGAGTTTACTTTTGGTCTGTTTTCCAACCATGTGCTCCTTGCACACATTTTTAGGACCATGCATACATGCATTTTTTCCTTCGTTCACTTTCCTGATTATATTCCTTTTATAATACAGCACCACCTGTTAGAACGTGTTTTTAACTGGTAGTTTTGAGCATTTTTCCAGTAAGCAATGAAACAAAATGCATGAACCAATAATGATGAGACTACCCATTTCAGAACATTTTAACCATAAAAGACGATTGAAACTTGTCATTACAGTCCACCAATATCAGTCAATATGAACATTCTTTGCAGAAGTAAAAGTCATCTCAATAATTTCACATCAAAGAGATATGTAACTAATGAAGAGGTCGCTACTGACAAACAACTTTACATTTCAGTGTTTTATCTACAAATGTAGTGCCTGCTGCCCTTGAAGAATTAATTGTCTATGTTGCATTAAAACAATTGGTAATCCGGTAATATTGCAATAGAGAATGACTGGCAACCTGACAACAATGCATATTTATTAGTGATCTCCTCCAAAGGAGGATGCACTCAGGAGTGCAGCACCCTATACCCCCTTAAGTGCACAGCAAGTATTAGCAATCCATCCACATGGTGTAAGAGTAGAGCACACAGCCTTCTGCACCAAAGGCAAGTATACTACCTGTTGCTCCTCTAACACTGCTTTCAGATTCTACAGCATAGACACTGGCTGCCATTTGCTAAACAAAACAGTTGCAAATTGAAAGCAGAACTAGCAAGAGCAGCAGTAAACCTCTCTTAAATTAAGACTCACACTTTCTTGAAAATGCACTGAAACTCCTAATTCCTTGAAAATGCACTAAAATTGTGAAATGCACTGAAACTGGGAAAAAGCACTGAAACTCACAATTCCTTGAAAATGCACTGAAACTCACAATTACTTGAAAATATACTGAAACTCATAATTCCTTTAGCAGTCTGGTAGTTGGTGGTGAGGATTTAGGCTCTTGTCTCCACTGAAACTCATATATCCTTGAGTAGTCTGGTAGTTGGTGTACAGGATTCATGCTCTTATCTCCTGTAACCAAGGTACAGAGTTTGAGCCTGATTAAGATGAATGACTAACCTACCATCCTTTATTAGGGCATTTCACACCACCTTAAGAATGGCTTTAAACTTACAAATGACTATGCTATTGCACATTAAATTCTGTGTGTGTTCACATTCATGGATATAGAGTGTGTAGGCATGTGTCCTCCTAAAGGAGAAGACTCTGCTGAGACATTATAAAGAAATGTTTAATTTTTTTAATTAATTCAAAAGTGAATGTGGAAACCCTTATACTACCCACCAGCTGGCCAGTGAGCCTCCCAGCCACTGGGACCTAGGCAACTGCCTAGGTCACTTACTGCTGGAACCGGCTCTGCCAGTAGGGCAAAACCTGCATTCTTAAAATGTTAGATGAAATAAGCTGAGCTTTAGGGCATCCAAGAGCTACCTATGTATTAAATTCCGAAGGTGTGAAGCCTGAGAGGTAAAGAAATAAATCCCAGAGGATTCAAGCATAACCATAGAACTGCTAACAGCTTCTGGTGGTAGAGCGTAGGTTACAAGTTGGATAGTATGACATAAGCAGCTCTTTTGAGTAAGGGATCACATGTTATGCATATCAAGATAAATTAGGACCAGAATTCTATAGACAACACGAGAAAACAGGCAGCCAATGGATGCTCTTGAGCACTAGTGTACCATGCTGGTAACGGGAAGTATCTGTTAGTAACCAGGCAGTGGACTTCTCTACCAGCTTCAAACAATTGAGTTTTTGGCCTGCAAGTGTTAAGTTCAGGGATTTGCAGTTATCAAGATGTGGTGAGACCAGCCCCACTCAGGTCTTCAAGTGATAGTGGGTGCTTGATCTAGGAAAGATTTATTTGATAAAAACATGCAGACTTCATAACATGTGATGCTTGGTCTTTGAGGTTCAGTCTGTTGCTTGGCTCTTGAGCATTAGTCATTTATTAAGTGTGACACCAAGATCTTGAACCCTTGATAAGAGATCAAACCTGTTACTTCCATATAAAATAAATGGGTGTAAAAGTAGGAAATTTGACTACTTCCTACCTATGTACAGGTCATGATAACTGCTTGGTTGTACCAATCTTGAGCCCATTTAATAGACATCCAGAGTTTGATGCAATTAAGCTCATTAACAAAATAATTCAGAGCCAATGTAGAAACATATGGGAAGGAGAGATATAGCTGAATGCCATCAGCTTACTTGTAGTACTATAAACCTCTCCTCCCAATTAGATCACCCAAGGGCTGCAGCCACATGGTGAAAAATGGTGGAGGATTAAGCATCTGGAAGGATACAGACCAAAGGAACTCACATCTGAACTAACCCTTTGTGATCATCTGGAGATGTAGGGGTAAATACACTTGGGGTCAGTTCTTGAGAGACTGCAATAGTTGGTTAATTGTTTCATTAGGATCCCATGATCTACCATAACAAAAGCCACTGCAAAATCAAAGAGGATTATGACAAAATAAATTTTTTTATCTCATGTGGCAAATCCAAAAAAACTGTAAAGCTTGTGCTCTGCCTTCTCCAAAATATTACTAATAAAACAAGGTTAGATATGGGATAGTAGCACTCAATAGCTGTGTCCAAGAAGGCTTCATTAAAAATTAGAATGACTAATGATCACCTCAGATAAGACACAAAGTGATGAAATCCAAAGAGGACCTGATATTCCTTTACAGAAAAAGACACAAAACATTAAGATAAAGCTCTAATAAGCCTGGTAGGACAAGACTCGAGACTGTGATTTACGTGGAGTAGCCATAGCTGTGGAATTATAGAAACAAAGACATGGGTAATCAGAAAATCAAGCTCAGACTAAGACCAGACAGTATCAGTAACTAGTTCATATCCCTTATCTGGGAGTGGTATTCATACAGCACCAGATCTGTTGGAAGTAAACAAGGATCTTATATTACTATGTTGAATGTTCCGTCTGGGAAGCAAGTCAAGCTGGGATGTTAGCCTGTCATCCAGCCTGAAGAGTGCTGCTGGGTGAGTGGTTGGGATAGAAAAAAATACCTTTTGCTTTACAGTTCTATTTGGTCTGGAACATAATTCTCTTCCAATCCAATTTGCCCTCCACCAGATGGGTACAGCACCACCAGTGCTCTAACATTCATGTGGTTCCAAGGAAGAAGCACAGTTCAAGAGATGTAACTAAGCATTAGTAGGCAATCCTATGCAAATGAGAGTTATGATAGTGAATCGCAAGTTCACATAGCAAATGAGCACAGTCACTGGAGTGTAGGAGTAGGATAAGGGGAGTTACAGAGTAGAAAATAGGTGACATCATGAGGGGGGTATGTATGAAAGGAGTGCAGCTCATTGGAGCAGGGTGACATGTGTCAGCTTACATTTACATAACAGTGAAAGAGGTGTGTCAACAGGTAGGCCAGGTAAAGTCAAGAAATCGAAGGTGTATGCTGTGGATAACACCAAAGTTCCTTGCTGAGCGTGCATGCACGCATGTGAGCGCCAGTAAACCCAAGTAAGACAGTGTGCGCGCGTGTAAGCATGTGTGTGCTCATGTAGGCTGCAGTAAGCATATGTAAGGCTGTGTAAACATTTGTAAGCGCGTTTGCGCCGGTGTGCGCGTGTTTCAACAAGAATAAGCAAGATTTAGTCTGTGTAAGCATGTGTGCGCACATGTGAGCTGGTGTGCACGTGTTTGCACTTGTTTGCACGGCACTGCCCCCTGAGGAAACAGAAAGGGTAAAGGAAGCACAACAAATAGTAGGAAGTTAACCAAGGAGTACTAGCAGAGCTAGCAGGTGGAAACAATCAGAATCAGGCAATTACACAGGCAGTACACTAGCCCATCCCAGCCCAGCCCAGCACTTAAATCACAGCAAAAACTATTCCAGTATGTTTTACTCAGAGTCACTGCAACACTGCAGTAAGCTAATAGAAGTGAAAACTGAAAAAGCTTTACTGAGACAAAGAAATGTTAGGGGCTGCCATTGCTCTCATAAGGCGACATATGCAACATGCTGAGGGTGGTGACAATGCAAATGCTGCTGAGCAACCCAGAGTGAGGAGACGGAGAAGAGTGTACAGGCCTAGGGTAACCTACCAGGGGCTACATGAGCTGGAGATAGTGGAGCGCTATAGAGTGGACAGAGACCTCATGCAGCAAATTGTTAAGCTGTGCAGGCCATGCCTCACACACAGAACCAACAGAGGGGAACCCATCCCAGTGGAAACCAAGGTATGTGTTGGCCTAAGAATATTATCAACAGGTACCTTCCAGAGACCAGCTGGTGATATGATGGGGATTTCACAGGCATCAGCATCTAGGGTACTGTACCAGTTCCTGAATGCCATGGCAGCACATGTCGGTGATCATGTATATTTCCCCAATTCCCATGAGGTATTTCCAGCAATATGCATCTCTCCCAGCAAATAGTGGAATACCCTGAGGTAGTGGATGCAATAGACTGCACGCACATTTGCATCAAAGCACCAGCTGGTGATCGGGGTAGGGTCTACTACAACAGCAAGGGTTACCCCTCCATCAACTGCCAGGTTGTGTGTGATGCCCAGGGCATAATAATGAATGTGTGTGCTGGCTGCTCTGGAAGCTACCATGACTCCCATATCTGGCATCTGACACAGCTGTACCAGACATTTGCCATTGGGGACATCCTTCATGGTCACCTAGTGGGGGATGCTGGATATGCACTCGAGCCGTGGCTGATGACACTCATCAGAAATGCACACACACCTGAACAGGAATGACATAATGAGGCACACGCACAAACATGAAATGTAATTGAGCGTGTGTTTGGGCTGCTCAAGTCACGGTTCCGGTGCCTAGACACATCTGGTGGAGCCTTGCAGTACTCACCAACTACATGTACCCAAATAGCCATGGTATGTGCTATGCTACACAATATGATCCTGCGAAAACAGCTGCAGCAGGAGCAGCATAGGGCCGGGCACAACAGCCCCCCACCATTGCCAAGGCCATCACAGGCAGAGCGTGACTCAGACGAGGGTCAACCTGAGCCTGCCCCTGTAGGCAGAAGGAGGTGTGCCCAGTATGCTTTGGCCTTGGCAAAGAGGCAATGCACAGCATATACACTGGCTCAGTAGGAACCCTGGAAATGATACCTCTTTCCGACTTGCACATTTAGTAAAAGCGATGCCTAACTCGACACTACCTGTTAACAAACATGTATAGGGAGTGTAAAATGTGCATCTGACATAGGCAGCCCTGCAGCACCACCTGACACATGATTGCTATGTGTTAAGCCATATAAAGCATTGCTAAACAGCTCTCACCACTATTTAGTATATGTAAACAAAATTGCACACACTAAGTAACACAACTACAGGCAATGTTAAGCAATATTGTGCACTGTCCAGCAATGTTGGGCAACATTGATCAATGTTGTGCAAGTCTGGTCAAATGTGGGTATAGTACATCAAAAGCAAGTTAACAAGTCCATATTTGCTTCACTTCTCTTGCAGCAGTCTGTTCTGGCATGTATGAAAATATGAAGCAGTGACAGTCCTCAAACCCAGGATACAGTGCACTATAGTCAGAGTACAGAACCACTAAACTATGACAGTATGTCAATGGTCAGCTTGTATGAAAGAATGTTGATAAGTCAATGCTAAGTATCTCATGGAAACCTTGCAGGCATAACCAGTTAACCAGTGACCAAGATCACAAAAAGGTAACCCACAGAATGCAGGATACTGCTTCGGTACAATGAAGGCTGTCTTTAACATATACCAGGACTAAAAATGTCCAAGGAATCCCAAGGTCGTCAAACAAAAATATATTTATTTGAGAAAGCCCAAAGGCTAAAAACAGAACAAAAACAAAAATACGAAACATATAAAGCTTAATTTCACTGATTTAGCGCTTTCATCTCCAACCAGGAGACTTCTTCAGAATCAATGTATCCTCACAATTCCCATTATTTTATACAACTTCCAAAACTTTTAAGGCTGTGTAATTGGCTGGCATTTTATTGCCTCTTTAATTGAAGGTATAAATTTAAAGGCAGAACATCCATATACATAAATGAAAAGGACTTGAATGAAAATACAAAAGGTATACATAACAGTCAAGTTGTTTCTCATTTCTTATAACAACTTTTCATTGATTTATTTTCTCAATCAATAGTTGAATATCAGGATAATTACAGATAAAAGCATTAATACGTTAAAATAAATAAATAAATAGTATAATAAAATATATATAACCATATAATGGTTAAGCCTATAATATAGTAGTGTAAGTCATGATCTAATGAAGAAATATATCAGTGTAAGATATGACCCAATGAGGAAATATAGAGGTATAGAAGAATAAATACATGTTATATACCAATGTAAAAACATATAATAAATATAAATTCAATAATAAATATAATAAATATAATAAATATATATATATATAAATATTGAAATATTTAAATATTTAAGATCCACTGTTAAAATGATATGAAATAAATATTAATGTGTATTTAATAACTAATTAATTTATTATATAGCATATTAAAATATAATAAAATATTGTTATTATTATTTCTATTATTATTGTTGTTATTGTTATTATTATTATTATTATTTCACTCGTGTTTCTTCGGATCAACTGCTACGAGTTTTAATGCAGGGGTGATGGAAATATGGTCATTGAGACCTTTACCACAGCATGCATCAAGTCTCAATTGCCAGACCATCTCACGAAACTCCAGTAGTGTTTTCCAATCACCCCCTCTTTCTGGGTAAGCAACTTCTTCTATGACCCAGAATTTGTAATTAGCCTCCTTACATATTAATGCATGTCTATATAGTGCATTATTTTCGCTATGTTTATTAATGTCTCTAATGTGCTCATAGATTCTGGTCCTAAGATGGCGTTCCGTTTTTCCTATGTAGTAACTCCAAGTTTTACAGAAGGCCAAATAAACTACTCCTTTTGAGTTGCAACTGTTATATTTCTTTGCCCTTAGAATGATTCCAAGACTGGGGATACTAACCTCCTTACATCCGGCAATATAAGTGCATTGAGCACATCTCCCACATTTAAAAGTTCCAAGTTTAGCACACGTCCCTCCTACTTTGTTCTTATTACTTTCAATAATATTCTTAATATTTTTACTCCTCCTGTAACTATATTTTATCTTGCTTTGAAATACATTAGTTTTTGTAGGCATATTTTGGAACATTTCCCAGGTTTCATTTATACATCTTTTTAACCATCTAATTCCCTTATGGTAAGTCAAAGTTAAATATGGTGTTATATCTATATTATTAGATTCCTGCCTACTACAGGAACTTCTCCTCCCATCTTGGTTGGAATCTACTGTCACATTATCATTGTTCAACAAGGGGACATATTTACTACCCCTTCCTAACTGAACATATTCCTTAATGGGTTTAATAAATTCAGATGGGTATCCCCTTTCCAAAAACATCTTTTCAATATTATTAATTTCATTTAAAAATTAATTGGTATGGGAGATCATTCTAGCCATTCTGATGATTTGTCCCTTGACTATATTATTTTTTAATTGATGGGGATGGTCACTATCAAAATGTAAATACGAATTGGAATAATGTTCCTTTCTGTAAATATTAGATTTATAACATTTATTTTGGTAATCTTTTTCTAGTTTGACATCTAGGTAGTGTGTCGTATCTTCCCCTGTTTGATATGTGAATTGTAAGAAACTAGTAGTATTGTTAATATATTCTATAAATTTGCCAATACTATCATAGGAACCATTCCATAAGACAAAAATATCATCTAGGAAACGAAAATATTTGATAATATGTTGACTAAAATCCGAGTTAAAGACATTGTCTCTCCCAACAAAGCATAATAATGTTGGCATATATTGGGGCGCATGCCGACCCCATTGCAACCCCTTCTTTTTGGTGATAATAATCCCCTTATACATAGTTGTATTTAAGGACTAACTCCATATTTTCAAGGACCAATCTATATTCATCTACTGTTAAAAAATCCATCTCTGTCAACATCCTTTCAAACCACATTAATCCCGCCATCTGGGGAATGACTGAGAAAACGTCCCTCACATCAATAGTAATAAAAATAAAATCATCCATAAATGGACTCTGTCCAATTTTGTGCAAAAAGTCCCATGAATCAATTAAAATATGTCTATGATTATTGTACAGTTTCTTTAACTTGGTATCCACATATATCGCTAAAGGTTGGGTCTTGGAACCTTGTGAGGAAACTATCGGCCTCAAAGGTGGATCATATAGGGACTTATGTATTTTTGGGATACCAAAGATAACAGGTATGACCAGTTTAGGTACTTTGAAAAATTCATATAGTTCCTTGTCAATCAGTCCTTGCAATAAATTATCTTCCAATGTCAGGTCTATCTTATTGTAGGAAATATTTATCTCATTCCTAGAGACAAGTTCATGTTGATTCTCCTTGTCCAAAATATCCATCATCCTTCTAGTATAATCCCACTTATCCATAATTACAACCCCTCCACCCTTGTCGGGTTTCATTACCCTAATTCTTTCATTGTTACTTAATTCATTAAGCAATTCCATTTCAGTTTTAGTTAGGTTATTATCTAACACCTGTTCCTTTTTATAATCTTTCCTAATTCTATTAACAACACATTTCTCAAAATTCATAATTTCATAATGGAGGGGGGGGGGTTGTATATACTTGATCTTTTTAAACTATTTTCTTTTAATTGTGAATACTTATCCTTGTACAAATACTTAAAATTGAATTTACGGGTGAAATTTTTTATGTCCAATAATATATTCTCTATCCTAGGTTTATTAGTAGGCACAAAAGAGAAACCTTTTATAAATAGGTTAAAATAATTTTCATTAATAACAATATCTGTATAGTTAAAAATATTAAAATTATTGGAGGTATTGATAATACTATCTTGTTTGTTTTCTCCTATAACTTGTGTTATAATTTTTTCAACATTTAGAAATGAAGTGCCTATTTCCCTTATCTGTATGTCCTCCCCATGTATTTGATGTTTCTGTTCTCCGTAACTTGCGCATATGAGGGTTGCTGGGTCCGATTCCGTATTCTCTCAGACCTCCTCGGTTCTTCCATTTCTAAAGGGATAACATCCCCCATATCACTATCTCTATAATTCTCCTCAAAATGTGATCCAGTATTATATAGGTTAAAACCATTATTATTCAGATTCTGTCTATCATCCCTACCTGTTCCACCATTTTGATATTTATTACTTCTGTAACTGCTACGATATTGATCCACACTATATCTCTTGCCTTTTTTAATTTCACTATAGTAGGCAAGGCCTCTCTCATATGCATCCAAGCCCCTTTCCAATTTCTTTAATTTCCTATTCATATTAGTATTAATATTATAGTCAATGTCATGTAGCACCCTATAGTACATATTTTTGTATTCATCAATTGAAAATAAAAGGTCATTACTAATCTCATTGTACAATTTGTCTACCTCTTTCTTAATATCTTCCATAATCTCAGTATTGCGCTTTATCATAACTTTGATTATAGCCAGTCCACAGTCATTTAATATATCACATACAGTTTTAAAAAACATTTTGTCATCAGTACTGTTGTTTGGAAACTTATTCAGTCTCAAACCTTTCGGTACAATTTTATCTTTTACACATTTATCGAAGTACCAATTTTCAACAACCAAAGTTTTGTATCTTAATAACAAGTTTTTGAAAATCTTACATTTGTCCTTATATGTCAGGCTACCCGTCGAAACGTTCTTCTTTGCTTTAGTATGAGCATTAAGCGACTGGTTTAGCCATATATTAAAATCCATGTCCTGATAAAAATCTGGTGTATTGTAGTCTTTGTTGCCCCTTCGGGTATTTCTAAGGTCTATTCCGCTATTCGGTCCCGTTTGCGAAATGTCTCTAACAGTCTCACCACCACGCTTGTCTTTTTTGGCATCTGACGTCATCCTGGTCACGCCTGCCTCACTCAGGCTACTCTGCGCACATGGGATTTCGTTGTCAGATCCAGGTGGGGAGATCTCCGTTTGTGAATGGGTTTGAATAACCCTGATCAATTCATTGAGTAAAGAACTGTTATCCATCAAGAAAAGACTCCTCGTAACCGAACCAGCAAGCAAAAAAGTTCAACCAGTAACCAAGATCACACAAAGGTAACCCACAGAATGCAGGATACTGCTTCGGTACAATGAAGGCTGTCTTTAACATATACCAGGACTAAAAATGTCCAAGGAATCCCAAGGTCGTCAAACAAAAATATATTTATTTGAGAAAGCCCAAAGGCTAAAAACAGAACAAAAACAAAAATACGAAACATATAAAGCTTAATTTCACTGATTTAGCGCTTTCATCTCCAACCAGGAGACTTCTTCAGAATCAATGTATCCTCACCTGAATTTATATTTATTATATGTTTTTACATTGGTATATAACATGTATTTATTCTTCTATACCTCTATATTTCCTCATTGGGTCATATCTTACACTGATATATTTCTTCATTAGATCATGACTTACACTACTATATTATAGGCTTAACCATTATATGGTTATGTATATTTTATTATACTATTTATTTATTTATTTTAACGTATTAATGCTTTTATCTGTAATTACTCTGATATTCAACTATTGATTGAGAAAATAAATCAATGAAAAGTTGTTATAAGAAATGAGAAACAACTTGACTGTTATGTATACCTTTTGTATTTTCATTCAAGTCCTTTTCATTTATGTATATGGATGTTCTGCCTTTAAATTTATACCTTCAATTAAAGAGGTAATAAAATGCCAGCCAATTACACAGCCTTAAAGGTTTTGGAAGTTGTATAAAATAATGGGAATTGTGAGGATACATTGATTCTGAAGAAGTCTTCTGGTTGGAGATGAAAGCACTAAATCAGTGAAATTAAGCTTTATATGTTTCATATTTTTGTTTTTGTTCTGTTTTTAGCCTTTGGGCTTTCTCAAATAAATATATTTTTGTTTGACGACCTTGGGATTCTTTGGACATTTTTAGTCCTGGTATATGTTAAAGACAGCCTTCATAATCCGTGTTAAGTTAAGACACATAGGTGAGGCCTGCAGTAATAATAGAACCTTATATTCAACACACATATAGTATAAATGTTAAAACTGGTAATGTTCACACACAGCAACAAACTTAGTGGACCTCAGACAGCAACATACTGCAAGGTCACACTGATCATGCCCACACACTTGGAACTATGAGACAAATGTCAGGCAACAAAACACTGAAAGTCTGAACTGGGCATGCTCACACACTTAGGGCAAGTCTGAGTACAGCAGTGGGCCAAACATATCCCTCAGTTGCATGTGTCAATCCAGGAACCTTGCACTATTCACCAATCCACCATGTGCACACAGTGATATGACAACAGACACAATATAATACAGTGAAATCCTGTCACAATCAAATATGTAATGCAGAAACCTAGTTTGTTCATAGGAAGTGGTAAAGCAAAGAAGAAACAAAACCTGCAATCAGTACCATCACTGAACAATGTGCATCCCGAACATTAGCATAGGTTCAGAGATTAACACTAGGCTATCTGCCCTAGGGTATGTAGAAGCCTAGCCACAGTGTGTTTGTATTCTGCAACCACGCTAGATCAGTAAACTGTGCCTGTTAATAGTAGGTCACACAAGATATCTCACATATGTTCATTTCATTCTGCCTCTGTCTAGCAAGGACCCATAACATATCCCAGGGCTAAACATACGATCCCCCATCCACCTGTGAAGATGTCACCTGTAGGTGGTCAGCGTGGGTCTGTGCATATGTGGGACTGTGATCACATTCCCAAGTGAGTGGAGCCTCTGTGATGGTAATATGCCCTTACAGCATGTCCTATTAACATCATTGTTCACGTACCTGTCCCTAGAGCATGTAGCTGTAGCATGTAGCTGGACTTTGATATCCTCATGTGGAGCCTGTCCATCAATGCTGTGATGGACATGGCTTCAAACAAAAGGCACAAACTGCATCCAAGTAGGCATTAAGCAACTGAGGAGAGCTGGGGTCACCATAACCAAACTGTGCATACCATCTGTGTGAGGCCCTAGATCCACTTGGTTATGTAAATCTGTGTACATTCCAGTTGCTGCAGGTGTTGGGTAAGGTACATCCGAAATGGGGCATTGTATCCAAGCATGTGCCTGATGACTATAGGGTCACAATGACCCCACTTGATCCGGATGTAAAACTGTATGGGATAAGGTTGGCTAAATAGAAGGTGTGTCCAACAACATTGGCAACGTGAATGTCAAAGGCGAGAGTACTAAGTATTCATGTCCCCAAATCACACACACTGTATGCGATGTATCATCACCTATGTGGTAATGTGTGTGCACGATGTTACTACCAAAGGTGATGACTATGCATCTAAAGGAAGGTAGCTGTAGGCCATGGCTCTGGCACCAGTCATCCATCTCTGTGAGACCCTCTCTGAGGATGCTTGTGCCAGCTGTGGAGTCGAGTATGGCACACAGTTTGCAGTCATCTGCAAACATGGTCAGCCATATTCCTCCTGTGTTAGCCAGTATGTATCAGACATGTATACAGAACAAGAGAGGTCCCAGGACTGAGCCCTGTGGGATGCCATGTGCAACTGGTGTATAGTCAGACATGGCACCTGCAATACTGACCATGTGTGTGCTATCCATGATCCAGTTAGCAATCCATCTTGTGACATATGTGTTGATATTGAATCTGGTGATCTAATGTATAAAGGCCAAGTGGGGTATTGTGTAGAACTGGTGTGCGAGCTCCAGGTAGGCTGTGTGGACAACCCTGTGTACATCTATGGACTTGTTAACTGTTTAAAGACATCAAACAGCTGCAAGAGGCAAGATATGCCCACAACAAAACAAAATTGTGTAGGATCCAGTGTCTGTAGGCTCACAATGTGTATGTGTATGTGTTCCATGATGATACACTCTATAGCATAGCAGACCAGGATAGTTAGGCATATATTGGGATAATGTCCAGGGTCCCTTATGACACCAGCACTGTGGAGTGGGTACACTGTAGCTGTACGCCATCCCATGGGTACATATCCTGTAGTAACTGTGATATTGAACAGTGACATAATGTGAGTGTGAAGTTTGCCATGAATCTTGTGTATGCCACAGTCCGGGACACCATCTGGTCCCACTGATGCTGTGTTGTCCGCTATGGAGAGGGCAGAACACACATGTTCATCTGTGATGTCAGGGAGGCTACACCCTGTTGTGATGGACATGTGCACTGCAGGGGGGATGGTGGGGAAATATTCACACTGAACCTGTTGTCCAGGATGTCCGCAATGTCAGTGGGTTCACTGTATCATTTGTAATTATGCAGTAACTCACAGCATATCTGTGAGTTCACACCCAGGTCCCTGACATAACTAAATAAGGCCTTGTGATTGTCCATAGTGTCTGTTGCAAGTGTCCGTTAGAAGTGGGCATTAGATGAATCAACAAGTGATTGTAGCTATACCATAGTACTGATCAAAGATGCCTTCCTGATTGTGATTGTGCTCCATAATGTAGTAGTCTCCTCCTGTCCCTGTATATCTCAGTAATGACCATGGTCCACTAGACATGTCCCATGCCATTAGAGGAGTGAGGCTTGTAGTTATCTGGGATAGCATGATCCATGCATTCCAGTAGTTGTCCATAGAATGGGCTTGCAAAGTATGAAGTGGTCTGAGCCATAATTAACACTGTCCCAGGGTCATTGAGGGATACCACCTCAGTTTGTACAAGTGTGATGTTCGCTCATGAGAAGTACGTCACTGAGATCACATAGGATGTGTGTGTGTGTGTATGGGATATGTATGTCTAGTGAGATGAATGTATGTTCCGACCTTAACAATGATGGGTATACCTGTGTTGTGGAACATAGAGTCCTCATGTGGGTGATGATCGGGTCCCACATGTTTTAACCCCCTGTGTGTGTGTTGACCAGGTCTGCCATAGCAGTTGAGTGTAACAATCCCAGCAACTGTTGTGCGAAGGTGTCAGTGCTTGAGTAGTATACACAGTCAATGTTCATGTATATGAAGTCACACAATATAATTGTGTTTGGTGAGACCTTCACATTCCCCAGTGTTCCCAGGAATAATGAGTGTTGTACCCAAGTTAGGGAGTGTGGTTTGTAACAGTCTACAAACTGAAATGCAGTGTTGCACACTCTCAGTTGCACATGTACATTCCCCAATGCTTTGTGCACTGCTACCAACCTGGAGGTGTGTGCATGAATGATGTATATGGATACCCCCCATTGTTGTTGTCCGGTCCGAATGTTGTATCTGAAAACCATGGTATGACATAAAACCTGTTAGTGCTGTTGTACTTTTGTGAGCCTGAACCAGGTGTTTGTTACTGCACATATATCGACAGATTCCATACTGATGTGAGTCCTGAGTGCATGCATTCTGAGGGTTAGACATCAGTTGTTGAGCACCATCACTCTCTGTTTCCTGTACCCTGTAATGTCTATGGCTGTGGTTATGTCTTCTGACCCTTGCTTCAAACAGCCACTATGTGTGTGTCAAGAGCCTAAGGCAGTCTGTGAAAGCCTAGGGGTGACAGGTGCATGGCGTTCATAGTGAATGTACATGGCATGTTGAGCATGTAATCCCAGGCTGACAGACACTGTATCCCCTGTGAATGACAACAATATGTTAGGCAACTGTTAAAAGTGATCATTTCATCTGTATACTGTGACATAGTACTTGTTGAGGGTAAGATGCTACACAAGGTCTGTGTCCTACTGGCCTGGGCTACATGATCAGAGAGCTCCACTATGTCTCTTGTCACGCAGTCCAGGGAGGAACGTCTGAGGGTTTACACACCAGCATGGTCAGTGATGGAGCCATATATGTACTTGCAGTGGACTGACAACAGTGCATGTGTCATGTGGCATACCCTGGCACCCGACACACAGCACAAAGTGACCTTCACCTTGGTCAGCCTGGCGAGTGGGATGTCACTGTGACCGACAATTACAGTCACCTAATACAAGTGTATGAGGTGCGTTGTGTAGGCCTAAGGGTAGTGACTGTGTGGCACAATGACTTTGTGAACTATGTGATATGTGTGTATGGTTGTGTGTTAGCAGTTGTTTGTGTGTCTGCTTTGAATGTCTCTGCTGCTTAGGCAGAGTATATTTAGATGCTCCAAGTATGTCTTTATGTGTCAATGTATATGGTTTGCTGTTGTCATAGGTCCATGTGTGACTGTATTTGTGGTGTGTGTGGTTACCTTCACCACCGGCTAGACTGTGCCAGTCATGGCTTGGGAGAGCTCAGCCTCCTGTCTGTCTATACAGTTGCACCTCTCACATATATCTGAGTATTTTGGTAGGAGGACAGTGTTCCCTGTGTACATAAGGCAGTTGTAACAATGCGTCAAAATTCCAATATGCACCAGCTGGACTGGAGAGTACACATGAAACCGATCTTTGGACATGCCAGGATAAAACTATGACACACACTGTCGACTGATCACAAAGGACCAGTAGTGTGTCAAGTGTGTAAAAGAGTATAACAGGGGTTTACTGTTCAGGTTTGTTGTTGCTGTGGAAAGATAATCTGCAAAGGAGTACAGACATAAACATTACACCTCCTACAGCTATGTCAGAAATATCAATGTACACTCATATATGTCCTGAGTCAGGGTCTACTGTACCTGACTGACAATGTCGACATCCTGTCAGACAGGCCCATACATACATATACCCACCTCCCAGTGACAGAAGGCCCTAACATCATACCAGGAGATATCACATGTAGGATGTGTAAACTGGTCCTCCCAATGCAAAATGAATCCCATCACACGGATGACATTGATTCCCCATATGTGTCATAAGTGAACAACAGGACAAACAGACACTGCAGCTGAACAGTCTGTTGAGACTCACACTCACTACAGGACCTTACACTGTTGAATGTGTTACAGCAACATACGGCACACCCCACAAGTGCTGGTGCACAACACACCATGGGAACTATAGTCCTATAAGCCTACGAAGTCAGAAATGCTAGTCCATGGAGTCCATCATGATTGCAGTCAGGAACAGAGATATTGTAAACCGACAAACACACAACCCAAATGTCTGTGGTATGTTAATGAGCACATCATGTTCCGCAAACCTGCTAGATATCTTGCAAGGCAGCCACCCAGGACATACATCACTGACAGGAGCAACACAGGTCCCACATAGACTTTGAATAGACCTTTACCAACATCACAGACACATGTTGTATCCACAAAACCTACAATCCCTGCATGAATATGCATTGTCATATGAAGGAATGTTAATTTGTCCACAGATAGATCACACATGCTATGAATTGTGTAGTCCTGTTCAAAATGTTCACACCTGCTGACCCACAAGGTTCATTGCATAACACTAAGTGCACACACATTACCATGTCCAGTCTGATGATGTCAGCAACCTACAAATATAGCATATGAATAAACACCACACAGTAAAGGATATAGCATGCTGTGTTAATGCATATCTCCCTAGTATCATAGCATAGTTAGGTAGGGGTTTGAATCCTGCAATTGCTGAGGGTGTGTATGTGTGTTATTACCTTTGAGAGGAGTGTCCTTTTTGGAGACTGTGGAAACAAATTAGGAGTGGTGAATACCTCTTTGCCAAGTGTGATGATGTCAGCATCCTACAAATAGAGCTTTGGAAACAACTGCTCCCAACAAAGCAAATAGCTCATCATGTTAATGCGTATCTCACTAGTGCCATAGCATAGTTTGGTAGGGGTTTGAATCTTACAAATGCTGTATGTGTGTGATTGCCTTTGAGAGGAGTATCCCTTTTGGAGACTGTGGAAACACATTAGGAGTGCTGAATACCCCTTTGCCAAGTGTGATGATGTCAGCATCCTACAAATAGAGCTTTGGAAATAAAAGCTCCCAGTAAAGCAACTACCACATCGTGTTAATGCATATCTCACTAGTGTCATAGCATAGTTAGGTAGGGGTTTGAATCCTGCAAATGCTGAGTGTGTATAATTGTCTTTCAGAAAAGTGTCATTTTTGGAGACTGTGGAAACACATTAGGAGTGCTGAATACCCCTTTGCCAAGTGTGATGATGTCAGCATCCTACAAATAGAGCTTTGGAAATGAAGGCTCCCAATAAAGCAAATAGCGTGTCGTGTTCATGCATTTCTCGCTAGTGTCATCACATAGTTATGTAGGGGTTTGAATCCCATGAATGTGTGTGCTTGTCTTTGAGAAGAGTGTCCTTTTTGGAGATTGTGGAAACACATTAGGAGTGCTGAATACCCCTTTGCCAAGTGTGATGATGTCAGCATCCTACAAATAGAGCTTTGGAAATAAAAACTCCCAGTAAAGCAAATAGCATGTCATGTTAATGAGTATCTCACTAATGTCATAACATAGTTAGGTAGGGGTTTAAAACCTACTGAGTGTGAATGTGTGTTTGTATGATTGCCTTTGCGAAGAGTGTCCTTTTTGGAGACTGTGGAAACACATTAGGAGTGCTGAATACCCCTTTGCCAAGTGTGATGATGTCAGCATCCTACAAATAGAGCTTTGGAAATGAAGTCTCCCAATAAAGGAAATTGCACGTCGTGTTAATGCATATTTCACCAGTGTCATAACATAGTTAGGTAGGGGTTTAAGTCCTGCAAATGCTGAGTGTGTATTTGTGTGATTTCCTTGGAGAGGAGTGTCCTTTTTGGAGACTGTGGAAACATATTAGGAGTGGTGAATACCTCTTTGCCAAGTGTGATGATGTCAGTATCCCACAAATACAGCAGTGGAGAGTAACACACTCACTAAAACATATAGCGCATTGTGTTAATGTGTACCTTACTAGCATCATGACATAGGTAGTGGTTTGAATCATGTGTGTGGGTAATCCTATGAAATGAGTGGCTTTTTTTGAGAATGTGAAAACACATTGAGAGAGGTGAATACCCCTTTTTCTGGTTTGATGATGTCAGTATCCCACAAAAACAGCAGTGGAAATAAAAACACCCAGTAAGCATATGGCGCATAGTGGTAATGCATATGTGTCTAGTACCATGACATAGGTAAGTAGGGTTTTGAATCCTGCAATTGAGTGTGGGTGTGTGTGACACTGTTAAGCAAAGTGTTGTGTGTTTTGCTACTACTACTGTATGACATATCAGTAAAACAACAGTATGTGCATTGCACACTGCTAGTATCTGTATGGCAAATACACATATGTACATGTGACCTAAATTGGTAACTGTGTGGACAAGACATATATGTACATGTGACCTCATTCACATCATAGGTGTGAAGCCTGCTGTCAACACAACTACATCTGTCACCATTGACATTTTTTGCTGCTGCTTCTTGGACCGTAGATCACATATGTATGTATGTATGTATGGGACAGGTCCAGCCACTGTAGTGAGCTGTGCCCTAGGTCATCTGTATCACACACACACATGACAGTTGTTATACAATAGTGTGAGTGTGGGTGTATGCCTGTGGCATATGACAGACATGCCCAAACACAACACAGTCTGTCAATAATGGCCATTCATGGTAGGTATACAACAAACCCGTGTATATGCATACAGACACCTTATTACTTATGTGATACACTGAGGGACATCAGCATAGCCTTGGGGATGTGGATATCAAAGGACAGATGACATCACATGTGGCTGTCTGTACACATCGGTACCCCTGCTACCCGTTGTGTGCTACTACCAATGTGGTACAATCAGGATACTATGTGTAGCAAATGTGGATGAGTATGCTGTTGTTGGATCATAACTTCACAACATGTGTTTGTCAACAGGTAAGTGTCTGTATGATACCCTCATGGAAGATAGGTGTCCAATCCAGGGAATGCTTTGTAGGCCACTGTATGCATCACCAGATGTGGATGTACATATCCCTAGTGTGTCTGCATGTATCTAGGGCGGACACATGGCAAACAGGAGTGGTCACGGGAATGTGTGGTGGTCATTACCACTGGTAACTGGTATAGTACAAAACCAGAATGATTCTAATGCTACTGTGTATCCCACAGCTGTGTGTCAGTTGTCAAGACATCATGTAATGATTTGTTTAAATCAGGCTGTTGAGGTTATGTACACTACCAGAATGCTATACAATGACCGATATCAACAGTATCACCCACAGCATAGTGTCATACCATGTCATACACACATGTGCACCCAAGTTGTGACATATGTGTAGTGACATGCATATTGGACACCAATAGGAAATGTGAAGTATTAACACTGTGTAGTACAGGGCATGTCACCCTTCACATGTGCCCACCATGCACATACATGCAAACAGTGCACCTCCACCAAGTTCACAAATGTACACCTTGTAATCTGTACAGCACACATCATAGATGTTACATCCACTCAACAACACATGCTGCCAGTACCACACACATCAGCCAACTGTCACATGTGTGGACAATCCATGTTTGGTATTAACACTGGTGTATACAAAACAATATTCATAATCACTGCTGGGATGCATCATGCCTGCTCAGATACACCTACAAGGATATCATTACCCATTACTGGTCACAACATGCTAACATTGCTACACTGCTAGTAGGTCACCCTGTGCATCAGCACCGTGTTTTCCTGTTCCTGCATCAATGTCACAGATGACAGGAGGTGGCACAGTGTCTTCATATGCACAGGGTGTGTGGTTGTTTTCCAGAGTCCGACAATGACCCAGCCAATCAACATGTGTGTGAGTGTGTGTGTGTGTGTGTGTGTGTGTGTGTGTGTGTGTGTGTGTGTGTGTGTGTGTGTGTGAGGGACAACAGTGCAGTACGGGTCAGTGTTGATGTGATGTGTGTGTGTATGTGTTAGCCCTACGTATTGGTAGTATGTGTGTGTGTCTGCATGCACACAGTACCCCCTTGTGGCTGCCAAATACGTGAGTTTGTGGAACAGCCACAGACTGTACCTGCCAGGCTGTACAGATCACTGTCTCCGGCCACGGACACAGTACCTGTGCCTGACAGGGGTGACACAGACTGTATTGGGTACTAAGCCAGACTGAGTACTATCGTCAGAGGCAGAGTGATGTTGACTGGACCCATGTCCCTGCTGGGACTGGCCAGAGCCACGTGCACATGGTCATCTCAGACGGTCTACCGACAGCCCAGCCACGACATTGCTGGGGCTGGTACTGTCACTACGGGAGCGGCTGGGACTTGGTTGTCATCCACGTCGGCTGCCAGCTGAGGATGTTGCTGGCATACATCCACATCGACGTGCTAGCTGTCCTGCACTGTCCTGGCACATGGACATAACATTGCGGAGGACATCTAGTGTCTCCCCCCAACGTCTATCAATGACATCGGTGTAATTGCAGATGGCACCGGCAAGGTCACGGATACTATCATTGATCGCAGTGTTATGAGCCCTCTGTGCCCTTAGTCCCTGCCTGGTGTACCGTTCCATACGTGCCTGTGCTTGCATCACAGCCCAGAACATACCTGAGGTTGTGAGACCTGTGTGGGCACACCTGCCAGGGGCATTATGACCAGCAATGCTCCCACAAGATCCCCTGGACATATGCCTATGTGGTAGCGTTCCATGTGTCTGGCCATGGCTGCTGTGTGGGGTTGCATGCGCCATGGATACCACACTTTCCTGGTCAATGCCTACCATATGCTGTTCCTCGCCTAAGGCCATTGGTGTCGAGGGATGTAATGGCAGTACGTATGTGTGCATAGATGGGGTGGAAAGCTGTTTGCTGTCGATTGGTGGACCACCGACAGACCCTGTCAAACATGCCTGTGCCACTACACATGTATCATCATGGTCACTATTAGTGGCAGTGACCTCAGGTACAATGCTGCAGCCATCCAACATTACCTCAGCACCTGTGAGAGGGAGACAGGAAGCACACTTTACCATCTGTACAGGATGTTCACACACATGCACACATGCACACATGAACACATGAACACATGCACACATGAACACATGAACACATGAACACACAAACATATGCACACATGCACACATGAACACATGAACACATGCACCCATGAACACATGAACACATGGACACATGAACACATGAACACATGCACACGTGAACACATGAACACATGAACACATGAACACATGAACTCATGCACACATGAACACATGCACACATGCACACATGCACATATGCACAGATGAACACATGCACACATGCACACACGAACACATGAACACATGCACACATGCACCCATGAACACATGAACACATGCACACATGCGGACATGAACACATGAACACATGAACACATGCACACATGAACACGTGAACACATGAACACATCAACACATGCACACATGAACACATGAGCACATGTACACATGCACACATGCAAACATGAACACATGAACACATGAACACATGAACACATGCACACACGAACACATGCACACATGAACACATGAACACATGCACACTAATACACTACACATTCAAGTTGACACACACACACCGACAGCAATATGGAACATAGTCATTAGTGGTTGATGGTGGAGTACAGTATCACCATACAAGGAGTCCTCTCACACGTGTCAGCATGCAAGATGTGTGTTGCTCAATAGCATGCAGTGCGAGTGTAGAGAGTCCTTGTAGTTAACAGTATACATGTCATTGATGCATGTGTGTTGTTCACTGATTGCCCTCACCCTGGTGGACAATGTGTACATGGACACAACATTGCCCTGCAAGTCTGAAACACTTTCCAATGTCGTGTGCACCATCACTCATAGGTATACAAACCATGTCCGGATGCATACAACTGTCAGGTGTCTAACGATGAATGCTATGTGTCGTACTGCAGGTACTGTAACTGGATATAGTGTAGTATCATGGGCCATCATCAGGCAGCATCATGTGGTCACTCAAGGACACTGATGCATGTCACACTGGCAACTATCTTGCTGTACCTGACCTGCACCACTTAGGCTACATTAAACAGTTCACAGACAGTCGTTGCATGGGCATGTCAGGTGTTTAGTAGGGAACATTGCCTAACATGACTGTGTTGTGTTTTGATGCATGTCACAGTGCCCCATGATAGGGCTCTACCCCTAGGTATAGTATGTGTGCTGTGTTGATCACATATGGGATACTGGAGTAGGACCTTGCAGCAGGTGTCTACATACGCCATGTGTATCATATTAACACATACTGCATATGACACAGTGGTGTGTGTTGTGTGCATGTTTACAGACGATGCCTATACAATGTCCACTATAGTGTACCCCACTTGTTTGTGATGCTCTGTGTGTTGCATGTGTATGAGTCAGCTACTCATGTCATTGTGAAGTGCATAGTCACACAGAGAACATGCAGAGCATGCACTATGCGTATGTGTTTGACATGTGTATATGACCTACAACTCTCCTATGACATGCAGATGTCATATGCTAAATTGACTGTAGCCCACTCACCAGCAAGGGTCTCCTGTCTTGCTATCACACAAGAGGGACCTGCAAGGATATGAGACAGTATGTCAGTGTCAACAACTATGGTATTGCTGCTGTGAGTCTGCAATTCTACAGTAGTACATGGGGTGACAGTCACAGGCATACAGATAATGTCCCGCATTATCAGTATTTCATGACACCAGGCACCACATATTCTGCATACGCAGTACACATCTGATTAATGCATATTACAACACTTTGGATGACAGTGGTCTATGGATATGCCATGTTACCTGCACGCTCGTTGTCACTGTGCTGGATGACTCCGGCCTCCATGATGACACAGGTTTGTTGTAACAGTTGGCCAGGAGCCTCCATGCTGAGGAGCAGCTCTTCCACTCTGGTGAGGGGGGATGTGTGGCAGCACCACCACCTGTGGCAAGCTGTTGCCTGTGGACATCGGAGGTATGCTGCCGGACATGTCTGATTAAATCACTGCAGTGATGGCGTACCTGCTCATAGGTCCGGTTATGCATGCCTACATCTTTCACCCAATGGACAACATCCTGCCACAGTGCAGTGTGACCATGCAGATCCTGGCAGGATCTTGAAAACAGTAGATTGTAATGTTGGATGAGTGCATCTCTGATGACATCCTCCTCCTCAGGGGTATATGATGGCTTTCGGTTATGTGCCATAACACTGGAAGACAATTAAACAGTAATTGTGAAAAAGACATGTTGCACACTCAACATTCTACTGTACAGACATCATTGTAATGCCATATATAGCAACCTATTGGCTGTCAGCAGATAAAAACTTTTAATAACACATATGACTGCTTAGACCACAACTGCCTGACAGTGCCTGGCACATGCTAAATACAAAACCATGGTCTGCACAGCCACAAAGTGAAACCAGTATGTAGGACAATACAACAGTACATGGCACACTGTATGTGACACAATGCAACACCTAGCCACAGGAGGTGTATATGAAGCTAATGCATACAGACATTTGTCATCCATTTAAATCTATGTACAGTACAGTTACGGTACTAGCAGTACACCACACTACTTGTTGATAGCAAACCCCTCAGTAGCATATGTGCACATTCACCACTGTAGGTGGCATACCGCTGTACTACAGTACACATGTTGCTGGATACGCACCTATACCCTGTGACACACATACCACCGAGGACATGTTACAGGCATACCCACACACACATCAGACATACCTACAAGACACAAGGGTATGGCAACCCAGATTACACTTATCTGTGTACCATACATTACTGTGTGTCAGCACATACATAACCTCATGCCTGAGGTATGTGATGTGTATGGACTACAGGTAACAAACAAAAGTGTGTTACCAAGCCATGTGGATATAAACCACACTGTGCAGTTGAGGCACACAGCTTCAGGTACTACTACTGTCCATACGTGACTTGTATTCACTAGTGTTAACAATCAATAAGCATACATGTACTGCTTCAGCCTACAAAGGCACACTCCATTCAACAACATGGGACTACATCACAATGTATGTCATAGTAATTTTCAGACCTGACAATAACATACGGACCTTTGGATGGGATTAGAGCTACAACACTACATACCATGGTATACACAGACTCCCAGTAGGCTATCACACATATACACATCATTGATACATTCACATACACATTCTCCATCACACAAAGTCAACCTCACATAGCATGTGTTGCAACAGGTACATGCATGTGTGTATCATGTCCAAGGTAGCTGATAGTCTGTTATCCATAGGGCCTATAGAAGCATAAACATATGGTACCCTGCACTACGACACGCATGTAATGTAGGTTCCTGTGCCCCTGTCATGGAGAGCCACAGGGGTGATTACCAGGTTGTGTTTCCTATCTCACATGCAATCATCATGGTTATTGATGGCAACTGCTAATGAGGACCTTCACATGCTGTTGATAGGTGGTTGGTTCGACAGTATGGTATGTGTCTGTGATGATGATGTGCCAGTCAAGCATGTTCTGCTTTTTACATTACAAGGTGCTGGGCAGTAGAGTGTGTATCTTTTCTGGTGTTCCATCTGTTTACATGGAGCACGTCCAACACCTGTGGGTTTGCCATAGCTTTGTATGTTGGCCAGGGGTGGCCTCTGGGTAGGCGGTATGCGACACAGTGTACAATTGGTTTGGTAAGACAGTCAGCATAGGGCATCTGTTGTAATCCAGTACCACTCTTTGTGAGGTATGTGTCTGGCATCTACTGTTGCTGTGTATGTGTTCTGCGGTACATACCAACAGGGACATTGTACTCTATGATGTGTGTTATGACTGATGAGTGGAGTGGAACCCTGACCTCTGTTTCCATGGATGACATGAATTTACTGACGACATATGGACTGTACTAGTTTTACATGACTAGTGTGGCACAGTGATCATCATTAGGGACACTACTGTCCACCTGTGTCCCGTAGTCTCTTATCACACCTTCGGTGTTGAGTACACTACCACCTATGTGTTAGTTCATGGGTACAGGGCTTTTAACAACAGGGATGGCAATACATGTACAACATTCAGCTGGGGCGTACATTTCAACATCCACTGGTGTACACATTGATATGCATATCAGCACATATACAGTCCACCTTTCATGGTGGGAATATCAGTAATGCTAAGATTGAGGGGGATACAGTTATGTAATGATATTGCACAGTCTTGTGCAGAATGCATGGTAGGTGTTCTCAGCCCATATATGTTTAGCAGGAACCCATATCTGGGAGACTATATACCTAACAAAGCATACCCACAGCATTACTACTGTTACCACATATGCATGTATCAGTGGATCAACAGTACTAACCATAACCATCTACTACCTGCTGGTAACTTCAAACTGTTACATACCTGTATGTCTCTTCCGGGTCCGTCTGTGTATGTAAATTCTTTCTTTGTGTACTGGAACGTACTGTTTTTTTTTTTTTTTTCCTGCTTGCTATTTGCAACTTGCAATGTAATGATTGCATGTGGGGATAGCAAGTCCTATCTGCTTTTATAGGTATCTGCACATGTGCATGTGATACCCTCTGCACCAATTATTGGCCAGCATTTGGTAAATGCATACAGCCTGCTGAGTGGTAATTGCAGTATTCACTGTCATAGCAACCCAATGCTATAAATTGCTAAGGTATGTAGGCGTAGCCCTTTCAGATATCCAGAGTGGGGCCCATGCTTGTTTGCTGTGGAGACTGTTGTGTAAGTCAGACAGTTGGTATATGTCTTATGAATGAAGCTAGATGTGTAGACAGTGCTGTACATGTTGTACTCAGACCTGACTGTTGCCACGTTCAACACTAAGCCGTCAGTGTAGAGTTTTACTCACATTTGTGTGACTATACTGGGAATATTAATGTACTGACTTCTGCAGGGTTATGTTTTTTACTGTTGACATTAGCACAGGGTTTGCAGGACAACTGGACAATTCCTGCACTGAGTATGCCTACCTACACAGTTGGTAGACCCTAAACGCACAAGTATCTTTTAATTGGGGGGGGGGGGCTTACATACTGAGAGCATTATGCATTAATGTGTGAATAATATCTTACTGGACTTGCAGGATTGGTGTGTACCTGTGTGTTTATCAGGGCAGGTTGTCTGTCTGCATGGTTCCCACCTGTGAACTTACCCAGTTGGTAGCCAGAGGTTACACTGTCATTCTTTGTCTGTGCAACTCACAGATGTTTTCAGCACTGTTACAATGGCATTGTTATAGTCTGTTGCTACCAGTACATGGATACATCCATTCGTATTTCTGTGTTATACTCCTACATACGGGTATGCTTGGGGAGGGCTTTAGGAAGCTATTTGTAGAGTGTGTAACAGCAGTATAGCCTATATGCCTGTGTGTTTGGGCCTCTGCCGGGCCTATGGAACAGTCACATACATCTTTGCATGGTGTCATGGATATGTAGTTGAATGTGAGGTACACCTTACACATAATAGGAACAGTAGGTGTATACTTCAGTGAAGCAGTGCATATGGATTAGTACTCCTTTCATGACATACAAGCAGTGTCTACTGTAATTATTGTCAGTATTCATTGTATAATAGTCCACCATTCTGACTGACATCAGTACTTTTCTGAGGGATTCTGAGGGACACAGCTAAAATATGTTTCACAATCAGGGACATCCCTGGAAAGTTGACTGTGTTAGGAGGTATAGCCTCTGCCCTACTCAGATATGCCAGTGTATGTGCTGCTATGATACTGTGTGTGGGCTGTAAAGTGCCTCTGCAAAATTATTTTCTGCTTGATTGGCTGCTTCTCGCATCACACTCATGTAATGCAATCCCACAACAATTGCTGGTAAAGATGTACAGAGCAGGCTTTGTGTTATGGCCTTCCTATATTTCCTTTACATTCACTCAGTGCATTAAATGATATATTTTTTGCAGCAGAAAGTTACTGTATATGTGTTGTGACTTACTGGTACTTCATGCAGTCTTATGTGTCCAAGGTCTGGGATTTGAGACTGACAAAGGTATTTTAATTTTGCCACTGAGCAGAACAAGGGCCCTGACCTAGAGTGACTAAGGCACTTTTAAGCAGTTGTAAGCGGGTCTGCGCGGGTTTGCATGATGCTTAGCTATGCTTAGCTAAGCGCACTCATGTGCACACTCGCTTAATCCCGCTTACTACTGCTTAAAAGTGCTTACTCCCGCTAACCCCTGCGCTAATTTCTTTGAAAGAAAAGAAAATGGGGAGATAGGAAAGTGGTGAAAAAGGGGGCACAGAGAGGGAAAGACAGTTGGAAAACATGCTCGGGATGTGCAGGACGGGTGTAGGGAAGGTCCATAGCTGCCCATTTCTTTACCAGCAACAGCTGTGCATATGTTGGGAATTTGGAGTGGAATTTGAAACCTTCCACCCCTGAGAGAGGGGTGAGGTCAACATAGTTTGTTGTACTGCCAATTAGATTTATCAGTGTACATGTCCAATGGACATGTGTGCGAAATGGGAAGCTATGTATGGGCCGTAATTTTTTTTCGGGTACAGATTGCCCTTTTTTTTTTTTCCAGGGAAGAGTGGAAAGTGAGGTAGAGGAAGTAGGTATATTTGGGGAGGTAGGTTGGGTAGGTAAACAGAAAAGACAAACAAGACGCATACAGGGGTGGAGTATGACACATGGGGTGGGTGAACACAATTGATGGGGACGGATATTTGGAAATCGCAAGCCTATGAGCCCACAGATGGTAACAGTGGGACTGAGATCCCCACCCATGGGCAGTCACCACTGGACCTTCACAGACCCGAGGGTTGCTGTGCTGGGGGCTGCGTAGGAGGGGCAGGCTCACCCGTGAGTCACGCCACTCTCGCCTCGAGCTGGCATAGGGGATCAGCGACTAAATGCTGGATCTCCCTACGCACCAAAACCCGGACCCTTCGGAGGCCCTTCCCCACCCATGCTTGCAGGGGGTCGAGCCCCATCCCCTGCAGTGCTTCCACTCGAAGGTGGCGCAGGACCTACAGAGGAGGGTGGCCTGGGCTGGGCACCAGACCTGCTGGTGCCAGGTGCAACTGCCAGCTGAGGAGGGACAGGTGGGTCCGCTGGGACCGGCCTTCCCATACGTTCTGTGATTAGGTGTGTTTAATTACAACATAGACAACAGCATTCCAAGTTAGTTGTAACAGCATGCAGTAATATTCCCATTAACCCAACACACCAGGGTTACAACAGTTGAACAGCAAGCATAACACATGCATGTATTGAACGACAGTGGGCATTCCAACAGCATGCAGGGATGATTGGTGGCAACAGGCCACCAAGATTGTGGTGTTTTAACAAGGGACATGCATCAAAGTAAGTGCAGATTTTATATAACAATAGGACATATGTCCCAACAAATGTTATGAGATTAGACATACCCATTGAGGTGTGGAATTGCATTGTTTATGCACATGGAGTAGGGTGTAAAATAGAAACCTCCATTAACATCTTATTAGTACATTTACTCTACACTACATTCCTGTTGACTGCAAGTGTATATCCCCTACATGTATAATTACACTAGGCAACATGCATTAGATTGTGTAATGGGTTTGGCTATTTCATTATATACCTGACCTATATCTGACATACTAACTGTCCAAGATGCAGATGTTACTGCTACATACTTGTATTTTATTTTTATATTTATGTCTCTACATATCTGGATTTGTTCACGTGACATTTTCGCTTATGTTCTACATAACCATACATTTCATGTAGCACACTCACATTTCTGGGGAACACTTTGACAAGCTACTCGTGTGCCAGATTTACCTATTCATGACAGCCATTTACCAACTGTTGAGGACTGTTATATGCTTCACAGCTACTGGCACTTCCCTGATCCACTTTATATGGGACTGCACAACTGTGGATTGACAGCACTTGATACAACAGTACTATTTATTTACTGCAAGGGTACAACAACATTTCACAGTAAGTGACACAGACACACTCCAAGTATTATACCTTTATTAATTACATTGAACACTCTTTTATACAGGCTCTCTCCTTTATTTGATATTACAGTGCATACAGATGACCTATTCAGGACATATTATACCTTTATTGATAAGTTACAACACTCTTTTTCAGGCTCGCTCACTTATATTAACTGACAGTACATGCAGTGATAGTATTGAAGACTTATTTTACCTTTATTAATGGGTTAATACACTCTACTACTGGCTCTCTGACTTATGTTATGTAACAGTACATGCAGAGAATTTAGTTAGGGAATAAATGTTATATGCTTCACAGCTACTGGCACTTACTTCATCCACTTCATATGGGACTGCACAAGGGTTTGGTTGACAGCACTTAATACAGCAGAATTATTTATTTAATGCAAGGGTACAACAACATTTCAAAGTAAGTGACACAGTCAAACTCCAAGTATTATACCTTTATTAATTAAATTGAACACTCTTTTCTACAGGCTCTCTCCTTTATTTGATATTACAGTGCATACAGAAGACCTATTCAGGACATATTATACCTTTATTGATAGGTTGTAACACTCTTTTTCAGGCTCACTCACTTATATTACATGACAGTACATGCAGATACTGTATTCCAGACTTATTTTACCTTTATTACTGGGTTAGTACACTCTATTTCTGGATCTGTGACTTGTATTATATAACAGTACATGCAGAGTACTTATTCAGGGCATTTTATAACTGTATTATTGGGCTACAACACTTATTTCATGCTCTCTCACATATATTATATAACAATACATGCAGAATAATTACTAACCTGCCTGGTGGCACAGCCTTAGCAGCCTATCTGCATAGGCTTGCTGATTCATAGCACAAACACCTGCAGCTGTGAAGTAAATGAAGGGATATTGAGACATACCTATACATTATTCGGACTATATTAGCATGTCTTACATACTGCATTCCATGGTTACCTACTTAGTAGTGGGGCATCCTGCATATGATGGTCCTCCTGGATCCATTGGTTCAGAAGGTCCTGCTTCCATCTCTTCAGGTCTGCATGGTGGTGACAGACCTGCTCACCAGTCCTAGGGACACCTGTGGCACTGGTGAGTTCATGAGCCAACTGGTTCCACGCCTCTGCCTTGTACTCTGTTCCTTGGAACTGGCCCTGCAGGAGTCGAGACTCATGACGGTGGACTAGGAGCCAAACCATAAATTTTGACTCCTTGATGCCCCAGCGTTGCGCTCGGAAGTGGCTTCCCTCTCCAACACCTGACATTCTAACTGCAGTTGTGGGCTACAATCAGTTATGGCGAGTATTCCCGCCTATGGAGCTGATATATGCCGCATTTCATGTACTTTTTTGTGATTGGCCATTTTTGAAAATTCTCAGCTGCCTGCAGACCTGCTTAGCAATGGTTAATCTACCATTTCTAAGTATATATATATTAACAGTGGATATCAAACCTAAGCTGTTGTGGCTTAGTGGTTCTGTACTTTGATTATGGTGCACAGTGTCCTGGGTTCGAGCCTTGTCATTGCTTTTTATTTTACTACTGTCCAGACAGGTTTGGGGGTGTGGCTATGTTTAAGCAACTTTGCTCTACGTTGCTCCACATTGCCCGACGGTGTGCTGGTTGGTGCGGCGCGCACCTCCGCTCAAACCGATTGCGCTGGGTAAAGCGGTAATTGGCTATGGGCAACTACATTGCACTGGGTAAAGCGTGATTTAGCTATGGGCAACTACATTGTGCTGGGTAAAGTGCGATTTAGCTATGGGCAACTACACTGCGCTGGGTAAAGCGTGATTTAGCTAGGGGCAACTATATTGCGCTGGGTAAAGCGCTGCTTAACTGTGGGCAATTTTACATTGGGATCCATTAAAATATTTATTTTCTTCACTGATACATTGGCCATTTCACTTCTTTTTAGTTATGTTTAAACATATATGTTGGGTATTATTCCATATACTGATTTAAAAAATGAATATGAAAGGGAGTGGTGGGACTCCAACCGTGAATGCCTTTTCTTTGTACGAACGATCTACCATTACGCTAAGGCTATTTGGTGTGATTTGTATAAACTTTCTTTCTTATGCTCTTCCATGTCAGAATTGCTAACTGTAGCTAAGCAATGGGCACACCCGCGCACACACGCGCAAATACGGGCAGCTATTTTGGGGAGTACAAAGATTTTAATGTTGTGCGTTTTAGAAGTGTGATGGGGTTTACAATATCAGACAGTGATGTGTTGGGTTCAGGGACATTTGAGCAGACTCGCTCTTGTTTATTTGCTTTTATTTTCAACACTTGCAGGGGCATGGACATTTACACTGCTCGGCAGTCGGACACGCCCCCTGCTTTCTTACACGGTCCGTGTAAGACTTACGGTTTAGTCAGCGTGCCCTCATGCATATTCATGGCATGCTGACATCATACCGTTCAACTGCAGCCTCCAAGTAAGACTTATTAAGTCTTACACGGAGGATTTGTGAATCCGGGGGATTGTCGTTTATAAAAAAAAAAAAAAACACTTTTTGCTTGCATCATGATTATTTGAATCAATTGACAATTTTATTTGCATGAATCATCAATCACTTGTAAAGCGTTCCTATAACTGCCTCACCTCCTTTTATTCTTCTACATTTTAGAAAAATGGTTAAGCAATCTGCAGTTTCTGTATTCTGTATTGAACATTGCTTCTTATCATGCAGTTAGCGCAGCATAAACAAAATGACATTTGTTCAGCTTTGATTTTTTTACCATTTAGTCTAAAATATTTCCAAGTTATATTCTTCCCCGACATATTTAGTCTGCTTATAGTTCCACAGCAATCGTTTTCGTTAAACACGAGTAATTTCTGCTGCTATACACATATTCATAGCTTTTTTCAAGTATTAATTGAAATGCTGACAAATGTTTACCGCTCATTTTACCATTCTTTATGCCACAAACAATTCTGTCTCAGCAGAGAATCATACATCTTCTCTAAACATACAGTCTTTAGCTCTGTGTTTCACTTTATTCACAAAGGCATCAAAATACTGTTATGGACACTGATTCCTATTGAAAACTAATGACAAATATATAGCAAGTTCCTTTTATGGTCACAGTACTGTTTAAACCTGTCCTTAATAAGAAATACCAGTAATTTGCTCTTTAGTTGTAGTAAATGTATTAAATCCCAGTGTGACATTATTTCTACCAAGGTGAAGAAAGCTGCTGATATGCCAGATACAATACTGAAGAGACATTGTTTTTGCAATTATGGTTTTCTATTTTCCACCAAACTGCTGTGTAAGACCAAGGTTGCTGATGGAATAAGTGGAAGAATGCTTGCCATGATGAAGACCACTGCATTTGAAAGAAAAAATGTGGTTAAAGCTTGTTTGCTACAATGACCAAAATGAGCTTCTGAACTTGCAAGGTAAGGCTTTTTTCAAGTAAAATTTAATTTCTGTATTGTTTTATTATGTTGTTGCTTCTTTTATTGGTCTGATGCTTTTAATTAAAGTTCTTGCTTACTTTATTGTTTTTTTTTTGCTTGTTGTTTTATTTGTATAGTGTCATTTTCATCTCTGTTAGCATTTTTTTCCATGCAGTTTTATAATTTTCGCTACTTTTTCAAGAGGATTCTCATTTCAGCACTTGAATTCCCTTGATGATCTAGTAATAGCATTTGTTAGTTGTGTTGTTTCTTTTGTTGGGATATGTCTCTGAGTGACGTACTTATGCAGCTCAGTTTCACTTAGGGTTACCACCTGTCTCACTTTGCGAGGGACAGTCCCTCTTTGGGCAGTTGTGTCCTGTGAAAAAAATAAAAAAAATGCCAAATGTCCTGAGATTTTAGGGTTTTCTTTAACAGTTGCATAAAACAGTTATTTTTTTTTATCTGAAATACCTAAATGTTATATGAAATAGCATAAGCAACTCAAATGCTACAAAAATAAGATGTTATTTTGGCAAAATATTGAAGTTCTACCCTTTGAACTAGTCAAGGGTATATTTTGTCCTGCAAAATCTGACATTTCTACAAAACATGTCCCACTTTTGACATTTGAAAAGGTGGCAACCCTAGTTTCACTGGTTGGCAAAAGTCACTTCAAGTGGTGTTACTCATGCCTTCTGTGATACTGTACAATGTGTTGGCTCTTTCGGGGTTACCATCACAACATAAATGGCATAGCATAAAAACAGAAGGCAGTCTGGATGCACTCATACTGTTGTGAACAGCAAGTGCTGAAGCATAAGAACCATTTGAAAACCCACATGCAGGTTAGCCATATGGGTACTGTTCTTAAAACGGTAGTCTCACTTTGTACATTACAGGAGCAAGAGATGGTTCACCATTACTTTTACACGGAACACTGAAAAGAAACAATGTAACAAAACCACACATAAATTGATCTAATAGAATCTGCATATATATTTGATGGCTAGGGACTTAGCAGACTAGGTAGATGAAGAGGTCCCTGTCTGCATCAAAATGTTTTATATTCTTAAAATGTTGACTGCAAAAAAAAAAAAAACTGATGGGAAAGTCCAGCTTTCCATGATCAGGCTTTTTAACAGTTATAGCAATATAGAGTGTATATAACATATTCAGCCTTTAGCACTACAATTTATAGCCATAGAGTTGTTTGTCTGAATTTTCCTGACTAAAATTTCTAATCTAACAAAAATGATGCCTGTTTACACAAATGTATTATATTTATGTTTTATTTAGACTGTTTTGCTGTTTGCTTTGTTCTCCAGGTAAAATTATCACATTATAGTGTGATTGTGTACAATTAACTCTTAAATCAAGTTAAATCATATTGATATGCCCATTTAGTAATGTTATTGTTAAATCTTTAAAGAAACTTAAACAATGTAAAACAGCCAAGATTAAATGATGCTGAAATTTGGTCTAAAACAGTAGTTGCTGAAAACACATCTGTTACCTTGCTTTTATTGGCACAAGCGTATCATTTTCTTTTCAGTTTTAATAACATTCATGAAAAAATGCACCCTTGCATGCCTGTCATTAACAGGTCTAAAAGTATTATGGGCACCCTTGATAGCTATCTCTGGTGAATACAGTGAATTGGTTCACATCACTTCTAATTACTACACCAAAAATATTTATTTTCTCTAAATATATTTCCCAAGGACTAACTAGATTATGTTTTCTTAAACCTATTGTCCCTGTCCAAACACTTAACATACAGTCTGACTGTATCATCTCTGACATGCTTTTTCTGACAATTAACACTGTCATCTTTGTTTTTTGTGGCACTATTTTTTTTTCCATTCTGTGCCTACATTGCTTTTTTTTCTGTTCTATGCCTAAGGTTTTTCTTGGACTGTAAGATAGATGCATACACACAAAGTTGTCTAAGGGATTGGCAGTGGCAGCTTCTGGGTTTACATTTGCCGTATAGGCAAACTAATGAGAAGTGCCCCCTCTATAGGTTATGTTCACTCTTTCTTCAAACCTATAACACACAAAGTGCACCCAAAACAGCAACAGCATGCAGATCTTAAACAACTGATAGGTGATTTGTGGTTTCTTGTTTGATAAATCACGATTCAGAATTTTAGAAAACATTTTTTACTTTAACAGGGTGAACTTGTGCTTTTACTTCCTCCATACAAAGCCAGGAAATTGAAATGAGGCATGATGGTTTTTCTACTGCTCAGTTCTAGATACAGTGAGTGCTGATTAATGTTATCAGTAACTCTGCAGCTAAGACTGCTAGGCTTGATTTCGCTGGAACACGGTTAACAAACATAATTCATTTTTGGCTGAGATATGTAATTGTTCATTTATATTACCAAATCATTGGTGATGCTTACTGAAGTACTGCAGTTTGGGGAAGGGTATTTAACTGTGTCCTTTCAGTGCCCATACCTGCTCTTCATTTTGATGTGAGAGTAATGAACTGTCTTAAAAATGAGTCTGTTCAGATTAAAACATCTGGGTCTGAATTTGTGATACCACAATTGTTTGCAGTATTGATGATCTGCACAGAGCATTTATTTTCACTTGGCTGACTATGGCAGTGCGAAACTTTGTGACATACTCAAATTCGGAAGAATAAAAGTCATCATCATCATCATCTCCGTTTTTTAATTTTTTTTTTCTACATGGGGTCAGGATGTCTCACCAGCTGTCATCATTACTCTCAATTCAGCGTCAATCTCCTACCTTTAACTGTCATGTCTCACTGTTGCAGGTCTTTTCTCACTCAAGCCACCCATCTCTTGACTCGACACCCTCATTTTCTCTAGCCTTCTTCTTGTCTGTACTTTTTACTAAATCATTTTCCACTTTCCAACATGTGTGTCTGAATCATCATAATCTGTTCACTTTGACATTTTGTGCAACTGGAGCTACTTTGGCTTCAGGTCTGATGTCATAATTTATTTGTCTTCCACACAGTACGCATCCTAAGACTTCTCTCAGGCACTTCATCTAGGTTCATAGATTCATAGTTGTTTACTAGGCTAACGACCACATTGACTTTTTTAAACCTATCCATGCATCCCAAATCTCTAACAAGTTCTGGTAACCTTGATAAGTGTAAGCAGGGGCTTGGAAGATGAAACATTTAAAAGCAGAGGCCTAGGAGATGAACCATTTATAGGCTGCTGTGTCCATTAGAGACACTGATGCCAAACCAGGGGTGAAGTTCTTTTTCCCCATCTAATTGTCCAAGTTATACTTGAATTGGTTTAGGGAGGAACTAACCATCACATCTAGCTTCCTCAACTACTCTGCCTTTACTGTCCAGATTTTTGTGCCACACAGTAGTAGTACTGTCACACCAGTAGTTTGTACACCTCACGTTTCAGCTTCTTTGGAATTCTTCTGTAACACACTACCTCTGATACTCTGTGCCAGTTGGTTGCAGCCCCTCTGACCATAGCTTTGGCTTCCTCATTTAGACTTCCCTTCTCCTCAACCACCCCTCTCAGATACATGGAGCTAATAGCCTATCCCAATGTCTCCCTTGTCTATCAGTTTTCAACTTCCTTTGATTTCCATCATTTGTGCCATAACAGCTGTCTTCTCTGTACAGAGTTACATGACATATGCCTTCAATTTCACATTCTATTCACCTATCATTTGTGGAAATTCCCATTCCGTGTCTGCTGTGATGCCACATCATCTGCCCACAAGTAGTTTTGTTGATCTGTCCCCTCCAATCTGTTTGCTAATGAATTTCATCACCAGTATGAACAGCAGTGGGCTCATAACTGAACCCAGATGTACACACATTCTCACTGGGAATCCCACTATGAATCTGAATGCTGTTTGTAATTTGTGTTTGGTGCTTGTACATACCTTAACTGTAAGCCCCAAAATCTACTGTTTATTTGACTACTTATTATTTCACTGCATTCTACTGCTACTATATGTATATTTCTGTCTCCTGTTTCAAAATACAAGTTTCTCTCATATCATTTATCACTCAGGAAAGTATGTATCTAAGCCCATCTAATTACTAAGGGGTTCACATCTAGAAGTAAAGAGGTTATAGTGCCCCTTTACTCGTCACTCATCAGATCCATCATAGAGTACAATGCCCTATTTGGGATGTACCTCACAAGACACTTGCAACAGCTGGAAAGACCACAAAAGCACCTCACCAAGAGGATTACTGGCCTCAAACATATATCCTATGCAGCCAGACGGAAAAAACTCCAGCTGTACTCAGTGACATATCGCTTACTCAGAGGTGATCTCTGCCTGACTTACAAAGCCATGTCCAACTCAGAATTGATGGACATGCTCCACCTAAAGAAATCCAAGTCACTGCGAGCCACGTGCTCTAGTGAGCTAAACCTCGCCACAACAATAAATAGCACATGCTGGAGGGATAGATTCCTGTCACAGAGACTCCCCATGCTTTGTAACAAAATTCCTAACTACATTAGGCAGAGCCCCTCACTAACACTCTTTAAGAGAAGCCTTGATGAGTGGATGGGTAACAGAAAATACACCCCTGGGATCAATTCATTTGCTCTACTTGACAGGGGCTCAGTTAATTAATCAATGGGGTGGCAAAAGCCGGCACACTCTGGCTAGGCTTATAAATGCCCTCGGGCAGATAGCCTAGTACCTACCTATGAACCTGTAAACCTATAAGTACCTCTCTTTAACCATATCTATCTGCAGTACTTTCTATCTTTCCATTTTAATATGATCTTTGACATCAAATAAAAATGCCTGATTTTCTTACTCAAATATTTATTACTTTATTGTAAAGTAATGTTTATCCAATGTTTGTCAACATGGGTGTATCACAATATTGCAGGATTTGAATTACTTTCATGTATTTTACCGGAAGTTTTTGTTTAATACTAAAACTCTGTTCTGCAATTGTTACCATATGTTTTTTTTATTTGTATTAATGTATGACATTATGCTAAATAAAATAAAATACAATAAAATTAAATAAATAAATAAATAAAAATAAATAAATAGATAGATAAATAAATAAATAAAAGGCATTGTATAATGTTGTATGAAGCTTTTCTCCTTGGGTTTCTGCTGAAAAGTTTTTTTTTACCCAGCCAGATTTTTCTAGTCAAGAGATGGAAATATTTAAAACCAATCAATCAGTAAACAAACAAAGAAACAAACAAACAAACAAACAAACAAACAAACAAACAAACAAACAAACAAACAAACAAATAAATAAATAAACATTCTGTACTAATTCTACCAATATTTTCAGGACTTAGAACAATCACAGAACTGCTTAAATCACCTTTCTTTGAACCTTGTCGTATGCTTTCTCCAAGTCTCGGAATGCCCATATGAACTCTTTCTTATCTCCACTGTCTGTCTTATTGTGCTGCATCCTAATCCGAATCTGAACTGTTAATCTCCCACCTTTTTCTTGTATATCACCCACCCTCTCCAGTACTTACATGCAGTGTGACAGGAGTTTGATAACAACTGTACTGCCCAGAGTTGTAAATCTCATCTTTGTTTTGGTACACTGACACTAGAATGCTTATTCACCAGTCATCTGGGATATGCCATTCCCTCTCTATATAGCTATGAATACCTTCAGTAGTCATTTATCATCAACTCACCCAACATATGATCTACCTGCTTTCGGTGACTTCCTTTATCTTAATGCTATTCTTACTTCTTTTAGGGTGGACTCTTCTTCCTTTCATCATAGGCTCTATATGGGAAAGTACCCCAGGCCCAGATGCAGTACCTAACTTATAGTTAAAAGTATTAACATTTTAGCACAAAGATTTAGCCATGAGTAAAAACTATTTATATGTGCACCCCAAACAGACACCAACCTGGCTAACAACATGAAAAACAATGCTCTTATTTAAGAGTGAACCTACAAGCTACCCTAAAAATTATAGACCAATAGTTTGCCTTCAGACAACTTATAAACTATGCACTGGAATTGATGCCAACAGAGTTTATAGTCATTTAGAAGAAAACTCAATTATAGCAGTAGAACAAAAGGGCAATAAAAGAAGGTCATATGGAACAAATGATCATTTGTTGTCAAATAAAGTCATAGTGGAGAACTGTAAAAAGGGGAAGAATCTAAGTATGGCATGGATTGACTACAAAAAAGCATTTTAGTATCCCAAATTTATGGATAAAAGAGTGCTTAAAATGTATAAGATGCACCCTACACTGATCGACTACATTACACTGACCATGAAACAGTGGCAGACCGCTTTGCAATTAAGCCATGATAAAGGACAAATTATTATCCCAGGGATAAAAATTCCAAGGGGGATATTCCAGGGTGGCTCTTTGTCACAATTGTTATCGTGTCTTGTCCTTAACCCATTAAGCTGTCTACTTAACAGGTTAGGCCATGGCTATAATTTGGCTCCCAGAAAAGAACAAAAAGACTTTTCATCTTCTCTTTGTCGATGATTTGAAACTGTATAGCTCATCAGTTGATGAACTGAAAGCACATCTGCAAGTTGTCAAAACTTTTTCAGCTGATATAAGAATGTAATTTGGTCTTTATAAATGTGCGGAAGCAACCTTTAACGCAAGAAAACTGCAGCACCAAGAAAACATCAGTTTGGGACAAGAATGTGATATAAAAGAACTTGAGCAAGAGGGAGTGTATAAATATCTGGGACTTGATGAAGGATCAACAATAAAACATGAACAAATGCAAATAAAACTTAGTAAGGAATACTTTAGAATACTTAAATTAATCATGAAAACAGCGTTGACATCTAGGAACAAAACTCAAGCTATAAACCAATTTGCTATTCCTGTCCTAACTTACAGTTTTGGAGTAACTGACTGGCCCCAAAACATGTTGGACAGACTAGACAGGAAAACAAGAAGGACGCTTCATGCTCACCAAATGATTTATAAAAATCAGTGCATACCAAGATTATATATTCCACATTCCGAAGGAGGGATGGGCCTCGTGAAAATTGATTACATGTATAGCTCTGCAATTGTGGGACTGCACACATATCTGGTGACCTCACAAGACCGAAACATAGAGAAAGTTTTGAAACGTAAAGAGAATAAATCTAAGATGACTTCTCTGCTTAATCTAGCAGAAGCATATTGACGTCAAGCAGGAATGAAAATCAAACCAGAAGTAGGTAAAAATCAGGCAGCAACTGAATGTGCCAAAAAAACAAAAGACAGAATATAAGGTGAAAGACCAGATGAGAAGGCAAGAAATGTGGAAAATGCATAAATATAGTTGCAAGTACAGAAAACTTCTGGAAGAACCTCATGTTGATCAGGATCGAATGTAGGAATGGTTAAGGAGAGATGAATTCAAACCAAGAATGAAAGGTTAATATTAGCGGCCCAAGATAGTGGGCTATGTACATGCTGGTTAACAAAGTCCATTGAACATGTGGGAGAAACAGACAAAAGTAGGTATTACAAAACAGAATTGGAAACAGTTGCACACCTAGTTGCTGGTTGTGACATACTAATGGTAGAAGGACTGTGTACTGAAAGGCATAATAATGCAACAAGACTGTTGCACTGGGGATTGTGCAAACATTATGGTATTGAAGTGGCTGAAAAACACTGGAGACATGAGCCACAAAGCATCATAGAAAATAATGAAGTCTACATCACTTGGCATCAGCCATTATCAACAGTGCAAAAGATAGATGCTAGAAAATCGGTTATAGTGGTCCATGAAAAGAAGACAAAAGTAGCAGTGATCAGTGAAATCTCCACAACCATTAACTACAGTGTCTTGCATACAGAGAGATAGAAAGTCATAAAATATCAGGATTGGCAGGCAGAAATGAAAGCAACACGGAAGAAAGATACCCAGAGAGTTCCAATAGTAGTAGGAGCAATGGGTATTATAAAAAAATCTACAATCATATTTAAATATGTTACCAATCCATGTAACCTCGTAAGAATTGCAGAAAGAGTCATTACTGGACACATTGCAGGTGCTGCGAAGAGCACTTCTGGCTGACATTAAAGATTGAAACAACACTGATTTCATGAACTTTAATCATACTCTGACTTAGGAATGGGATCCATTCCTATCATACTATTAGAATTCCAAACGATTTGGAGAAATTAAAAAAAATGATGATACAGCTTTTATGGGATCTTCTTCATTCAGAAGTTGCTGAAATTACTGGTGAGCAAATTGCTGCTGATATCCCTTATGATCAGCATCTGATGACCATCCTTTTTGTTTATGCCTTGCAACCTGATAGAGTTTCTTTGTGCCATTTGCTGAGTCATTTTCCAGAAGCTGTTAGGGAGCACTTAAGACCTTGCTTTTATCCTCTTTGTTAGGCAACCAGTATTCTTTCCTAGCCTGGTGCAACTTTCCTGTCTCCCACTTCTTCCTTTATTCCTTCTTTCTTTGATAACTTCCAGGATTTTTGCATTCCATCACTATCTTTACTTAAGTGCCTTATTTCCACAGTTGGCTTGGCCTCATAGTCTTGACACATTTTATTTTGAGATGCTGCCATTCTTCTTTGACTCCACCTGTTTTATTTTCTTCCTGAGACAGTAGAGCACTAACACATGGTTTAAAGCTGCAGAGAGTACCCTGACAATGTAAAGTTTCAGTGCCTTCCACGCTTTTAGATTAGTAGCTGCAGAGGTAGGGGCTAAAAATGGCATTTTCTAGATATACCTCAATAACAAGCATAATGCTAGGTTGGTTAAACAGGATGACATGCTTGAGTGTCTCCATGTGCAGGTCACCCTAGATTAAATCCTGTATCAAACCCTAGCAAGCTATAGGTCACTCCAAATGTCCGAAGAAACTCACAGTGCATACCTAGACATTCTGTGACACTTACTATCCAACAAAACACCCTACTCATGGGGGATTTTAATTACCCCTCTATAGACTGGGAGTCCTATACTTCCTTAAATCTGTAGGCACAGAGATTCCTGGACTTAATAAATACAAACACCCTTATCAGTTAGTATGTATACCTAATCAAACCTCCCAACCTCTTTGAGAGAAAAATCTGGACAAAACCACAAATAATGGGGATACAAAGGCCCAAAAATATGGACTCTTTTTAACTATGTCTCTTACAAATGTAGGAAATTGATAGAATAACAAGTTTTGCATTAACATGAATTTTCTTAAAGATACGAAGTTTGAAACTCAAATCTCTTACATTATTTTTTTACTTCAGTCTTCAATGATTTGCCTGTGATTTGCTAGAAAAACACAATTTTATGAGAAACAGACCAAAAATATGAGGCAAAAATCTGGATCTTCTGTGAAAATCTGGACAGTTGAGAGGTATGGGCTCCAACACACTGGATCTTATCCTCATAAATATGAGAAAATGCTGCACCCCCCCTTCCCCCCATGTCACTTCGTCCCTGGTAAGGTCTGAACATAAAGGTGTCTCCTTAAAAATAAAAATCAACTCAATAACCTCAGTAAACCCTATAACAGTTAGGAACTATTCAAAGGCAAACTACCTTTTATTAAGAAAGAGTTTGCCAAAATTCAATACCCCTACAAACTCAGAGAACAAAGTAACCTATGCAGAATTGTTCACAGAAACCCTGTACAACCATATCAATGCTTGCATAGATGCTGCTGTACCTACCAGAAATAAGGCCAAAACTAACTCCAAAAACAAACTACTCTGATCCCATTCCTAATTAAACAGTATATACAACAAAATAAAAAATCATGTCTAAAATCAGGAAGTATTACTTATAAAAATAAGAACTCCCTCATCAAACTAACAGGAAACTAAGAGGCTAATTACATCCAATAAAGCCAATTTTTAGATTCAAATAGCTTCCCAGGCAAAAGATAACAATAAGGCCTTCTTCAGCTATATCAGAAACCTCAAAGGCAGCACACAACAGTGCTGAACTTGAGGTTAATGGTGCCACATTCACTTAATTTGGTGATGTAACACATCTACTGGCTGACAAGCTCATTTCCAACTTTACTCCCAACTCATCCCCAACCCCCTCAAGAAATGCCCTCAAATATAACCCTTCCAGCTATAAACAGAGAGCGTGTCTTACCTGTACTGCTAAGGCCAAGAAACCAGCCTCGATGGGCCCTGATAATTTCCCTAGATGCCTCCTGAATAGTCTAAAACATGACCTATCAGGGCCACTGGAGTCACAATTTAACTATAATCTCAAAAGAAGCTTTGTGCCACAAGAATGAAGGACTAAAATGGTCATTCTTCTTCATAAGAGTGGACCATCAACAGAGCCTGGAAATTACAGACACATTAGTCTGACTAGCATTATTTACAAAGCCATGGAAATGACCAAAAAGAGATTGGTGACCTACAGACACTTGATCCATCCCAATTTGGCTTCATTAAAGGAAGATCTCTCCTACTGAACCTGGTATACTTCTCCGAAAACGTCACTAAGGCAACACATGAGGGTAAATGGCGACTGCTGCTTACCTTGATCTGGCTAAGCTATTTGATACAATATTCCACTCTGCAGTTGTTACCAAACTTATGGAACTACGCATAAACCCCTCTATAACATGCTAGATAGATAGATGGCTCTCAGGTAGGACCCGGGAAGTTAGGAAAGGTGAGACCAACTCCACAAAGAGGCTGATTACCAGTGGAGTCCGTCAGGGGTCTATACTGGGCCCTCTCCTCTTTGTCATCTACTTCTCAGAAGACAAAGCCAATGCTAAAGGCTCTGGCTGACTGAGTTCACAGATGATTGCAAACTAGGAGCAGTCACAAAATCCCCCAAGAAGCAAAGCTCTACTGGAAGGTCTAATACAGACAAATGCTTGGTGCTAAAACCACGGCTTAAAACTCAATACCAAAAAATGCATTATAGTACTTTTTGGTAAGTTTGCCACCTCAGGAAACTATGTAATCGATAAAACAACACTAAGAGCTGATTCAGTAGTCAGGGAACTGGAAACTCATGTAAACAGTAACCTAGCCTTCGACTAATGTGTGTCCAAGGCATACAAGGAAATCATTCCATGTCATTCAACTTATAAGTAAAGGCATGGAATCTACTCCCAGAGAAGTCATCATACCATTATACTCAGCCCTTATCAGACCCATCCTAGAGTATAATGCCCCCTTCAGTATGTACCTGACCAGACACATGTAGCAACTGAAATGTTTGCAAAGTTTCCTTTCAATATGAATACAGGACATAAACATAGTATCCTATGTGGATCATCTCAAATCCCTATCTCTATACTTGGCTTATGAAAGACTACTGAGAGGCGATGTATGCCTTGTTTACAAGTCTTCATTGGACGCCGCTCTGATGAACCTTTTGCACATCCACAAAACCCACAGCATCAGAAGTACTAGATCAAAAGACCTACATTTTGCTTCCAACATAAATAGGATATGCTGGAGAGACAAATCTCCAGGATTCATTAAACTCTGTGCAGGAATAGTGCTATTCCTGCATGGAGCGAATCATGTCGTGTAGAGCAGCAGCGCGCCTTGCATATTAATGAAGGTGCACTGCTATATCCCCCACACGGACACGATCCATGTACGAGCACAGGGGGCATTTCTGAGGAGTGTACGGACACTACACATGCCCCCTGCACTCAGAAAGTGCCGTATGGCACTTTCTAAGCTGTACTGGCATAATATTAGAGGTTAGCTCTAATATTGTGCCAGTATTTTAGTGTCCACGGTGAGTGAAATGTAAAATAGATCATTTCAGTGTCCACAGACACTGAAATAAAAGTAGACAGATGAAAGCAATACAGGGGGTATGTCACAGCTTCTGTGACACACCCCCTGTATTGCCAAAGCACTGTACAGCACATCTGCATCCTGCAGAAGCAGGAAATGTGTGCAAATGCACACATATACCTCTCAACTGTACAGATTTTTGCAGAATGTCCAGATATCAGCCTCATATTTATGGTCCACTGTCTATAAAATTATGGTTATTTGGCAAATTAGTGGAAAAGCATTAAAGATTGAAGTTGGAAAATGAGAGACATCTGAGTTACATACATTATACCCTTCAGAAAATTCATGCCAATGCAAAGCCTGTTATTCTATCAACTTTCTAAGTTGGCAAGAGCAATATTTAAAAATTGCCCCTATGTTTGGGCCTTTGTCCCACTTTTATTTATGTCTATGTCCAGATTTCTTGTCCTAAGAGGTTGAGAGGTATGCACACATAATGGGATAAATCCCCAAATGTAAATAAGCACAAGCACAGCCCCACAGAAACAAGAAAGTCCATAGAGAACATGTCATGTATCAGCATGAAACACACACAGAATCCTGAGAGCACAATCACTGCCATTATGTCACAAATACAGTCCCAAGTAGTTGTCAGAACACCAGAATACACACCCATATTACCTAAAAAATAATAATATATCCTTGTTTTTAATGCCCTAAGGAATGTTTAAATGTAGCTAAGTGGGTGTGTACATTACAACTTAAACATCCCATAGGAGCTAAATGAAAATAGACCAATTGCATTTTTGAAGCAAGATAGTGTAGTGATTAAAATTACAGCTTTGTATGTAGGTATTCATGGTTTGAGTCCCAAAGCAGGCAACTTATTTTACCATCTGACAGTAGTGTTAAAATTATTTTATTAAACTTACATTATGTAGCAACTATTTTTCTGTGAACCAGGGTAGGGTAGCAGTTCCAAAATTGAGATGTCAGTGTATAAAAACACCCATATAATCGCATGTGCCCCATACAGTATAGTCACACAAGAATATAATGTAATGAAAGCACATAGGGGGATGTCATGGAAGGCCAACGTAAAATTATAATGTGTATGTAAATATATATTTTATATAATATGACTGGCCATTAACATACAAAAATCAGTATGCTAAATGGCCAGCCCAAACAGAACCCACTGTAAATCCGAGAGTATACTAATGGTAAAAGATCCGGTTGCCTGGACTATTTCCATTTGTATATCTCCTGTTTTTTTTTTTCTTTTTTGTTTGTTTTTTTTTTTTTTTTTTTTGCTGTCTGCAGAGATAACAATGGAGAAATGAAGATCTCCGTTGCTTTTTTTAACATATCTCGCTATGTGTTATGAGTTGAAGAACTCATATAAAATAGCAAGCTATCATAAAAAAATGCAATGGAGATCTTCCTTTCAACAGAGAAAGGAAGATCTCTGTTGCTTTTTTAATATATCTCACTATCGGAAATTTGTAGAAAAACACCAAGTAACAAAAAGCATGAAAATGGAGCAGGATACAGGAATAAATAAAATTTATTAAGCGCTTTCATCAAATATTAGGATTGACTTCTTCAGAAAAGTTCAAAGTTCTTTAACTTGTATAACATACCGAAATATATTAAAAAAAGCAATGGAGATCTACCTATCTCCATTGCTACCTCTGCACAGCACTGATGTACTGTGTAAGTGTGGGAACACGTCCCTTATGCCTATGCAGTACATCAGAAATGCCCCAGGATGCCGGAAAACTGCGGAAGGCCAGCACGGAGGCATAATACAATGACATTATATAAGAAAGGTAAGTACTGTTTTTCTTAAATAATGTTATTGTATAATAGCAATAACCCATGTCTGGGTGTGGGCAATGCTGAATTTACCCACGGTTGGCATTGTTGGGTCACTTGGGCTTCACCCTTGTGACCAAACCACACCAACTGTGGGTCAGTCCAGCATTACCCACACCAAGCCGTGGGTTATTGCTTAAATATAACATTATAAGTATAACATGCATAAACGTGCCTTAATCGGTCTCTATCCATCAGAATTTGTTCTGCCCAGAAACAAAACAGCAAGCCCTGCCAACTCTCAAACTCAAGATGCTGTCCTCTACAATCCCAGCAACATACCACTACACCATCAGAGCTATAAGAATTTGTAGTGCTTTAACGAACATATAGGTTCATAGGTTGGTACTAGGCTATTGGCCCTAGGGCCTATACAAGCCTAGCCATAACAATTCTCTGGATATTTCTTCCCACGATATTTACTTACCTGGATCCCTGTCTAGCAGGGTGACTGACATGATCCCTGGGGTGAATTTCCTATCTCCCATCCAGTCATCAGGGTTCCTTTTGAAGAAGGCCAAGGAGATGCTCTGCTTGACATGTGTGGGCAGTCTATTCCAGAGTATGGGGAGTCTCTGGGTCAGGAACCTATCCCTCCAGGATGTTTTGTTCATTGTGATGACAGGGTTTAGATCCCTGGTGTGTGTGGCTCTGAGGGATTGGGATTTCTTTAAGTGTAGCATGTCCAACAGCTCAGGGTTTGACATGGCCTTGTATGTTAAGCAAAGATCACCTCTGAGTAGACAATATGCCACAGAGTATAGCTGGAGTTTTTTTAGATGGTCAGTCTATGGCATCTGTTTTAGGCCTGTGATTCTTTCAGTGAGGTATTTCTGCAGCCTTTCCAGCTGTTGCAGATGTCTAGTCAGGTACATACCAAACGGGGGGTTATACTCTATAATGGGTCTAATGAGGTATGAGTACAGTGGGACAATGACCTTCTTTTTTCTGGATGAAATGCCCTTAGTGATGAGGTGTGCCACATAGAAGGATTTCCTGACTGTTGTGGTGATGTGGTTATTGAAGCTGAGACCACTGTCCACCTGTGTCCCTAAGTCTCTCATCACACTTTTGATGTTTAGTGTACTGCCACCTATGTGGTAATTCATGGGTACATGTTTTTTTCCAAAGGGGATAACTATACATTTCTTGGCATTAAGCTTGAGCCCATGGCTCTGGCATCAGGCATCTGTTTCTGTAAGGCCTTTTTGTACAATATCCACATCATTTGGGGATTCAATAATGGCTCCCAGTTTGCAGTCATCTGCAAACTTTGTTAGCCAGAGTTCCTTAGTGTTGGCCTGTACTTCAGATAAGTAGATGCCAAACAAGAGTGGTCCCAGGACTGAACCTTGAGGTACTCCACTTGTCACTTGTCTGGAGCTGAATTTGGAGTTGGCTACTTTTACAGTTTGGGTTCTGTCAGTAAGTCAGTTGGCAACCCATCGAGTGACGTAGGGATTTATGACCAGCTTAGTAAGTTTATCTATGATTCCAGAGTGGGGGATGGTGTCAAAGGCCTTGGTGAGGTCCAGATAGGCTGTGTGGACCGCCTTACCCTCATCTACAGCTCTGGAGACTGATTTGAAAAAGTCAATCAGGTTCAGGAGACAAGATCGTCCCTTCACGAACCCAAACTGGGTGTGGTCCAGTGTTTGAAGGTTGCCAATATTTTTGTTTATAAGTTCCATGATAATGCGTTCCATGACCTTGCAGATCAGGCTCATCAGACTGATGGAACGGTAGTTCCCAGGATACAAGGTGGATCCCCCTTATGGAGTGGGATAACTGTAGCTGTGCGCCACTCAGTGGGCACAAAGCCTTAGGTGAGGCTATGATTAAACATGACACTTAGGTAAGGTGCCAGTTCATTTTGTAGTTCATGTAGTACACAGTCTGGGATGTCATCTTGCCCCATGGATGCTGTATTCTTAGCTTTGGAGAGTGTGGTTTCTACCTGTGTGGCCAGGATGTCCAGAATTTGGCAATCTTTTGGTATTGAGATGGGCCCTTTAGGGGGTGAGAGGGGGGTGAAGTTGGCACTAAATCAATCTGCCAGGATATTGGCAATATCCTTGGGATCAGTATATTTAATGCCATTCTGTTGTAGCTCAGAGCAGATCTGAGTATTGCCATTTAGATTCTTGACATAACTATAGAATACCTTGTGGTTGTCTTTGGAATCTTTGGCAATTTTATTTTCGTAACTAGCTTTTGAGGATTTTATGAGGGATCTCAGCTTCTTACTGAGGCTGGTGAGGGAGTTTTTTGCATCCTGGAATTTTCCTCTTTTCTGCAACAGTTTCTTCCTTCTGTTGTATAGTTTGTTTATAGCATGGGATCACCAGATTGACTTCCTTTTTTTGGAGGAGAGCATCTTGGTTCTATTTGGGATGGCACGATTCATGCATGAGTGGATGAGCTCATACAGTGCCTTAGTGTAGGATTCAGCAGTCGAACTTTCAGATCCCGTCTGCATGGGTGTCATGAAGTTTGTCACTTCTGACTTCAGTAGCATGAAGTTGGCTTTGGAGAAGTTTTTTACAGAGGTTTCCTTACTGGGGGTGGGGGTGGGATGTGGATGTCAAGAGTGATTTGCTTATGGTCAGACATGACCAATGAGGGGGTGACCACTGGTGTAGAGCATCTATCTCCCATGTTGGTAATGACCAGGTCTAGGATATTGGAGCCCCTGGTGGAACAATGGATTAGTTGATCCAGGGCGTTGGAATTTATGAATTCCAAGAACCGTTGGGAAAAGGTGTTGATACCCGAGTAGTTTTCTCAGTTAATGGCAGGGTAGTTGAAATCACCCAGTATTAGGGTTTTTGGTTGTATCTTATATTTTTCCAGTATGTTTAGAAAGCTGTAGTGAGAATCTTGGGGCATGGTGGGGGATCTGTAGCAATTTACAATTTGGATTTCAGTTTTACCTAGTGTTAGTTGCACCTGGAGAATTTCAGATGCATTGTGTTGGGCAACTAGCCTGGAGGTGTGAATATCCTTGGTGAATATGGACAGTTCTCCACCTTTAGTGTTTCGGTCTTGGTTTTATGGCCGAAAAGTGTGGTAAGAGTTGTAGCCTGGTATTGCAGGGGTGCTCTCTGGAGCCTTCCTGCATTCAGGTCATTTAACATCAACAAAGAAAAAAAAAACAGCAGTCCCAAGTGCTGAATCCATGACCCTGAACACTATAGTCAGAGGAATGTACTACTACACCAGCTGCGCTATAGGAAGTAATGTTGCTTTTTCAAACATATCATGCAATAGAGGCATACACCATTAGGGAGAAAGCTTTGTGGAACCTTTCATGTGTTGTATATGGACATACACACACACACACACACACACACACACACACACACACACACACACACACACACACACACACACACACACACACACACACTGTCTCACACACACACACACACATATATATATATGTCTGATGAAACGTATATATATATATATATATATATATAAAAACATAGAGTCATAATATTGATATACATATATAAGTACATAAAGGAAGGAAAATTATATGCACACATATATATATATATATATATATATATATATATATATAGATATATATATATATACATATATTATGTGTATGTATGTAACATGCAGTGCAGTTATATCTCAGAACCATCCCTCTCAACCTGTTAGTGGAAGGAAACTGTACAAAGACTGTAAAAGGGGGGGAATGGGCCATATATATGGACATATTTCAAAACATGCTGTTACAAATAAAGACATGTTACAGCAACAGTGTGTGTTTCAGTGGACAATTACTGAAGGATATGATGATGGAAACTGAAATGTCATGCCATTTATTTACTGATATAAATCCTTGGATCATCACCATGATTTACCAGACAAATAGAAATAAATTGTGGAAATGAACAAAAGTATGGTCCAAACATACGGACATTCTGTGAAAATCTGGCAGTGGAGAGGTATGCTCAGAACCCCTTAATGCAATGAATGTGGATCAAGCCTGACAAAGTGGGGGACAAAGGCCTGAAAACAGGGACATGTCCAAAATACGTCAGTAGATAAGCTGAGAATGTTCATGTAGTAACAGCGTATGTCCTAACATATATCAACTGAAATATCACAATTCCAGGACTCAATTGCTTCTCATTAGCTACTGACCTCAGTCCCCACATTATCCCATTGATGTGTCATGCCTACATAACTGTTATGGGGACCAGAAAAAAGATATTGGCCACACAAATAGACATCCTATGAATATGTGGACATAACACAACAGTAGGGAAACTACACTGAGCTACCGATCAATGTCCAGACTACAATCAGACTGACACTACCCAGGTCCAGCTCTGGGGTTGTACACATGCAGTAGCAAATATAACAGGCACTACAGGGATGTAACACTAGTGGAAAACAGACACTGGTGTGAAAGTGCATACCCCCAAACAAGTGCACCACAGTCAGAGCGACATACCAGTAAGCAAACTGAATACGACAGTATAATATTGTGTGAGCAATCACATACTGTTTGCCACTCACACATTACCCCTACATATACTGCCCCAATTCACAGTTTACTGGGAATTCTGAGGTGTTACATGGCATTTCACAGTCAGCCCCCACAAGCATATGGACCTGATAGACCACCAGCAGCTGTAGCAGCATGCAGAGTCAGATAGGTAAAGGATGTAAGGCACTCACAGCTGCTACACTCCCTACCCAGCCCAAAAAACATATACACACAACACTGCTATACAATCTTGGCAGTCTGTTCAAAATGGCCAGACAGACATAACTGTTATATGTGCAGATTTCCACAGACGTACCAGGGTGTGGACCCACAACCCTAGCCACTACTGCATACCATGGCCAGGGATCTGCCAGGTCCTTGGCATGATAACTGGAGTGCAGTTGGTAAATAATGATAGATCATACCTCATACCTTGCAGTGCAGGACATGTGGACAATGCATGGCATACTTGTGGGACAGGGGGCTGGAAAGAGGGACATATCACAAGTAATGGTGTTACAAACTGAAACAGTAGCTGCTGTTACACATATTCTTGTAACTCATATCCCTGCTGAAGGATATGATACCTGGAAAACAAATGGATGTCAGCACTTACTGACTACAAACCTCACATTATTCTACCAACCCCACAGAAACAGATGTTGTTCAAGAAACAGACCAAGCATAATAGGCAAACATCTGGGCAGTCTGTGGACAACATGTCATTTGAGAGGTATGTCAGAGGCATATCACTGTCAGATGTCAAGTCACCTAGTAAATGCATGTCCAGACAAACCCTGTCAATGTAGTAAACCCCCCCATGTGTATAACAACAGTAATGACATACAAGCTGTACCAAAATCTGGAGCTTTGTCCTCCATATTGTTGGGCTGTTTCCACATGTCCTGTCCTGTGAGGTATTTCCACTTACTGTCTGTGAGGCTGTAACCCTGACACCTCCTTAATGTCCCCCGCACAGGGAAGGGAAATGGGCAAGGCCCACATGAAGGGCATCCCATATGTTGGAACTAGCAGCTGTGTCCAGGTCCACAACACAATATTATGTGGGCACCTACATAGCTTTATGGCTTCAGCAATACCCAACAGGACAACATGGTGGACAGCAGCAATACACAAACCACAGACTTGGTCCCTGTATTGTCAGTACAGTGCAAACCAGGAGCACGCACCAACTTGGCATCAAGTCAGCCTTTGTCTGATCAAGCATATAAGGTCACAGGTGGAGTATTGTAAGGCTAACTATGAGTACAAATTGGACACATCCACCAAGGCAATTCACAAGGACATCTTCACATATGTCTGCAATCTCTGAGGCTAATCAGACCACATACACACACAACATAGCTATAGGCAACCTGCTGCAGATAGGTTTAGGGGAAACATCACCCCCTAGTTCAGCAGCACTATAGCTGGATATGCACAGCACCCACACCCCTCCCCTCATCACCACTGAGCAGGTACATATTGTCTACTGAAAGGCAACAAACATAAGTATCCATGGCACCTGATAACATCCCTGTCTGCATCCTACATGAACTCGGGCATGTGCTCCCAGCTCCATTACACACTGTAGTCATGCCAAGCCTTGGCACCATCCACACCCTATCAGCATGGAAGATGGCCAATGTCATCCCTTGACACAGACATGAATGAGGAGTACAAGAGTAGGAAACTAACTAGCTCTCATTGGGGGGAATATGACACTTCAGGACCAGCAGTGCAATGCAAGCAAATACAATGCTGGTACAGTGCAGGGGTATAGTGTGGTTGTGAGTGGTGGCTACTGCTATTCAATGTAGCTGTGCAGGTTCTGTACATACTGTTGCCAAATGTATGAGGTCCTGTGATGTGTCTCTTTTTATGTCTTCCAGGTAAAGTGTTGCATCAGCAAAGGTCATCTTTCTCAGCGGCTGAGACAAATATAATCATAGAAGTCATATTACAGAACCATGCCATAATGTTTGGCTGGAGCCAGCAACAGCTGCAGGAGAGGACTGGCCTGTGGGATGACCTTGTCCACAGGGTAAACGATGTCAGCCTGCAGGCACATACATACAAGCAAGTCTGGCATCGTGAAAGTGACCTCATACGCCATGCCCGGCAAAAGGTTGCTGCAGTAGCTATGGACTGCACAGCCACAGGAGTAGGCATGGCCTTACAGCCCCACTGACACCCACCGGGGAGCTCCTCGGGTACATTGGGGCAGCTATCCCACTACAACATCAGAGTATAGGTCCCCTCACATACTGGAGGTGGGTGGCGCCGAGTCAATGGATGATGAGTGTGGTGGTAAGACCCTAGTGTAGATTACTAGACTAGTGTAGCAGATATACTTGTAATTGTAGAGTATCTATGTGTATGTGTCAGGTCAGATTGCAGTTGTTGATGGGTTTTCTAATGCACAGACATACACATCTATGGTGAAGGACAGCAAATTGTGTAGTATTGGAGGTTGTACTGTAAATGTGCAGATATGCTGCATCCATCCTGTACCAATGCCACATGCGGGTCTGCTGACAATACTTCCCTCCAACTACCTAGGTCCTTCTGGTCTGCATGTGGGATGGCAGCCTACAGCTGGTGAGTATGCAATTGTTCTCCTGTGGTTTGCCAATACCCCAGGCATGTGAAGGCCATAAAATGTACCATGCACACAACTGTCACTCATAGTCATATTGCTTTATGTGCATGTTCACTTGTGTTGGGGTTAACTGTATTGCATCATAGTGGTCACCACAGGGGCCTATCTGATGAGAATGTAACATCCCTGTAGCATACCTCATGCCCTGACTTGCAAGACCTCTGGACAGAGACCAATAAAATGGGTGGACAAATGGCCTAAGGTAGGGACATGTGTGAAACATTACTGTCATATAGTGGATATAAACAGTGTACCACACACCTATTAAGATGCCAGGTGTTTGTGATATATATATATATATATATATATATATATATATATATATATATATATATATATATATATATATACAAATTGAGACCACAATATGTCAGTCCACACCTTTTCCAAAGTGTAATGTGACCTATGACATGAACAATTCACCTGTAAAACCAATCAATCTGTTAGCCACCAAATATGGAGTATACAAACCTCACAATAAGCTGGATGCATATGTGTGCACATCCTTCAAATAATATGTTATTGCAGCAACTTGTGATTAACTGACAGCATACAGTCTGCTTGGGTACACTCGACATCAAGTAAAGGCACTCTGAGTAACACCAAATAACAGTCTGCTGTCCAAGTGGGATAATCATGACATTTGCCTAGTTGCCTGCAACAACAACAGCCATGGCTTGCAGACAGCTTACAAAGCAGCAAAGGGATCTCATATTTGAAAGGTATCAGTCAAGAGTAGGGTGGAACAACATCACCACAGCAATGCATACATCATGGAACACAGTGGAGAAAGTTGTCAAAAGGTGGATTGAATATGGGACAACAGTGCTGTTGAAAATAACCTGATGTCCCTCCAAAAATGATGAGAACACATGTCAAGACCTTGTCAGGGAGGTTGCCAGGGGACATAAAGCAACAACACCGAGGGAGTTGCAGGAATCTCTTGCTAGTACTGGTGTTGTGTACTACCTGTGAGAACACTCTCCCGTATTCTGCATATATCTGTCCTATGGGGTAGGGTCAGAAGATGGAAGCATTTCCTCACACCAAAGACATCCAGGGGTTTATACAAATTACAGTACAGCACATCACATCTACCAAAGGCAGGTGTGAAAATGTGTTCTGGTGTAATGAGACTATGGATCAACCTCACTGCCATAATACCAAAAGGTATGTGTGGTGACAAGCAACACCTCTCATAACCTTGAGACCAAGATCACCATGGTGAAACAAACTGTCATGCATGTCATCATTTGGGTACTATGTAGTCTGTGTAACAGATTTGTGCCACCTCACCTGTAAGTGTCTACACCATCCTCGCACACAGTGACAATGGCCACACATACCCCATCATCAGTGTCCACAGATGATGGACAGTTGGCAGGTGGTTGCATTGAACAGGCTAATGTGGTGACTATGACAGGTGTGAGTGTAGACACTGGCCATAGCCAGAGTGCAGGTGATGTCCCACACAGGTGGATGGACAGGGGTGTTTGCAGGAGGAATGCTGCTCATTGGGCCGCTATTGCAAGTGCCTCAGAAGGAGTCACTAGATGCATGTTCCAGGGTGTTATGGATGCACAGGCACATAGTGAATGCCACAACGCACAAATACTCAGGGTGGTAGATGCAACTCTCCCTGATTTATGTTGTGACATACATGACCTTGTTGAGACCACACATAAAAATACTGAAGTCATGAATAGATGGTGGGGTGAGACATTGGCAATCCTCAACCGTGGCATGTCTGTGCTAGAGCATGTGGTTTCAGATGGTCATTGACCACATGGATGTAGATCATCACCAGCAACAACTGAGAGTGTATGGGGCCATGCACCTTCCCACTCCCTTAGTGGTAGTGACACCAGCACTACCGAAGGGGGTTGCTGTCCACAGCACTCTGGAGCAGACCATGGCCATGTGATCCTGTCCAGTCCTGTCAGAGGCACAGATCCAGCCTACAGCAGTCATTATCACTAAGGAGTACTGCATCTGGCCTTGGGCCTTGTGGTGCCAGTGATATCCCTGGCAGGACTAGTTCCCGTGTCTGTGGCCCAAGACAGTGACCTGGACACCTTGCCATGTACAGTCCACAGCTGTCCAATGTACCAGTGACTATGTTCATACATACACACACACATCTGTATGACAGGAAGGTCACCTCCAGACACACACACACACAGCACCTCTGCCCAGCCCATCTATTGGATACCCCTCCAAACATACACACATGATGTCAACCATATGGCCCAGCCTAGGCCTCTGGCAAACCCACACCACACCCTGTGCATATGATGATACCTGTGCCACATCCTTGTCATCCATACCATTGATGCAGGGACATGCTAATATGGGTCTGATGCACAGGGTGACTATAGTACAGTGTAGGTATGTAATATTATGTAAATTGCTATCTGCTTGCATTTGTTATGGGTACACATACAGGTGTATATTACTTATTAGGCAGGATGCATTATTGCTGTTAGTACCACTGACTGAATGCAGTCTGATATGCTGTATTCTGTTTGTGTTCCAGGTGTCTGTGTGTCTGCAGGCTGTGGCCCTGCAGACATTCCCAGGAGGGAGTATGGCAAACTGCGAATACACCAACCATGTCATAAGCAAGGTACAGCTTTATATGTACATGTACCAGGTGTGTATGCATGCACCAGTGTGTGATGGACATTGTTGTCAGACAGTGTGACCTTGCATACATACCCCTTGTCACAGACAGGTAGCCCTCAGACATGTCAGCTCAGTGTTGTGTACTACCACTGGCTCATACACTGGCTCATACATACAGAACAGGTCACTGCAGTACTGTCAGCAGGTCCTTCACAAGCATAGCCATTACATTAACTGTAACAGATTCACCTGTCAATATCTGTTGGTCCTGCCGTTGCTCTACCAGGCACTCAACCCTGATGCAGTTGATGAGGGCATGCATGATACTGTGTATGACAGATCTGTGGTATGTATTCCTGAGTCAACCGGGTGGAACAGGGAGATAAAATGGTATATCCTTTGCATGCACATAGTAAGAACTGACACACAGGATGTGCACACAGTAAAATAAACACAGTTGGCAATACACATATTAATAAACCTATATTTCCACCATTATGCACTGTACTGCTACATACACATGACTTGCACCACATAGATTATAAGCATGGGAATAACACACTACTTATTACAACACATAATGTTCTGAATGCCTCCATGGATGGTGAGATAACCCACCAGAAATAGGATGTGGAGTCATGTATTGCTCCTACAAACCTGGACAAGTGATAGTGTAGCAAACTTTGTATCAGCATGATGTTTCAGGCAGGTATGTTGCATGATGCTGACATGTGTGTCACTACCCTCACTGTGGACAATTTGGCAACAATATCACATACATGGACATTGTTAAGGGACACAGACCACATATAGTTTTCCAAAATAATAAAATAAAAGGTCTAAGCTTGTTTCCTGCTTTTCCTGTAACTAGTCTAGTCCACATGCAGCTTTGCTACAACTGGACTGTTTGTAAGCGTCTGTGTGGTGCCAACATGTCTGCTCTGCAATTGTTCCCTTAGATCTGCTAGTTCTCTCCTCTCCTGCACTTTTTCTAGCTTATTAGTCTAGCACTTTACCAGAATTCTTGTAGTAATTGTTGTAGCACACAAAACTGCTACCAGTACTAAACGTTCTACAAGAAAACAGTTCCAGTACTTATTATTAATGTCCACCCCTCCAAGCATGTCTAAATGTCAGTTACTTCTGCTGTCTCCTATTAATCTGGTGAACTTGGGCATCCTGAGGCAATGCAGCAACTGCCTCATGTACACAGACAACCCTCTCCTCTTACCTCCCAACACTCAGACTTGTGAGAGATGCACATATATCCAAACTGGAAGCCACACACTCTCCAGTCAAGACCGGAATAGGTGGTCAGGAGGAGAAGGTCAACACTTGCACCACACCACATGGAACACATAGCCCTCCAAAACACACACCAGCACTTCCTGCACATAAAAACACACACCACACACCCATCTTTGTGGAGGCTTTCATTATAAATCTACCCAAACAGTAGAGGCCTTCATGGGAGGAATGCACTCGAACATCACACCACAAAACCAATCATGAGACACATAACTCTTCTAAACAGTGTGCCACTCAATCAAAGACCCTAAGGCAAAACAGCATGCCCAACACACTAGTCACAGGTGACTCGATAGTGAGGCACACTAATGTTCCACTCACTAGGTTGAATAAGGAGAAAGTAACAGTCAGTTGCCTGTCAGGTGCCAGGATCCAGCACATAACGCATGCACTCAGGTCCCTCAGCAACAGGTACAAATATGACTCTGTCATTGTACATGTGGGTGTGAATGACCTGAGACGTACCTCCTTGGACTACATGAAGAGAGATATGAAGGTGCTCTCAGATGATGTAGCCCAAGCGGTTATGACCCTAGCCCTGAACAGCATCTTACCATCTCTTTCAGAATGATAGGACAGTACAAGCAGAAAATGATTGATTTTAACAATTGGCTATATTTTTGGGGTCATTCCAAGAGGATCCAGTGTCTGTCTGCCTGGGATGACATGATTGACAGATGTCAATGTTTTGCCAGAGATGGCCTGCATCTGTCACCCCTGGGCTTCTGGATACTGGCCAAGGCTCTTGCCACCACTATAGTGTCTTTTTTAGGCTGTGTTCCAAAGATCAAATTACCATCATAACAGCTACAAACAAATGCAATCCGAGGGACATGCTGCTCAATGCTAGAAGTGTAAATCTCAAAATGTACTCACTCGAAGAACTCCTTAAAATGGGGAACATTGACATTTGCGCTGTAACAGAGACCTGGTTCGAAGCAGCAGAAAGCACCCCTGCATTACCAGGCTATAACTCATTCCACACCTTTCGGCCCAAGAACTTGGATTGAAGCTCCAAAGTTGGTGGTGTTTCCATACTCATAAAGGATGCACACACCTCCAGACTGGTAGCCCAACATAACGCATCAGAGATACTTCAGGTGCAGCTGACATTAGGTAAGACAGTGATTCAGCTCATAGCCTGCTATAGGTACCTGACCATGTCCCAAGACTCACACTCCATGTTCCTAAGCACCCTGGAGAATATTAGGGTCCAACCTAACACTCTTATACTGGGTGACTACAACTACCTCTCCAATAAGTGGGAAAACTACTCATGTTCTAATACACTTGCCCAATGTTTCCTGGAATTCATTAATTCCATTGCCCTGGACCAGATCATTCATAACCCAACTAGAGGTAGCAACATCCTTGACCTGGTCATTACTAACATGGGCGACTGTTGCTCTACACCAATAGTCAACTCCTCCCTGGTTAGATCCGACCACAAACTACTCACCTTGGAAATCCACATCTCTCCCACCTCCCTGCAAAGGTAACCACCATGAAAAATGTCTCCAAAGCTAACCTTGGGCTCCTAAAAACAGAGGTGGCTAACTTCATGGCACCCATGCAAATGGAGAATAGTTGCATGACCACCGAATCATACACCAATGACTGTACGAACATGTACACAAATGCATGGATTTCACCATACCCAATACAACCAAGATGCTCTCCTCCAACAAAAGGAAGCCAACCTGGTGGTCCACTGTCATAAACAAACACTGCAACAGAAAAAATAAACTGATATGGAATAAGGTGAAGTCCCAAGACTGGAAAAACTCCATCATCAGCCTAAACAAAAGGTTGAGATCCCTCATAAAATCCTCTAAAGCTAGCTATGAAAACAGAATTGCAGCAGATAGTAAAGACAACCACAAGGCCTTCTATAGTTATGTAAATAATCTCCATGGCAATAACCAGATTTGCTCTGAGCTACTGTATAATGGTACCTCCTATACCAAGCTAACAGATATTTACAATATAATGGCCAACAGATTCAGTGCCAAGTTTACCCCCTCTCCATCCCCCAAAGGACCAATCACAATACCACTAGATTGCCAGGCACCCATTATTACTGCTGCACAGGTTAAAACAGCATTGCCCAAGGCCAACAATACAGCTTCTATGGGACCTGACAATATCCCTGGCTGTGTTCTACATGAACTACAGCATGAACTGGCACCACACCTGTGTGCCCTGCTCTATCACAGCCTCACCTCAGGCTTTGTCCCTACCGAATAGCAGACTGCTATAGTCATCTCTGTCCACAAAGGAGGAGTGACTACACACCCTGGGAACTATTGCCTCATTAGCCTGACAAGTCTGATATGCAAAGCTATGGAATGCATCATCATGGACCTAATAAACAAGGCTATAGGGAATCTCCAAACTCTGTATCCCACACAGTTTGGTTTTGTGAAGGGTAGATCATGCCTGCTCAACCAGGTCAACTTCTTTGAGTCAGTCTTCAGAGCTGTGGATGAAGATAAGGTGGTTCATACAGCCTACCTTGATCTGACCAAGGCCTTTGATATCATTTCCCACTCAGGAATCACAGAAAAACTCACTAAGCTAGGCATCAACCCCTATATAACTAGGTGGGTTGCAAACTGGCTCACAGATAGAACCCACAGTGTGAAAGTAGCTGACTCCCAAGTCAGACTGCTGACCAATCATGAGTGGAGTCTCACAGGGTTTGGTCCTGTGTCCTCTCTTATTTGGTATCTACTTCTCTGAAGTCTAGGCCAACACAAAGGGACTCTGGTTTATAAAGTTCACAGACAATTGCAAGTTGGGAGCTATTATTAACTCCCCAAATTATGTTGACATCCTGCAGAAAGGCCTCAATGAGACCAACAACTGGTGTCAGAACCATGGCCTTAAGCTCAGTGCTAAAAATGTGTCGCCATTCCCTTTGGGAAAAACATGGGTCCCATAAATTGGCACATCGATGGTAATCTACTGAACACAGAAGGCATTGATAAGAGATCTGGTAACACAGGTTGACAGCAACCTGTCTTTTGACCACCACATTGCCACTGTGGTCAGAAAGTCCTACTATGTGGCACATCTCATTACTAAGGGTTTTCCATCCAGGAAGAAAGTGGTCATTGTCTCCCTCTACTCTTCCCTCATTAGGCCAATCATCTAGTACAATGCCACATTTGTCATGTACCTCACTAGACACCTGCAACAACTGGCGAGGCCACAAAAGTACCTCACAAAAAGGATACTAGGCCTTAAATAGTTGTCTTATATGTACAGACTCAAAAAACTCCAACTTTTCACTGTCTCATATCACATACTTGGAGGTGATTTCTGCTTGACTTACAACACTATGTCTGACCCAGCTCTGTTAGAAATGCTACATCTAAAGAAATCCCAATCCCTCCACACCACATGCTCCAGATACCTCAACCTCATTACCACATTCAACAGAACATGCTGGAGGGGCAGGTTCATAATCCAGAGACTGCCCATGCTATGGAATAGACTTCCCATACATGTCAAACAGAGCACCTCACTGGCCCTTTTCAAGAGAAATCTTGATGAATAGATGGGAAATAGAAAATTCACCCTGGGGATCACGCCAGTGGCTCTACTCAACAGAGGCACTAGGAACTAATGTCGGGCAGCATAATGCCAGGGTAATCCTATGGGCTAGGCTTGTAAAGACTCCAGGGCCATTAGCTTAGTACAGACCTATGAACCTAAACATCTGGATATTCCATCGACATCTGTGCAGAGGAATAGTATGGCCTACACAATGTTTTAACATGCTGCATGTAAGGCAGATGCCATTACCACTCTATATAAAGTAATGCCATCGGGAGGTGGTAAACAGGCATGGATCGTACACCAATCAAAATGGTATCAGACAAACAGGATATGATCTTCACCCAAAGCCACACACAAACAGTTGTCAGTAGTGAGATTAAAACACCTACCTATCTAGTTATTTCTACAATAATGTTACACAATTATCAGACATGCCACGGAGCTTACATGATTTCTCCTCATCCCAAGGTACTTCTAAGGTGAATGACATTAGCAGGCCTAGTAAAGTAGGGTGATGGGATGTTTACAGGGTGGTACACTAATCAAAATGGTATAACCCACACAGTATATACTTCTCACACACACACGCACACACACACACACACACACAGTTGCCAGTAGTGAAATTAGAACCCCTACATATCTAGTTATTTCTACTATAGTGTTACGCAGTTATCAGATGCATCATGGAGCTTACATAATTTCTTCTAGTCCCAAGGTACTTTTAAGGTGAATGACATCAGCAGGCCTAGTAAAGTAGGGTGATGGGACCTTTACAGGGTGGTACACTAATCAAAATGGTATAACCCAGACAGCATATGAGTCTCTCACATACACACACACACACACACACACACACACACACACACACACACACACACACACACACTTGGCAGTATCGAGACTAGAACCCCTGCCTGTCTAGTTATTTGTACTATAGTGATATGCAGTTATCGCATGCACTATATAGTTTGCTGGGCTGACAACTGGCCAAAGGTGCTGATAACTGCACAGCTGAGGTACACTGTTACATGTGCCAGAAAGTCTGCCTTCAGTTTTTCCCTTAGATCTTGCTAGTTTTTTTCTTTCCTGCACTTCAAATAGCCTAATAGCTTTGTACTTCAACAGGTTTATTTATCAAGTACTCTAGCACACTTGAGAGCAAACAGCAATAGTCATTCCTTACAGAATTAGCTCCAGTACTTAGTAGTTATGATCACCCCTCCTGGCATGATTAAAGTGCAGTTCTCTGTGCTTTTGCCCATTAACCTGGTGCACTTAGGCATTCTTGGGCACTGTTGCAACTGCCTCATGTACACAGACAACCCTCTCCTCTAAACTCCCAACACTCAGACTTGAGAAAGATACCCCTATATCACCCAATTGGAAGATATGCAATCTCCAGTGAAGACTGGACTATCTGGTCAGGACGAGAAGGGTCAACACCTGCAACACACCAAATGGAACACATGTCCCTCCAGAATACACACTATCACAGCTCTGATATACAAACAATAACCACACATACCCACCTTCACAGTGGCACTCAATAGACATTTACCCAAACAGTAGAGACCACCAAGACAGACACTCACTTGACCACCACAACACAGCACAAACCACAGGACACATATGTCACCTACACAGTGTGCTCTTCAACTTAAGCTCCAAAGGCTAACCACTTTGCCTGATAAAGTAATCATAGGTGAGTCAATTGTGAGGCACACGGATGTCCTACTCACTAGTTTGAACATGGAGGAGGTCACTGTCAGATTTCTATCAGGTGCCAGAATCCAACACATAACATACCCAGTCAGGTCACTCCACAACAACTACAAGTATCACGCTGTCATTGTCCATGTGTGTGTGGATCCAGTGTTTGTCTGCTTGGGATGGTAAGATTGACAGACTGTGATGGCTTGCCACAGATGGCCTGCATCTGTCACCCCTGGGTTTCCAGGTACTGGCTAAGTGTCTTGCCACCCCTATAGTGGCTTTTTTGGCAGTGTTCCAAATCAAATTACCACCGTAACAGCTACACATATATGCAACCTGAGGGTCATGCTGCGCAACACTAGACATCTACATCTCGAAATGCAGCCACTCGCAGCACTCCTCAAAACAGTGAACATTGACATTTGTGCTGTAATGGAGACCTGTTTTACAGCAGCAGACAGCACTCATGCACAACCAGCCTACAACTTATTCCACACCTGTCAGCCCCAGAACATGGACCATGATTTCAAAGATGGTGGTGTCTCCATATTGATAATAGATATGCACACATCCAGAGTAGTACCCAATATAATGCATCTGAGATACGTCAGGTACAACTGACATTGGGTAATAGTGCAATCCAGGTCATAGCCTGTTATAGGTCCACATCCATGTCCCTAGACTCTCAATCCATATTCCTCAAAACCCTGGAATCTATCAAGGTCCAGCCCAGTACTCACCTACTAGGAGAGTTCAACTACCCCTCCATCAAGTACTCATGCACCAATACACTGGCCCAATGCTTACTGGAATACATCAGTTCCAATGGCCTGGACTAGGTCATTCTGACACCCAATAGAGGAAGCAGCATCCTTCTGTTGATTACTAACATATAGGATCATTGCTTGACAACAGTAGTCAATCACTACCTGGTCAGATCCAACACGGAATAATCACCATGGATATTCACATCTCACCCCCTGCAAAGGTAACCACCTAAAACAGTTTCTCCAAAGCTGATTTTGGACTAATAAGAACAGAGGTGGCTAACTTCACAGCACCCATGCCAATGGAAAATACATGCAAGACTGCTGAGTCATACACAAATGCACTGTGCAAAGATGTACATCAATGCATGGAACTAGCCATACCCAACAGAACCATGACACTCACCTCAAAATACTGGAGGCCAATCTGGTGGTCCCCTGCCATTAATAACCTGTACAACAGAAGGAAGAAACGGTTGCAGAAAAAGGTGTAGTCCCAAGAGTGGTAAAACACCCTTATTAGCCTCACCAACAATTTGAGATCCCTCATGGAATCATCTAAAGCTGCTGGTGATGGCAGAATTGCAGCAGACAATGACAACAATCACAAATCCTTTGAAAGATATATCATGAACCTCTACAACAATATCCAGATGTCCTCTGAGGTACTGCACATTGCTACCTCCTATACTGTGCCAACAGGTATTGCCAACATTCTTGCCAACACATTCAGTGCCAGCTTTACCCCTCTCCCCCCCTAGGGGAACAGTCAGAATGGCAGAGGAATGCCAGAAACCCAGGAGTACTCCACCCAGGTTACACCTGCATTGTCCACAGGCAAGAATACAGCTTTCATGGGACCCCAAATAATCCCAGGCTGTGTTCTACATAAACTACAGAGAAACCTGGCACCACACCTGTGTGATCTGTTCAGTCACAGACTCAACTCTGGATTTGCCCTTCCCAAATGGCACACTGCTGCAGTCATCCTTTTCCATAAGGGTGTGGCAAATACAGACCCTGGGAATTATCAGTCCATTAGACTTACGTGTCTGACATGTACAGCTATGGAGTGCATCAGCAGGGACCTGATCGACAAACATATAGGTAATCTCTTAACTCTGGACCCCACACAGTTTGGCTTTGTGAAAGGGAGATCATGCCTGCTCAACCTGTTTGGCTTCTTTGAGTCAGTCACCAGGGCTGTGTATGACAGTAAGGACCCTGCATACAGCCTACATCAATCTGGCCAAGGATCTTGATACCATTCCTCAGTCAGGAATCACTAAGGGGATTGAAAATTAGCTCAGAGATAGAACACACTGTGTGAAAGTAACGAGCTCCAAGTCAGAATGCCAGCCAGTCACAAGTGGAGTCCCACAGGGATCAGTCCTGGGTACTCTCCTGTTCAAAATCTAGTTCTCAGGAGTCTAGGCTAACACAAAGGAACTCTGGCTGACTAAGTTCACAGACAACTGCAAGCTGGGAGCCATCATTAACTCTACAAGTGATGCAGACATCCTAGAGAAAGGCCTCACTGAGACCACTGGCTGGTGTGGTAACCATGGCCTGTAGCTTAACACAACAAAATGCATCATCAGACCATTTAGTAAAATCTCATTTCCCACTAAGTACCACATCGATGGGAGCCCACTGAACACTGTAGGTGTTATTAGAGATATGGGGACACAGGTTGACAGCAACCTGTCCTTTAACTGCCACATTGCCACTGTGGTCAGGAAATACTTCTGTGTGGCACATATCATTACCAAGGGTTTTGCATCCAAGAAGAAAGAGGTCATCTTCTCTGTGTGCTCTTCCCTCATTAGACCACTCATCACATATTATGGCCCATTTGGCATGTACCTCAGTAGACATCTGCAACAGCTGGAGAGGGCAGAGAAGTACCTCATAATAAGGATCATAGACATTCAACAACTGTCCTTCACAGACAGACTCAAAAGACTCTAGCTATTCTCTGTCTCATGTCACCTATGTAGAGGCGATCTCTGCTTGACTTGAAAAACCATGACTGACCCATCTCTTTTACAAATGCTACATCTAAACACATCCTAATATCTCTGCACCACACACTGCAGGGACCTTGACCTCATTACCACAATCAACACAACATGCTGGAGGGACAGGTTCATCACCCAGAGACTGCAAATGCCCTGGGATAGACTTCCCATACATGTCAAGCAAAGCACCTAGATGACCCTGTTGCAGAGAATCTTGATGAGTTGATGGGTAATAGAACATTCACCACAGGAATCCCTCCAGTGGCTCTAATTGATGGGGGTACTGGTAACTAACGTCGGGTGGCATAATGGAAGGCCATGTCTATGGCCTAGGCTTGTAACAGCTCCAGGGCCATTAGCCTAGTACACCCCTATGTACCTATAAGGGGTGGTGACATCAGCATGACTGATAAAGTAGGCTAGTGGGTGGGTAACTTATCAAAATACTTCTTCATACAAACATATACACTTAAACCCCACATGCACATTTGCCAGATCTGAGAATAGAACGCCTGCCTAACTAGTTCTTTGTGCTATAGTGTTATACAGTTATTGCGTATGCTATGGAGCTTGCCAGCCTGACAACTGGGCAAAGGTGCTGTTAAGGAGAATGACATCAGCAGACTTGATAAAGTAGGCCACTGGGTGTGAAACTTGTCAAAATACATCTTTTTACAAACATACACACTTATACCCCACATGCACATTTGCCACATCTGAGAACAGAACCCCTCTCTATCCCTTTGTACTATAGTGTTACTCAGTTATTGCATGCACTACAGAGCTTGCCATGCTAACAACTGGCCAAAGGTGCTGATAAGGGGAATGACATCAGCAGGCTTGATAGAGTAGGCCAGTGGGTGTGAGACTTATCAAAATAGTTCTTCTTACAAACATACACACACACACACACACACACACACACACACACACACACACACACACACACACACACACACACACACACACACACACACACACATGCCAGTATTGAGATTAGAACCCCTATCTATCTAGTTATTTGTATTATAGCATTGCACAGTTATTGCATATGCTACAGAGCTTATAGGGATGATCTGTGTCCAACAGTACTTCTAAGGTGAATGACAGCAGCAGAGCTTGTGAAATAGGGCAATGTGAAGTGTACTGAGTGGGAAGAGTTTCCTAATACTTGGACCTATGGAGACACACACACACATACACACACACACACACACACACACACACACACACACACACACACACACACACACACACACACACACGCAGGTGATGTGATATTATAAACTCAACCTCAGTACTGTTACACAATGGGGCTCACCTTTTATGCTGGCATGTGCAACTGTCTACAACTGGTATGCCACTGTCCACAGCAAGACATCACTATATGCATTCAGGGTATCTGTGTGTGTGACTCACTCTGTGTCCCCCTGTGTCTCTCTCTGTATCACTGTCTGTCTCTCAGTTCCCCACATCTATGTGTATGCATACTTGACATATGTTATCTGTTGCCCATATATATGTGTGTCTGTGTGTGTGTGTGTGTGTGTGTGTGTGTGTGTGTGTGTGTGTGTGTGTGTGTGTATCTGATGCAACAGATGCAGATATATATCAAATATGGGCCACCTACAGCTAGCTGAGGGTAATCCTGTCTGATGTGTATGTGTGTGTATCTGATGCAACAGATGCAGATATATATCAAATATGGGCCACCTACAGCTAGCTGAGGGTAATCCTGTCTGATGTGTGTGTGTGTGTGGGGACAGTTGAGGTGTACATAGCTGTCTTTTTGCATGGACATATATACATAATACAGTCATATATTCTGATGTTGGGTTCCAACATGCCCTGTGATTCTCTAAGTGTAGGAGCATGCCCAGTGTGACCTTCTATAGTTAGGGTGGGACTCCATTCCAGAGATAGGTGTACTCCAGTCCAGGGTTTTGTGTGCTACAGCCATACTTCTCAGGAGTACACAGGAATTTTGTAAGGGTACTTATTTTGTTTAGCAGACATTTTCTGAATTATCTTTAGTCTGAAACTGCAATGTATTGTGTCATTATCTAGTGCCAGACATACTCAGATCATCACAGTGCTTTACCAGTGGAATACTAGTTGTATGATGCATATACCAGTATTATGAGGGCAGCTATGTAAATTCTTGGTCAACACGGCCATTTGTGAGTTGTGGCTACAGGCAGTGTAGTAATGATACACAGCTGTGCAAACAGTCCAGCAACCTGGTGATATACTGGCTGGGGATCTTCTGATTTTCTGGTATCTTTCTAACCTGAGATGTCATATCCTTGTGTGTGCATACCTCTGACCTGTACATTGTTGGGGAGGTTGTCCATGTGTTTGGCTAGACGTTTCATCCTTTCTATGTAAACATGTTTTTATGGTAAGTTAGTTACATATGATTGAAGTGTGATGTTACAAAATAATACAGACATTACTGTTTCAGAATACATAACCTTCAGACCATTCCCACTACTGCAAACCCTTCACACTACCAACTTTCCCAGTATGTAAGGGCAATATTTACAACACATGCCTATCCTTGTGCCTTTGTTCCACTTTTATTTCTGCCCTTGTCCAGACATCTTGCTGTCAGAGGTTGGGGGTTATGGGTGTAGGCACAGAGTGTATTCAACTATGCAGGCATGTCCATTATTTGTAAAAGCAAACATAAGAAAAAGGATTATTAAGAATGACCACTGGATAGAGTACCACAAAGCACTTATATTCACAAAAGCCATGGCACCTCTGCTACACATCCTTCAAGATGTCACTAATATGTTTAGTATATTCCACATAGCACTGTGACTTCCAGGTACCCCACTGGCAGAGCAGTGGGTGTCACTGACATGCATAACAGTTGGCACTGCAGTTATCTGCACATGGCCCTGTAAAAGGCAGCACTGTACTTAGGGCAGTACAAGATGACTGCCAGGATAATGTGCTGGCTAGATCCAGACAGTATTAACCACACATACACATAGCTCATTGACCCCTGCATATTGTGGACAGGCAACATGTTTTCATTGGTAGAGCCCTGACAATGTGTGCTATGCGGCTATTTCCAGGTAAACATATATGTCACTGCATTTGTGTGGGTATATGGGGGGGCACACCTGTCAACTGTACACATTTGCACAGACTGTGCTAATATTTGCTTTACATTTTGGTTCCATTTACCATACTATATTGCCCTGTCTTGGGGACTGGAGGCATATCAGTACAGAGTCCAGCTCAGATTCTACTGGCATACATTTGAATTTCAGACTTCTTACCCTTCATAGCCTTAGTGGAATCATTGGTCCTGCTGTGCTATTACTGTGTGAGTCTGTAGGGAATAAGAAGATTGAAACTCCAATGTATGCCAGTACAATCTGACCTGGGCTCTGTACTGATATGCCTCCAGGTCAGATTGTACTGGCATACATTTGAGTTTCAGACTTTTTACCCTTCATAGCCTTACTGCAACTGTGGGTCCTGCTGTGCTATTACTGTGTGAGTCTGTAGGGGGATAATTCAACATTGCCACCATTTGTGTGCCTTTACCAGAGATTTCTCTGTGGTTTTCTACAGCTGACTTGCTGTGTGGGTGTGAGGGGTGGTTATGGGACCCCCATCCTGACATCCATGCCTGTGACCCCCCCACTTAGTTGTCCCCACACCTGTACTGCAGTGGGATTTGCCACCTTGGGTACTACTGCATAGTGTGTGGAGGCCAGTTTTGGCCAGATATTTCTGGTGGCCCACATAGCTGTCTGTTGTGTGCTGCTATCCCAGTAGGCCACCCATTCCCTTGCATGCATGCAGCATTACCATAGATATGCTAGCAGAACATACTATTCCATTCCTTTATTGTTAAGAAGACTGATTTACCTTGTGCTTGTGGCAGTTATGAGGACAGTGCTTGAGGGCTGCCTGTGTTGGATGCACACGGTACACTGCCTATACATGGTAAGTTACAGGTAATGTGATGTGTGTGTGTCATCCATTTTACTGTGTGTGTGTGAGTCAGAGAGAGGTGTCAGTCCCGGTCCCTGCAGTGTCAGTGTGTGTGCTATGCATTGTCTCTTAGCCAAGGCATGAGCCTATTTGGCACACCTCCGTCTGCCTATCGGAGCAGGCTTAGGGGCCTCCTCCTGTGAGTCCCTCTATGCTTGTGGGGAACTTGGCAATCATGGTGGGCTGTGTGGCTCTTCCATGTGTTGTTCCTGATGCAGTTGCTTCTACAGGATCATATTGTGCAACATGGCCCATACTATGAACATGTGTGCACATGTGACTGGAGAGTACTGCAAGGCTCCACCAGATATGTCAAGGCAGTGAAACCATGACTTTAGCATCCCAAACACATGCTCTATAATGATCCTAGTTTGTGCGTGCACCTCATTATGGCATTCTTGTGTGGGTGTGTGTGCATTTCTGATGGATGCCATCATCCACAGCTCCAGTGCATAGCCTGTATCCCCCACCAGATGGCCATATGGGATGCCGCCACTGGCAAATGCCTGGTACAGCTGTAACGAATGCTAGATGTGGGAGTCATGGTATCTTCCAGGGCTGCCAGCACACATTCATGATAATGCCCTGGGCATTGCACATGACCTGGCAGTTGATGGGCAGGAATCCCTTGCAGTTTATGTAGACCCTACGCTGTTCACTGGGTGGTGCTTTGATGTAGATGTGCATGCAGTCTATGGCAACCAGTATTTTGCTACATGGTGGAAGAGACACATATTGCTGGTCCTCTCCTCACGGGTGTTGGGAAAGTAAATGTGTTCATCGGCATGTGGTAACATGGCATCCAGGAACTGGTGGAGTACCCTGGATGCAGATGCCTGTGAGACCCCCATGATGTCCCCAGCAGATCTTTGGAAAGTACCTGTAGCTAGAATTCTTAAGGCTGCACATACCTTGGTATCCACTGGGATGGGTTCCCCTCTGTTGGTTCTAGCTCTGAGTTGAGGCTGGCATGGATCTGTGAGTTGGTGAAGTATGTCTCTGTCCACCCTGTATCGCTCTACTATCTCCAGATCATGTAGCTCCTGGTAGGTTACCCTGGCTATGAACGCTCTTCTCTTCCTCCTTGGTCTGTGGCGAATGTCAGCATTATCCTCCTCTCCACCCTCAGCCTCAAGCACATACTGGTGGATCAAAGCAATGGCAGCCCCTAACATTTTTCCAGTTAAAATTCCCCCGCATGTATACTGCAATGGTGTAGACCTTGTGGGAAAAAACAGACTGTAAGGTGTTTCCATACTTTATACTTTTGTGCTGCAGATGCTGCCTGAATGATTGGCTGACTATGATACATTCCAGCTGCCACCTATATTACTCATGGCTTTGATTTGGCCACTGTGCATGTTGGAGGCATTACTGGTAATCTGTGCATGATTGCCTTTATTCTGCTGCTGCATTTTTTATAATTATTTTTACTTACATCTACTCCCACTTTCAGCCATGCAGCCACCTGCCAGCTGTATTATTATGTGTTTTGCCTGCCCATTGTAAGTTGCAAGAGTCCCATATTAGTGATTGTTACTGCATTTCTCCTTTATTGTGCTGTTGCTCTTTAATTTTGTTTTACATCTCCTCCCATTTTCAGCTATGCAGCCACCTACCTACCAGCTGTATTATTGTGAGCTTTACCTGGGCCATTGTGAGTTGCAGAGTCCCATATTAATGATTTCTACATCATTTCTCCTTTATTGTGCTGTTGCCCTTTATTTTATTTTTTACATCTCCTCCCATGTTCAGCTATGCAGCCACCTGCCAGCTGTATTGAATGCTTTCAATGGACCATTGTGTGTTGCAGTATGCCATATTGCTGTTTGTACTGCATTTCCTTTGTTCTGCTATTTCCTTTTACCTTTCCTATGTCCTTCCTGTTTAATCCCCGGCCTGTTTAGCTAATGTAAACAGCAAGAAATGGCCCTCCCCTGGCCACAAACATGCTCCTCAGTTCATGGAATAAGACTATACAGCCTCAGACACACAAACTCGCTTAGCTGTGCTTAGCTAAGCATAAACCTGGCCAACAGAGCACCTACACGGTTAGGTGCAGTGCGACACTTAGGTGAAATTTGTGATTCAGTATAAGTCCCGTCATTAAAATACACCACTGCCTTAAGCCCTAGTTACTATACTACACATGACCCTTCCTCCTTAGCAACCACTGTTCCCTGCATTGTTTACTCTCTGCATGCCATTGCCTATAATGGCAAAATGCAGAATTCACTACTGTTCATGTTTTCACCCGTATTTTTACATTTTCAGCCCCCTCCCACTAGTATACCCCTTCCCATTCACTCAATGGCTGAGATTGGCCAAAAAAAATAAATGTTTAAATTTTATTTTTTTGAAGCAGTTTTGCATGCCAATGGCCTGGCCATTGGCATGCATAACCACTCTAAGACATGCTTTATTGAGCACTGACATGCCTCCATTGTGTTTTTTGCAGAAATGTATTCGGTTAGTAACCAAATGCATTTCTGCAACTAACACTGTTCCTGCACGGAGACCCAGCAGGTTGGCGTATCACCATATCAGCTCATTTGCATGTTTTTCACCAGCAAATGAGCTGATTAGCATCCTGCATGGCTTTCCATGCAGGAGCAGTGTAGAGCATCCCATGCACATTAAAACGGCACAATCGTGGCTCACGAAGTGGCCATTTAAGGAAAATAAACCTTTCTGAATCCCGGGGAAATATGTTTCTCAGAGAATTCCCATTCCCTGGAGCAGGCTCCCCATCCATGTAAAGCAGAGTTCCTCCCTAACCCTGTTTAAGTGCAAGTTGGAGTAATGTATGTGTATTTAGAAATTCACCCCTGGTCTGATTCTTATGTTTCTGATGGACACAGGTAGTCAGTAAATCATTCTACATGTAAATCAAATATTTGGTGTGGCCAGGCTTCTAAAGCTCCTACTAGTCAGTAGCCCAGTATATACATATGAACTTATGAACTGGACACTAGCCAACCTGTGGGTTACTGACTCAACATGACACAGCCCGTAGATGCTCAGAGAGGTATCAGTCCTTGCATTACATTGGTATTCACTGTAAAAGAGTGCATTGCAAATTAGTGGAGACATGCTATGAAGACATTATCCACTATTAGTGGAGGATTCATGCTCACAAAATGCATGTGATTAGGTTGTCTGACATCACAGGAAATGCAGGCATGCATGATCAAGTGTGACTGAAGCAGTACAAAGTCATGTGCACAATGAAATGCCACAGTGTTGCTGCACAGGAGGCATGGCACAGTAAAGCACCAACCAAAATCATCATAAAAATGAGGAGAAAAGGGAGACATAAGACAGAAAACTGGGAGTAGAAAGCAGAGGAAAATGGACAAGGGTAACCATGCAATATGACATTTGGGGAAAGAAGTGTTGAGAAAACTTCCTAATGTTCTTATAAACATGATGGATAGCTGGGGAAGTAGTTAGGAGGGGTTATGGGATAAATAGAAGGAGAAGAGAAGGCTACAGGGGCAGACACACAGACATAAAATATATACACAGAAGAATAGGAGTTGCATTTACACAAAATGAGAGGCAACCTGGATGGACATAGATAGAGGGTGGACATTTGGTCATGGGAAAGAATGGACAATATACAAGGTATGGGAAATGGCACATTGAGCAGGAGAACATATAAATGTGGGATAAGGCAGTATATGGTGTGTGATGTCCTCACTCTGGGCCAGTAATCAAGGAGCCTAAATCCCTGACACTGGAGAGGGACCTTCACTTGGAATAGAAATGTATACACTCAATATTTCTAGATGCAAACTTCTCTGCATTAAGCACAATTCCCCTTAAAAGCACACAGGGCACACACTCGGCCAGGGATCTGGGTGTCTCTCTCTCTGTCTCCCTCCAGGTCCCCAATAAGGCTCCCCACTGGCACTGTGAAACCAGTGCTTCTTGTCCCAACCCCAAGTAGTTGACATATAATTTTCACACACACACATACACACGCACACACACACACACACACACACACACACACACACACACACACACACACACACACACACACACACACACACACACACACACACACACACACACACCTGGGAAAGGTTAGCACAGATTACCCACTCTACCAACTTTGCCCAGACTATTAGGTAGTTTCACTGCCACCAGTTAGTTACTATAAGGCTGTCAAAAGGGTACCCAGTAATACTGAGTGAAGTTAATATTTATACAAATGGTAATGTGGACCAAGCAGCCAGACTTTCAGGAGTGGCCAGAGTTATCACCATAAAAATATATTCAAATACTCTCAAAACTTAAATATTTTCTAAAAACAACCAGCCACGATGAAAAGTTTAAATATATTTAATAATAAATAATAAAAGAACAAGAAAATAATAAATATATATTTATAGTAAACACCAGAGTTTCAGCCACAGGGAATATTAAAAATAAGACTGATAGAAAGTTTCACACAGTTATAGAAAAACAGTACTTAGCTAGTCTTACTATCTATTCCTGATTGACTAAAATAATTACTGCTCCTACTTACTGATTAGAGCAAGGCAAGATGGGTGAGTTGCCCTTGTTGTCAGATCCAAGACAGAATACAGAATGCTGATGAGACTTTAGTCTCTTCTAATATTAAAACATTATTTCTGTACAGAATGACATCACATACATCTGGTCATCTGACTCTGTTTCCTGTACTACCCCCCATTACTAGAAGCTACCAGGGTTTAGCCCCAATGTGCTACAATACACATAGGCAGAGATTTGCTCAGATGTGGTGCAGCTGCTGGAAGTCATAAAACCATAAAACCATTTCACTCTTCCTACAGGAGCTACCAACTATTCTCTAGCCCAGACATTGTGTCTCTGGCTCCATTCAAAACTGTGTGATAACATGTTTATGGCTTAACCCATAACGTAATTTAATTTCAGACATATTTTGCAAAGTCAGGTTGACTAAGATTAACCTCTTCACTTCCAGCATATGTTGTTACAATGTATACATTTAATTCAGTTACAATAATACATGCACATTTCTTTTCCTTCCAGAAGGGCACACTGTTGATATATTTTAACAGAAACAAACCTCACAAACACTTTTTCAGCACAAACATTTGTAAAAATCAGTTTGATATACAAATGACATATAATTATTTACAAAATTCTAGCTAGCTGTGCTGGCATATGTAACAAATCCACTGCCCAATTTAACTGGCCTGACTGGCAGTACCTCCTATCATCACTCAGTGAATTTCAGAGTGGTCCAGAAGCCAAATCACACTGACATCAGTCACCTCCTTGGTTGGCCTCATGTGCAGGCCTTGCCTTGGTTGAACAATAGGTTGGGGCCTGTTGATTTCATGACTCAACAAACAATACCAATAGGTGCTCTGTCACCTGCTATCAGTGCAAATCAGAGAATACCAACCTATGTGACTGTTGCCAGCACACCACAGGGGTCTCTATCAGGAAAAAACATTCCTCCTGAGTAGTGATCAATGAGGTCAGTGATCAGTCCACCCTGTTACCTTCAGCAAGGTCAGCAAGGTGACCTTCATCCTGCTGCTGAGAGGTAGGGCTGCTGACTATTGGCAGCTCATTTGCAGATTTATAATCTGGTGCAGGCCAAGATAACCACTACTGCTCTGCTGCAGCCACCACAACTGAACTAACATAAAGAAGAGAAAAAAAGGCAATGC
>NC_056728.1:1724558604-1724563604 GCF_019279795.1 Protopterus annectens
GGCAGCATCATTTGCATAATAACTGTCCTTCATTTGCATTGGGAATCTCAGATCTATATTATTATGTGACCAGTTGAATACCCTACATACTATGCTGTTTTTATCCTAAGTGTAGGCAGTGGTACCATAAACTAGGAATGAAAGAAATATGTTTGCAGGTAATGGAGCAGATTAAGGCTATATGTTGTTAATTAATTGCTTCCTCTAGTCCAGGGTTTGAGTTTATCAGCCTCCATTTAACTACTCTTTGAGACAACCATTTAACCAGATACTTTTCCTGAGATGCTCCTGAAAAGTGTCACTTTTGTCTGGTGAGCTTTCAGAGCTTGCAAATAAGTAAACAGAGGTATTGGTGCTGGAGAGTTACCATTTACTCCCTCCATTCTAGAAAACATTGTGGGAGTGTGCATTTGCAAAATAGTCTTGCTGAAGCTCTAATTACTGTTAGGAGAACTGCATTAGAAGGAACTAGGGTTAGATTGAGGTTGGTGAAGTCTGGGATAGCCATTGATTATAGCTCTGATTTGTAGGCTATAGAAGGTAAAGCTCATGTGGGTGTAATAGGGCCTGGCTATTACCCATGGCAGGAGTGAACATTTACCCTATAATTTCTCTTTGTATACTAACTGGTGCCAGTGGCAGAATTTAAACCTCACACCTCTTGTTTTGTAACATATTAAAATATTGACAGGAGCTAAAACCTATAACCCAAATAATCAGACATAATTTGGTAGGCATCAGCTGAATCCTGCAAACTGGACATATATTTTGTAAAAGAGTTGCAGTTAGCAAAATGTGTGCACTATTGCAACCACAAGGTAACTATAAAGCAGCATATAGTTTACATCAGTTATTTTATTTTTCTATTCAGAGTAGTTATGAAACAGGCAAAAGTTGAGCTCTATGGAGTATGGAAAATATTAGTGTCACAGCTAACCTATGCGTGCAAAATCAAAGGAATTTTATATGCTAGTATGGACAAGGAGGACATGACAGCAGTTTTTTATGCAGCTAAAGTATCATATACTGACGCTGGAGACAGCCAGGCAGTGACTGCAGATCAGTTGTAGAATGTACAGCAAAGCAGCTCAAAGCATCACCAGACGATCTCAGAACCCATCTGGAATTAAAAAGAATAACTGTGGAGGCGAAATGTTTGGGGGCTGAGGCAGCTGAAAGAATGAAACAGCTTGAGGTCGAAGAAAAAGAAAAATATCACCAACATGAGAAAGTGATCTTTTTTTTTTTTGTCAAAGTCAAACAGTTAATGGGAAGAAGCCAAATTTTAGATGACATGGATAGTACTAAAATTTTTCCTCGATTTAAAGGAGGTGACTTTGATACTTTTCTTCAGGCCTTTGAAAGGGTGTGTAATCAGCACAAATTGACCAAGGCTAGTGGCTGAGGATTTTATCTCCTCTGACACTTAAAACTATGTATGCTGTATCCAAAGTGTCACATGAGAACTGCCTGAATAACAATAAAGTTAAATACTGCTTATATGAATGTAAAACGTGTAGGAAAAGATTCACACAGCATAGAAGACAGACAACTAGTGAGTGATTATATTGCAGAAATAAACACTTTCATAGCTGAGTGAGTAGATGTTGAAATTACTACTTTTAAAATGCAAGGATGCCTTATGATAATGGAACAATCACTCAGTATTTTTGAGAATAAGAGAATCTGGTTAGCAGATCGGGAGTACAACACTTCTTTTGAAATTTGGAAAAATGGGAGATCTTTATTTAGTCAGCAGGGCTCCACATTTGCCTGAAAAGGTAGTGTAGATTATGCACATTTACTATATAACATTTAAGGCCAATTGCCATTTACATATTAATAAGTGCTAGTTGTGGTATTCAAACTGTGTCATCCTGTTTTTTTTCCGCATTAATTATTGATGTCAGAGATTCGTGACTTAAGCCTTGTATCACACAAGTTCTAACCTACCTGTTCGGTAGACACTGCAGAATCCATCATTGTTTAACAGCATACTTGAACATAAACCTCTTTTATTGGTAGTGTCAGAATGTTACCCAAAATATAAATGCAACATTGAGTACACAGTTTAATTCAGGTATTTTTATATATTCAGTCAAGCTAGAAGGATTAATCCCAACTGACATAATAAAACAGAAAAAAAAACACTTCAACAAAAATAAATAAATAAATAAATAATTAAATAAATAAATCCAAACTGCTCAGCAAGCAACCAACTTTACTTACCAATCTGGTACCTCGGCCATTTGCCTTCACAGAATCTAACATCACCTCTAAATTCACCATTTTTATATAGGCACGAACCCAATTAATCAATTAAACAGTCAATTAAATAATAAATACAATCTATTAACTATACACTCAGTATAAAAATATACAAAAAATACAAGGTACATATTTCCAATAATTGCATGTTTTAAATAACTTAAAAACACACATTTACCTCCTGATTCAAAGGTGTTTTTTGATAGCAAAGCACAGAATATACAAAAGTAATAAAGTGTGGGTTTAGTGGGGTAATGATCAGATGGACTACAGGTAATGTGAAATGGAAGGCCTTCAACTTTGAGAGGTACACTGAATCCTGGAAGTGAATGACAAAGGTTTCTTGGAGTAAGTATCTGCACTATTCAGCACTATATGTTGGGTTGGATAATATGGTGTAGGAGTTGAGTTTCTTAGTGTCATTCCTGGCAGTTGCTTTCCTTTGTTATTTATTTATTTTTGGTTTAGATCATGATTATTAGATGTTTGACATATCACTTTTGGTTGAAGAAATAACTTATAGGTCTTGATTTCATCGCTGATTAAATAAAGCTGTAAATAAGTTCAATTGTAGTATTTATTTCATTTGAAACAACTTTGTCAAGTAACAGTCTACCTTTGAACATATTCCTTTCGCAATGTGGCAAAGATTTTTGGGTGCAGTCTGTTACTCTTGATTAATGTGGCATTTCATCTTTAATATGCATAGATAACATCTTGCATCTCACATGAGGGCCACATATTATATAACAAACCTTAGTGCATCTGTTTGGAATTGCACTCCATCATTCATTGATAGACATATTTCTTCTATCATCTCTGGAGTATTTCATGACTGAATGCCTCAAACTCCTCACATATGGTTAGTTGTTTTTTTAATAAGAATGTGATAGATAGCAGGTACAGTGGCAAATTATTGGTTCTTTTCCTGTGGAGAAAACTGTAGAAAGCAAGTTTGACCACTAGACCACTAAACATTCCCCTTAAAAATGTTGAGGATTCAGGTAAAGTTGATATGATGATAGGACATCAGTTAAAAGCTTTTCAAAATTTCTAGCTCCTGTTTGAAGCTAGTGATTTCTTACTGATATGGACGTTTTTCAGAGATCTAGTTCCTGTTTGATTTAAGTGAAATTTTATTGACATAGAAGCTTTTCAAGATTTTCTAACTCCTGTTTGAAACATATGGCATTTTATTGATATTTCCTCTTGTTGGAAGGGTTCTGGGATATTTACACAGGATCTAGTTCAAATTTTTTGCAGTCTCACTTTTTATGTATTCTGTTGGCATTCATTAGCTCTTCTACAACTGAACAGTCCATTATTTTTCCCTTGAGGTGAGGGCCAGTAGTCAGAGACTGTCATCCAGATAATTATCAGGGATTTCTGGTAATTACCTATGTCCCCAACTCCAAGTGGCTGTCATAATGTCTTCCCTCCAAAGAGATGTGGACAGGTCTATACATGCTCTATAAAGGGCTGCTTATTGCTACTTAGCAGTGTAAAGCACATATCCACTATCCAAATAATGCTACAGTCTGTTCTCCTACTTCATAGTGGCAGTCAGTGTTGTGGTAGTCTGGGCTGTTTGACTCTGTCTCTCTTTCTCCCATCAAGATAGACAAACCAGCTTTGGCCTCACACTCTCACACTTACAGATCACCTTTTATAGTACCTGGGCCACTAATCAAGCCTTGGTCATTCCATTTATAGTCAGGCCTTCACCCTGCTGTACCACAGAGCCAATTAACTACCAGACTTTTGATGGCACCATCACTGTACGTAGCCCTGAACAAGTTCAGTGCTGTGAATGTGCAGTGGAACTCATCTACCTCATTTAAGATATTATATCCACACCTTGGGATCTATTGTGTCTATTTCACCATGCATAACTTATGCTGTATATTCTGTTCAGTTTTAAAGTGCTTATGAGTAACTCAGCACATCATATATTGTTTCAGATACTGAGTGAACAAGGATTGTAAATTTGTTAATTAATGCTGAGAATATTGTTGTGCAGTGTATGAGCATGCCAAACATGTGGAAAATGTCAATGGAGGCATTAGCATCTATATGAGTTAATACACTGTGGCATGTCTTCAGGGGACTGATGTACTCTGCCATGCTTGAGCACATGGGATGGATGTGTGAATGTTCTATCTTCTTTATTTCTGGTGATTCCTGTGCTTCATTTGTTGATAATCTTGCTTGCAGTGCTGCTTGGATAATGCTGGAGTTGGCTACTATTTACTTTTTATTTCTTAAGCAACAAGGTGATTGATGCTATTCATGTGCAGTACATATCATAGTTGGATATGATATAAAAATACTTATATACCTGCCTTTGCATTACTCTATTACCTTAACATCTGATAAATGGTTGGTTTCCCCTAATACAGAATTTCATTGCAATTATGAAGTATTAAAAAAGAGAGAGATGGAGACTACAGAAATGACCTATGTTGTGTAACAAATGTCTTTATGATGTGAAGCCAGTGAGTCTTATGCAACAGTGCAAGTATCAGAATAGCAACTGTGGTACATATCCTATGGCTGCCAGTGAGTCTTATATGATGGTTCAATGATCAGAATAAGAAATGTGGTACACATCCCATGACTGTCAGCTTTGGAGGGAATCAAATGCACTCCCCTGCCTCAGAATCTTGGATTTAGTACATATTAGACCAAATTTTCAGCAATTCCGTCTCTGCATTATGGGGCTCACTCATATG
>NC_056728.1:1724568604-1724711455 GCF_019279795.1 Protopterus annectens
AGTCCTGGACAATTGCTTTTGTCTGTTCCCAACACTAACCCTGAAAGTAAGAGTGCCTGTCATTTTTGGTGACAATAATACACAATTGCAGTAAAGCTAATGAAATATAGGTCTTCCAACTACTCCTAGTAGGATTAACTAACAAATACTTCAGAATGAGTAACCATAAATATCAACACAGTAGTGTTATTTAACAGCAGGCAGAATTTTCAGTGGTCATGACTTTAGCATATAGAGTGCTGACAAATGGGATTTATCATTTTTCATTTTACACCACATTGCAAGCTTGAGCTGATTATATTTAGAAAGGAGATGTATGAGTCGTGTGAGATGGATGGATCACTAACTCACAACAGTATAAACTTTGGTTTGCCAGTATTGTTTTCTGATGTTCAACATATACTGTTCTGTACAGCAACCACTATAAATTGGGTTACATTGACAGCATTTAAAACATGAGAGATTTCATTGCATAGCCTGACATATCCATAAGCCAAAGCATCCTCAATTATAGTCTTCTTCATTTTCAGCCATGTGCTTAGTGACCTCACACATCTCCCGAGTTAACTTTTCTGAATCATCCTGTTCAAGTAAGTTGCATTTTTATTCTGCAGTCAAGCATGGGATAGAAAATATAACAGGTCAAGGTAGCTGTTGCACTTGACTGATACTTACTTGAAACTGAAGGCTTAATAAAACAGAATAAGAAATTGTGTGTGTACATTCTTGATTTAGGCTCGTTAGTCTGAGTTGAAATGGTAAACTATAACAAAATCTCTCTACATGGAAAATGTTTGGGTGATATTATTTTTTCAGGTCTGTTGGTTAGTTTACAGAGATATCATATTTCTGGTCTGTTGATGGTCTTGTTTTTACATTACTAGTGCTGGCAGAAGGAACGACAGACTGGAGCATCAGCTGTAGATGTGGGGGGGGGGCAAAGTAATCTAAGTGGGAGGAGGGAAATGTTATGAGCATTGCAAGTCTTAATGTATTATTAGACATCAGTGCATGATTAAACTTGTACTAAATGACAAAGCATCTTTAGTGTTCCTTGGGAGGATAAGCAAGGGTTATCCTGCCTCTATTCTAAAAATATTGAATATTAATTTATTCACTGCTGGCATTTTGATGCCTCTCACTTTCATTACTTCAGAGTTAATTAAAGGGATAAAAATCCTCATTAAAGTCTGTAGTCAGTGATCTTTAATGAGCTTCTCTTATCAATCTGACAGAAAGTAAGACAATTTCTTCTATTTTAGAAATTAAAGTAGGACAAGGGGGCAAAAGGCAAAATTTTACATGTGTGGTTGAAAAAAATGAATAGGGTGTGGAGAATTCACAGCACTATATACTGTTACTGAAATGATCAGCAGCTTTTTGATAAAGGCGATTCTGCATGTTTAAAAACAGTAAGAAGAAAGAAAATAAATGCAGATACCAGTAGGAAGCATGCAGGTATGCTATATCACTATAAACTAGTTTATGTACTCTCTGGTTCATTCACAAGTAGAAATTCATGTCAGTCATTTTCCTATATACTTTTTTACTGGTTATTCTGAGTACATTTCTTGGGCTGGGTAATTAATCCCTCACATTTCAGCAAAGGCATTTATTGGCCCAAGGAATACCAATAAAATAAGTTACACACCAATATAACAGCATGACAACTTATCCTTTAAAACATCAGCACTTACTGAAAATCACACAATTGGATGACTTGAAAAACTAAGATGCTGACCAGCAGACACACTTCCCTTCCAAGGACAGGATATAATTATTTTCTGTATTAGGCTGGTTTATTCCCCAGGAGATGATGTCTCACTTTCTATTTAATTCAGCAAACTGTGTGCATCAAACCCTGGATTTCCATTACCTATATACTAGCACAGCTGCATAGTAATAAGATGTTGTGGAAGCCTGCTGTACCACCACCTTGAACAAAAAAAAAGCACAAGTGTTTTAGTTATTAATTATTTGAGCAGAATTAAAAGAGACACTGTAGACATATCTTGAATTCTGGGCCCCTTAATATTTTTTAAGCTACTGTAACTTTTTGTCTCCTTTTCACTCGTGATGTTTTTTTTTTTGCTGCCCCACAGACAGTTGGGTTACACAAACCATTTTCTGTTGAAGTGCTTTGTTACATATTGTACACGCATTGTGGCATATGATGGACCACGTACTATGATGCACTCCTCCTGCTACTCCTAATATTTTGGACTTTTTTTATTAAATGTTTCATAAACTTATATCATGACTCAAAACAATCTATGGAATTCCCTGGTGAAATCATGGCATGTGAAGTGTGAATGCATCCATAGTCTTTAATGAAGGCAGCACATTGCCCATGTGCAGAGATGCATTCATTAATGACCATGGATGCATCTCCAAAATTTCCCTTCTTTGACATCAGGAGTTACAGAGAGCAACTGCCATTGGGGTAGAGAAATCTTAAGTTTTACAAAGGAAATTATAAAGTCACTGAATAGAAAAAGAATATGCGAAGGGAGGAAAATTATCCATGGCAGTGTAGGAACTGTATACCATTGTGCAAAATATACATCATAGGTTTGGAACAAAACACTTTAAACTTTCTTGAACTTCATTGTCCCAAAACAGGTGACATTCCTAATTTACAAGACTTCAGAAAGGAAGCTGTGCTTTTTGCAAACAGGGATGTATGCAGTACTGTGGTCAGCATACTGAATCCCTAAGAAAATAGTTCAAGTGGTTATAATTTTTGACAGTTAGTGAATGATTGAGGCTACCACTGCACATTATTTATTTATTTACTTATTTGTTCTAGTTTGATAAGCAGGTAAGTGAACTGGTGAACAGATCCTTTTCAGCCTTGACTCAGACAGCATGGTGCAAGACTGCAAGACACAAGCAGAAAGTTATGCATATACTAAAGAATACAAAGAGTTGTATGTGGTAGAGTAATGAAGTTGAGGCAATACATTTGTACGTTATTTACAATCATAGATTTAAGTGCTCTTAATAGTTATAGTATGTACAATTAAGACAGGCATTCAAACAGTGGTCATTTGCTAAAAGCCTTTACAAGAAAGATGGGACTACAGTGCGAGTTGCAAGTACTAGCCGTTGTCATGGAAGCAAGAGCATTTGGTTCCATAAAATCTAATCTACCTACCAGACATCACAGTTATGCCCTCGGAAATTACTTAGATTAATCAGTAACACTCATTAGACACCGGTTATAACCACTTGAGAAGACAAGGTATTTTATAAAGTTGGTCCAACAACCTAGAATCATGTTCCTGCTGAAATAAGGGAACAAACACACTTAGTTTAAATCTTCTTTTAAAAGACCACCTTGCAAAGGAAGTTGCTTGTAAGTGCTTCAGAGATAATGGCTAAAACCAGGCAGTCAAAGTTCTTTGTTCTAATATGCTGTAAGCACAAATTATTTAAGTCACTTGTGGCTTTGAAGGTTAACAATACACCACATCATCTTGTAATTCCTGCAGTTGGAGTGTACATACTGTACCTCTTTTAATTTCAATCTAATGATGTTGTTGGTCTTTTCAGCTTTTCCCGGTTAGGGGTCATCACAGCAGAACTCTGGTCCGCTAATGATTGGCAGTAGATTTTTATGGTGCCGAGTTGCCAGCCCGACGCCCAACCTGCAGTGAAGGCACACCCATTTATGCATGTCATTTGGAGGCCACTCGACCACGGGGAGGACATACAGACTCCACACAGAAGGCACTCCAGTCGAGAATTGAACAGGAGAACCTCTTACTTTGAGGCAACAATGCTACCGCTGTACCACTGCGGCTTAATTTCAGTCGAGAATCGAACAGGAGAACCTCTTACTGTGAGGCAACCATGCTACCGCTGTACCACTGCGGCTTAATTTCAGTCTAATGATGATTTTATGAAAATACTAATGTTGCGCTTCATTTATTCTGCGGCATACTTTATAAATACCATTATTTAATTACTGTTCCTGTTGGTGATGTAGCATATGCTGTTATTACATGTATTCATTTTACTACAGCTGTTTAATGTAACATTTGTCTGTATGACCTGGTGGCCTGGAACCTTGGTGAAAAAAATATTTTTGCCAGTCTACTTACCTGATTAACAAAGTAGAATGAATGAATGAATGAATGAATGAATGAATAAATAAATAAATGCATATTGTTGTTGTTGTTATTGTTGTTGTTGTGTCTTTCGGCTTTTCCCGGTTAGGGGTCGCCACAGCGGAACTCCGGTCCACTAATGATTGGCAGTAGATTTTTACGTGCCGAGTTGCCAGCCCTGATGCATAACCTTCAACGAAGGCACGCCCATTCATGCATGTCTCCACACAGAAGCCGCTCTAGCTGAGAATCGAACAGGACAAAGTCTTACTGTGAGGTGACAATGCTACTGCAGCACCACCACTGCAGTCTAAATAAATAAATAAATGCATATTAATGCCCCAAAATTCAAAAATGATAAAAAATGTGTAGTTTTACTTCATGATCAATCAAAGTGTTAGCAGTCAGTTCAGCAACATTTTCTTTAGTGCCACATAAAGTGGTTTTGGCTGAATGCATTATTGCAATAGAAGCATACATTTTTCATTTATATGCCTTGACAAGTAAGTACATAGTAGTTTAACAGTGTTCCTTAGAGAAAAATTAAATCAACCAAGAAGTTATGGCTGTGTAAGTATAGAAACTAAGAAATATTTATCAGAAAGCACCATATCAAAAGCAAACAATGTGACCCAATGTACATCTATATTTAAAGCCTAATCTGTTTTTCCAGCATAGAAATGGTCTCTACCAGCCCCAGATGACAGATTCCTGTTGTATTTAGTGCCTCGGTTGCCTACACCCTCTGCCTTTCCCAGTGCCATTAATGCAGATAATTTGTATAGGCTCACTTAAATGAGTACAAAGCTATGTATGTATGTTTTTATGTGTGTGTGTGTGTGTGTGTGTGTGTGTGTGTGTGTGTGTGTGTGTGTGTGTGTGTGTGTGTGTGTGTGTGTGTGTGTGTGTGTGTGTGTGTGTGTGTGTGTGTGTTTGTGTGTGCGTGCGTACACGAGTGCATATGTACGTGCATGCATGCATGCATGTGTGTTTGTGTGTGGGTGCGTGTGGAGCAAAGCTTGACATGCCTGTCAGGCAGGTGACTTCATTGACCAAACTTAGAACTTAATGCTATCAAGTATGCAATTTTTGGGAAAAAGGAGAATTTCTTCTCTTTCATTTAATGTCTGTAAACTTTATTTTTTCACTAATGGCTGTCTGTACTTGTGGCATTTGCAATGAATGTATACTTCCAGTTGTATGCTTTTACTGCCATTTCAGAGAAGGAATGTTTTTCTATGTTTTACTTAACTCTGTCATCTTCACTGAATGTTAACAGGAAGTCACTGTTGCATCCATTTGTTTATTTTATGTAATTATTTGAATTTATTTGTTTAGTTATATTTGTTTGTGTACCAGGGTAGTGCACTAACCAGAGTACACCATTTGCAGATGCAGTGTAGGGGAAGAAAAAAAGAATTCACAAGTGCAATACATGATGGTGGTGGTTAAAAAATACAGATTAAAGGTAGCAAATTTCCAGAATCATTTTAAGTAGCAAATATAAGGAAGTGGCTCAAAAAAAAAAGACAATGTGGTATGCTATACATTTAAATATAAAACCAGGAAAGTTTGGAAGGCATATATGACTAAAACGGATTGTTGGAGGACATTTAGGAAAAGGAGTATATTTTTAGCATATGTACAAAAATGTAAGAGTTCTTAAGCAAATGGAGAACAAGGAGGGGTACAGGTGAAGTAGGTGATAGGATTTTTAGGGTGACAGGAGCACTTGATCTGATGTTAAAGAACGGTTTTAGGGTTCTTTTTGAAGAAGCATACGTTACAACTTTCCCTGATGAGGGGGGGGTGCCGCAGGGAGAGGATGAGAACAGAGAAGGCATGCTTTGTGAAGTGCAGTTGTACTTTTGGGTTTGGGTCAGAAGTTTATGAATAGTGATGTAGGCTGTAAGATGAGTTTTTTAACTTAATTTGTCTGAAAGAGGAGTAAAACTTAATAGTCATGGCAGTTTAAAGTAGTAACCCTCGGGCTCAGCCTTCTCCTACAGTCCAAGTAGCAAGTCGGCTCTTTGTTGAATAGGTGTGTCAGTTTGCATTTTAGAATGTGCAGTAGTAGTGCTCTTGTTGATCAACAAATGGAATTAGAAATTATTTGTAGGGAGGTGGTGTGTTTGGAAGCAGGGGCAGTAATGGGCAGTGCATAATCAAGATGAGCTAGAAGCATTCCTTTACCAATAGCAGACCTTACAGGAAGAGAGCAAAAAGAAGAGATCTTTTTGGTCCAGAATAGGATGGAGTTAATTTCTGAACATGTTTTTTTAAATGTATGTGTGATGTTGAGTGACGGAGACAGCTACCTAAATATTTGAATGAGAAGTTAGTTTCAGTGCTTGAGCTGTTTAGGTCTAAAATGGAGAGACTGTTTGGGCAGTTGCTAAGTCTTTGATGTGTTTTGAAAAGCATTGCTTTAGTTTTACAGGGGCTCAGATGAAGGTACTGATGTATTAGCTGTTGTTAAAGAAGGAGCGGGTCAGACTGGAGTTGGGTTTGGATAATGGAGTGGGAAGAACTGGACTTGTAGATGACCATGTCATAAGCATTCAGGACTAGTGGAAGTTGAGGAAGGTCATACGGGAGTCTGTTGATGAAGATTGAGAAAAGTAGAAGAGAAAGGGTGGAATCTTGAGGGGACACCTTTGTGAAGCTGAATATTATCAGAAAGGGCACTTCCAATTTTAATTTTGAAGTGCCTGCTTTCTAAGAAGTTGTAGAATCAGAGTAAAGTCTCACAGATGATTATAATTTCTATGAACAATTGTAGGGGGTAGAGAGTGATCAATCATATCAAAGCCTTTGCTGAGATTCATATAAAAGGGTGCTAGTGATGTTGTCTTTGACTGTGTTTTATAATATGTCATCTGTGAGGGACCAGAGGCTGTCAAAGTACTTTTGCTTGTCTAAAGGCCATGATGTTTATAAGACAGGAAGGGTGATTGCAGCAGGAGAGTTGTGTTAAGATGATCTTAACAGTATCGTGTTAAGTATAGAAAGGATGGAGATGGTTCAAAAGTTGAAAACAGAGATTGAGTTTGGATTATTTGTAGAATAGTTTGATTATATTGGTTTTTCACATGGTAGGCATGTTTTGAGTGAGGCAAAGGTTGCAAACATGAGTTAAAGCATGGGTTAGGTAGACTTGGTACTGGTAGAGAAACCATTGGAATGGGTTGTCAGATCTAGGAGGGTAGTTTGAATTTTACAAATAAGGCTCTCAGTTTATTTATGTTGTAGGTATTTGAAGTAGAATTTGGGTATGGGGGAGGAGGCTCATGTGAGAGAGGGGTGAAGGGCAAACCCTTTAACCTCTTAGTAGAAGAAATCTGGGCAAAGCCAAAAATAATGGGGGACAAAGGTAAACAAATAGGGACATTTTTTAAATATTGCTCTTATTAACTTAGAAAGTTGATAGAATAACAGGCTTTTCATTAGCATACATTTTCTGATAGATATGAAGTCTGAAACTGAAATGTCTGTCATTATTTAGTGACTTCAAAGCTGAATGATTTGCCAGATAACCACACATTTTATGAGGATCAGACCAAAAATATGATCAAAAATTTGGATATTCTGCAAAAGTCTGGAAAGTTGAGAGCTATGGTGAGGGTTTGATTAATAAGAGATTGCTGCATTTATTGAGGAAGTCATTGGGTGAAGGTTAGGATTTGCCATATAGAATAAAAGTAGTTGAGTTAGTGGAAGATGGGGATATATGTCCTTAATTAGGCCGACTTCTCTCCAGAACTGTTTTGCAAGTATAAGAGATGGTTTTATTTGCTTTTGTGTTTGGAGGATTTATGCCTCCTGATGGATTGTTTGGACAGGTTTCTTAGAGTATTACAGCGGATTCAGTTTTGGTTGGAAGGATCAGATTTCTGCTTGTGCCAGGCTTCACCCCTCATTTTAAGAACTGTTTTAGTTTGGTTGTCATACAAACTGGGATTATGAGGTTTTAGCAATGTTTATATTTCTAAAAAGACATTGACTGGCAGGTGGAGAATGATTGTAGTAAAGTTATTGGTTACTAAACTGGGGTCTTCTTTTGAGAGCATGCAGGTCTATGAGAGAGTGAATGGGTAATATTCAAGCTTGGTTATATTGTGGGGAGATTTTGGTCCAAATATCTTTAACATATGCAATGTTTATTGTTTAGAAATGGAGAATGTGATTTGATGTGGCAGAGATCACCGAAGCCAGAGGTAGGACACTGATGTTGGTGATAACAGTTGGTATGATGATTATGATTAGGTTAAGGTGGATATTTGTTAGATTTAGAATTAATCTTGTTGGTTGTGTGATTACTAGAATAAGGTTGTTATCTGCAATATGTAGAAAAATGTCAGAGGAGCAGGGACCTAATTAGTTGAGGATAAAGTCCCCTAGGATGACTGTGTTATTATTTTTGGAGAACTAGGAAAGAATTTTAGAGATCAGGGTGAATAGTTTTGCTAGTAATGGATGTGATGCATGACGGTCCCACCACTGCCAATCAATTGGTGATGAGTGATGGTCCCACCACTGCCAACCGATATGTGATGTCCCCACGCTGGTCCAGTAATCAAGGAGCCTGAATTTTCACCACGGACACTGGAGAGGGACATGCACTTAGAATATAAATGGACCCACTCAATACCTCCAGATGCAGACCTCTCTGCATCAAGCACAATTTCCCTTAAGAGCACACAGGGATCACACTCAGTCCAGGATCTAGATCACTTTATCTGTCTCCCTCCAGGTCCTCAATGAGACTTCCCATTGGTACAGCTGCAGGGTTAGGTACTGAGCTAACTGTCCAAGTCAAGACCTCCATCTCTCACTGTAAGCCCAGTGATTGGTGTCCCTGCTCCAAGTAGCTGACACACAAACACACACACACACACACACACACACACACACACACACACACACACACACACACACACACCCTGTGAGATTTAATTTTTCACAGAAACGCACACACACACACACACGCACACACACGCACACACACGCACACACACACACGCACACACACACACATACACACCGGGGAAAGGCTGGCACAGATTTACCTGCTGTGTCTCCTTCTGCCTAGAGTATGAAGTAGTTATCACTGCCACCAGACACTCCACAATCAGCTACTCTAAGGCCCTTAACAAGGGGTGTTCAATTATATTGTGTAATATTCATACTAATACAAATGGTAGTAGTTGACCAAGATGGCTAGGCCTTCTGTCGTGGCCCACACAGTGTCACCAAATAAATATAAGCACTCTCAAAAGTTAAATACTTTCTACAAGGACCAGTCACAATAAAAGTCTAAATATATTTAATAATAAATAATGAAAGAACAAGACAATACTAAATATATATTTATAGTAAACCACAGAGTTCAAATCATAGGGAGTTTTGAAAATAACGTTGATGGACAGGCTCATACAAATAAAGAAAAACAACCTGTAAACTAAGCTTCGCTATATTCCTGACTAAACCTAGGAGACTTACTATTCCCTAATAACTTACTTGATAGAGCAAGACACAATGAAATACATTAGCAGTCTTTCTAGTCAGGTTACCCAAAACAATACTCCATTCTCAGAAATTACTCCCTGTAAAATATAATATCCAAGATGGCTTGCAGAATGACCTCATCTGGTCACCTGATTCTAGGTTCTCACAGTAACCCCCTTTGAAGCTGAGACAGGAATTTAGCGTAGACAGCTACACTAGACATCTTAAATGTTTATGGCAGTGCCTGGGGCTTCCTCTCTTTTCACTGAGCTAATGAACAAAGGCTTCTTCCAGACCCACTATCTCTGGTCCTATTAAGCACTGTGGAGTACCATTTTAATGATTTAACAGCTCATTTACATTTCCCTTATTTTTCTGAAAGTAAGCTTGTGGGTTAACCTTTGTTGTCCCAGTGTCCCCTATTAAAGCATATACATTTAATTCAGTTACAATAACACATGTACATTTCTTTTCATTCCAGCAGGGTGCACTGTTAATACATTTTAACACAAGCAATTCTCACAAATACATTTTCAGCACAAGCATCTGTACAAATCAGTTTGACATACAAATGACATATAGTTATTTACAAAATTCCAGCTAGATGTGCTGGCACAAGTCATACATCCACTGCCCCTATTTCTCCTGTCATGGCTGGCAGTACCTCCTATCATCACAAGGGACCTCAGGTTGTTTGCAGGTAAGAAAATGTTATTGATTTTCCTTTTAGTTTCTTGCCAGAAGAAGTGATTCCTCCTCATTATTCATGCCTTTATTAGTCTTAACAAAACAATGCACTTATCTGTAGCCTACCATGTTGATCTTTCATTCATTTGTAGACAGGTTGGCTTTTATCCTTTGTTTCATTTGCATACTTGTGTTCTATAACATCACAGTGAGTGAGGCAAGAAGTTGCACTTGGGCATACATGCACACTCTCTCAATAAAAAGAGAGGTAGTAACTTATTAAACTGCTTTGCTTTGCCTCTTTTTTGATTGTGATGAGAGTGAGAGAGAGAGAGAGAGAGAGAGAGAGAGAGAGAGAGAGAGAGACTGTCAGTATAAAGCTAGACAAGCAATATATATATATATATATATATATATATATATATATATATATATATATATATGGGTCCACTACATATTCTCGAAATGTCATAATCCCGACGCCCACAATACCGAGCCGAAATGACCGAATGCCTATATAACCGAAATATCAGAATACCGACACCTAGAATACCGTATGTGTTAAATAGAATGTGCAAACTGAATAGCCTGAAATGTTGGCGGTTTCTACTAAGTAAATAAGTGAACATTGCTAAGTGTGGTGAAGACGTTATTCACGAATAGAATGAGAATGTGATGTGCACATCGGGTAACGTAAGTGATAAGATCGTGAGTTACAGACTTCAATGTATTCAACGGCATAACGTCGCAGACATGAGTAATATACAGTATGATGCGCCTGGTTGTGTAGGTGTGTTGTATCCTAGGCTGAAATCTCAGAAATGTAAGGAAGTGCTTATTGTCGAAGGTTACGTGTATCATCTGGAACGTAAGGCTGGCAGCAAGCGTTACTGGTGTTGCAAACTAAAGAGAAGTGACAGTTGTAAGGGTAGGACGGTAACTGAATCACTGTCCGAAGGTGAATTGCTTAAGAAAACTATGTCCCACAACCATGCCGGTGATCCAGTAGAGGTAGAACGCTATAGCGTTTGTGGATCACTCCGCGACAGAGCAGCTGTAGCTAGGGATACACCATGTTTCCTGGTAGAGGATGCATTAGCATCTACATCCCTAGCTTGTGTTCCTAGTCTTCCCAATAGGAAAGCTATGCTGCAGCAAATACGTCGGGTGAGGTGTAAGGGTTCTAGTGTAGTTCGCATACCTAATGTAACACTAGATACACTGGATGTCAGTAAGTTCCCTTTAAAGCATGGTGAATTTCTTGTTAAACGGGCTAGTGATAGTGGTTCAGATACACAGGTGGTTGTGTTCAGTACTGCTAATAACTTGAGCGACTTAAGTGTAGCAACGATTTGGATGATGGATGGAACGTTCTTTTGCAAAGGTGCTATATGTCGTCAATTGTATAGCATTCATGGTTTATTGAAGTGTTGTGGCTACAGTAAATCAGTGCCACTCATTTATGCTTTGATGTCCAAAAAGTCCCTTCGTGCATATAATATGTTATGGCACTGCGTTCTACATTTATTTTCCTGCCAGGACTTAACACTGTCATTGCAATTTATTCTTTGTGATTACGAGGTAGCAGCAATTAAAAGTATCAGGCTTAACTTTACTGATGTTACTGCGAAGGGTTGTCTATTTCATTTCGGAATGAATGTGTGGCGTAAAGTTCAACAACTAGGGTTAGGGTCGCTTTATAATAAATGCTTGGAGTTTCAGTTGTCAGTAAAGTCCTTGGTTGGATTAGCATTTCTTGATGAGTCGGAGGTAATTGCTACGTTCACGGAGTTGAAGGGGTCATTCCCTGATGAAGGTAAAGAATTAATCCGGTATTTCACGGACTGGTACGTGCTTGGTAGAGTTAGAAAGTTCACTACTAGGTCCAGTAAGGTTTGCAGGTTTCCACCATTATTCCCCGTCTCATTTTGGAATGTTGCACAATTGAATACATTGTTTTTGCCGAGAACGCAGAACTCGGTAGAGGCGTGGCACCGGCGATTAAAGTGTCTTCTTGGAGATAGAGCTACAGATTTGTCGGCGTTGATGTCATGTCTTAGCAGAGAACAGAACAGGGTAGATAGCCTTCGTCAGCAATTAGCAGCTGGCTGTGCACCTTCCCCAAAACGGAGGCGTGTTATAGAGCGCCAGGAGAAGTTCCAACGCTTAATGGCTAATAGAAATGATTACTCGTCCTTGGAGTATGTGAGATGTATTGCAAGACTGTTGAAAATGTAATATACTACAGCTGTATATCAGTGACAGGAATGTCGTTGATCCACTTCTTGTATACACTTTGGGTTTGCATTTTAGCAATGTTTATGTGTAAAGTATGTTACTATATCTAGGTGAGGGGAAATAAAATGTGTATGTGTGTTTACAAGGCGTGATGCTTTTGCTGTGTTTGTTGGGTTTACGTTGTGGTAGGGTTGTGTTCTGTACATAGCACAGTTGATTTTTCTGTTGGTTTACATGGTTGTCTGCACGTTGACGCTGTTGTGACGTTATTTTCGAGATTATGGGCTTTTGGTATTCTGGGCGTCGGAATTGTGATTTCTCGGGTTTATGGGCATTCGGTCATTTCGACTCGGTATTGTGGGCGTCGGGATTATGACATTTCGAGAATATGTAGTGGACCCATATATATATATATATATATATATATATATATATATATATATATACATACATACATACATACATATGGGAACACTTTATAATCCCAAAATTCTGAAATACAGAATTTCAGAATCCCGAGATTATAAAGTTGAAAGCTCAAAATTTTAAAACCCCAGAAGTGCGAATTTCAAAATTCCGAAGTACGGAGATTTTGAAGTAGTGCTTCTGGTGTTGCGCTGTGTGAAGGGATAGCTGGAAGTTCAGGTAAGTATTTATGTTTAAGGGTTTTGGTTAGGGGCTTTAGTTTGTGTCAGTGTGTTTGGTTACTGTGATCTGTGTGTGCAAGGGGAATGTAGCTTGTATGGTGGTGTTTTGGTGTGCTTGTCTGTGTAGTGTGATCATGGAGTTAGTATATTTAAGTAGGGTGGTATGGGGGGTGCAGGCAGAATTGCCCCCCTGCTTTTATGTAGTGTAGATTTCAGTGTTTGTGTGTTGGGGGAGGGTGTGTGTATGCATGTGTGTGTGGTGTATGGTTGGTGTAGTGTTTGCGATTTTAAAATTCACGCTTCTGGGGTTTCGGGATTGTAAGGTTTCGGCTTTATGATTTCGAAATTCTGAAATTTGGTATTTCAGGATTTTGGTATTATAAAGTGAACCCATATATATGTGTATGTATATATATATATATATATATATATATATATATATATATATATATATATATATATATATATATATATATATATATATATATATATATTATTACACAGATTATTTCAATCATTGTGCAATAATGATACTATATTGTCTATGTATAATATATCATTTATTTTTATACAAACGTGGATGACGTGCCTTGTAGTCTATAACTTTAGGAAGGAGAGTTTCAAGTAAAGGGATCAATTTCCTGTGCTCAGTTTTCATGTGGGAGAGGTAGTAATGATTTTTTGGCAGTGCAAACCAGAGCTGTGTTACACCTCTTTACTGTCCCATTCTGATGTACGTTTTATACGTATTTTACAGGGTGCAGAGCAGCGTCTTAAAGTGTGCATTTTATTCTGGAAATACAGTAGGAGTTTAGGGATAATAAATGTGTTGTACACATTAAGATATAGTACATTGTGCAACATACCTACATCAGTTGTACTGGGGCTACCAATGAGAAGCTGAATTGCTCTGTGTGGCCTGAGTGCAATTGCCAAATTATCACATACAAACCACTCAGATGATAAATAGCACAACTGAACAATAAAAACATCCGCAGATAGGCAACACAGGAAAACCAAATCTGTTTAGAAGAAGTTTATTTTGAGTGCTTTCATCCACAAGGGACTTCATCAGAAAACTGAACAAATGACTAGAAGACAACTTTATAATGCAAACCGACCAATGAGAAACATCTAACAATAATTAATTTAGGTAATAAAAAACTGAATTCACAGCACATAAGTATAACTCCATACAAAATGACATGATATTAAAATACAATTATAAGAAAACATTTTATACAAATGGTATCATCCAAGCCAGGAAACTTATTGGCCTGTATCTTAAGCTGGCACAATGTTTCTTAAGTAGCTGCTTCTTGAAACAGCCCTCGACAGCAAAATAAAACTTCTTAAAGGAACCACGTTTAAGACGTGTCTATATAAGGCTTCAGCCACAATGTGAACAGACAGCTATGTAAATCAAACCAGTAATGTTACAATCATAGTGTGCTTTAATTTTAATGCTTCCGTCCTTGTGAGACAAAACAGTGACAGAGCCTTCAAGCATAACGTTACATGCCCTGAAAAAACCACACTTAAACATACAACATTTTTTATATGACAGTGGCAAAGGCATTCTAGTACTTGCATTTTCCAACCAGTGATTAATGCACTTAGATTTTTTTACACACAAATTTGGGGGAGGGACCCACCACTGTGTATGCACCAGGGTTCCCTTGGAAAATTTTCCAGTTGTGTGTAGTAATCTTTCTAATGCTACTGTCATCAACAATCATCTGAAACATAAAACTATTGTTGTATTTAACATCAGTACCGTTCTTCTGAGGTATACTTCCACCAAAATGGGAGGAAATTGTTTGTCTCTATTCTGCTTAATCTCCTCAGCAGTGTTAACCAACAGGCCTAAATCATAACCCCTACTATGAATGATGTCATAATATCATTGACCCCTTTGGAAAAGTTACCAAAGTCAGTGATCACTCTAGACAGTCGGATCATCTTACCTCTGGGAATATTTCTTTTCATGTAAGTGGGATGAGCACTAAGATAATGTAAATAATTGTTAGAGAAACAAGGTTTTCAGTAGATCCCACTAGAAAAACTGTGATTGGCAGCATCCCAACTAATTACTACATCCAAATACAGAACAATTTTGCCTTCTTTGTCCAAGGCAAAGCTTAAAAATGAGTACTACTATTAATGTTTTTAACAAATGTATCTATCTGATCTAAAGATGCATCAATAATAAAAAAACAGGTCATCCACAAACCTCTTATACATCTTAACATGTCTTTTAAAAAATGGAATATTTTTAGAAGTTGGGTCTCCCACCACCCGATGACAAGGTTAGCAAAAGAGGGTGTAACATTGGCACTCACAGCAACACCTATTGGCAATATTCACTATTAAATAGAAAAAAGTTACACAGCGACTGATTAACCTCATGCAAGAAAACTGCAACTCAACTTTAACTGAGAACGACGTCATTATTACAGATTCTCAAGAGCAGTTATTTACGCTGCATTCTACTCCTGGGAACAGTCCTAATTTACAGTCTGCTAGTAATGGTTCAGCACGTTTTATTGGAGGGGACACAGTGGTAACAGCAGGAAATATTAAACAACACGTACCGCTTCCGAACGTTGCAACGAACACTAGGGACTATAACCGAAGTAATCAGCAGCAAGATCAAAGGTTATTTGATATAAGGGACATTTTAAAAGCACCGAGTTTCGCATCAGTTGTCAAAGGGAACGTGAAGGACATGGGTACTATCAACAAACAGCTTATGGATTTCGAAAAAACATTGAAACGTTTCAAGAGTTTACAAATGGACAATGCCTTTCTTGAAAGGTCAGTTGAGCTTGGTCAGGTGCCGAAAGGGTTACGAATTTTTAAGTTACCATTCGGCTTTCAAGAAAATAGTGCATTGTTCGATGAATTGCTTAGCCTGGTTGACAAAACAGGTATTGAAATGTTGAGATTAATTATTAGGAATAATAACATTGAGTTAAGCAAATTAAATGTCACACTTTTAGAATTAGATAAAAGTATTAGAAATGATGTTTTGTTTGAATTTAACAAACACAGGCTTGATAACATTTTAAAAGACATGGACCACTTCGTTATGAAGGGTCTGGATTTTAAGAACAAAAAATTGAATAGGGACAGTTTGGAATATGCTAACAAGAGAGCTTATACACACTTTAAACAATACAAATATTCTAAACCAAGAACTAACAATGAAGGGAATATCACACAGATACCTATAGATAGTGACAACACTAATAGACATAAAAAACAATACAACAAACATTATCAAGGAGACAAGTTTGTTGTTAACAACCAACATACAAGTTCAAATGAACAGGATAGTGTTTTTTTAGAAGAACCGGTCCTGAGGCGGTCAGAGAGATTGAGGGACCGATACCAGGATGGATATTATCAGAACACTCACAGGAAGGGGAACACTTTTTACAGGAAGAACACTTATCAATAAATGTCCAAGAGTTGTGTATTTCTAATGGAAGTCTGGAAAATACTGATGTAAGTTCAGAAACAAGTAAAGGTCATGGGGGGACCATTTATGATTTAGATACATCTAAAGAAGAATTTTCCTCTGATTTTTTTGATGGTAGACAGAACAACATAGTAAAGGTAGTTGAAGGGTTTGTTATATACAATTATACAACCACCAATTTTGATAGTGGTTGTTTTTCTCTCCTAAAAAAAGGATTTACTTTTGTTCCACAGTACTGATTGGATATAGCTAAGTTATTGGTTAACCTCAAACTATATATCAGATTATTGAATCTTAAAATGTATTTTTCAAACCAAAAAGATGGGGTAAATGTAGATGTTGGGACACTAAATTTAAAAAGGGCAAGTACATTTATACCACCCCACAACCCCACTATTTATCTATTTGAGAACTTATGTGCATCACAGTTCTGTAGAGTAGTGAAGAGTAAACAATTTTGCGAAGACAATCTTACAAGTAATGAAAGATTTTGTTTGAAGGAACTAACTAAGGAAAATAAATACAGGGTTATGAAGCCCGATAAAGGGGGTGGGATGATCATAATGAACAAGGAAGATTATATTATGAAAATGTCAAATATGTTAGACAAAGAACAAACCTATGAGAAGGTAAACAAATTTGATATGTACAAAGCATATACCAAAATAGATTGGTTACTTTACGAATACTGGATGGAAGGAATAATAGAAAAAAGTGAATACGAATATCTACTAGTAGAACATCCATTAGTACCATCTATTTTTGGGATACCCAAAACACACAAAAGCATTGTAGATCCACCATTTAGACCCATAGTGTCAGCTAAAGGTTCTAAATTAGAACCTATAGCTAAATATGTTGATTACCATTGCAAAACTATATTGGATCACTTTTCACACATTATTAAGGATTCTTGGGACTGTTTGGATAAGTTAAGAGAGTTCAACAATTCTGATCACAAAGACGACTTTTTAATGGTAACTGTGGATGTAATAGATCTATTTTCAGTCATCCCCCATAAGGAAGGGCTGGAGATGTTTGAGAAACTTATTTATAGTTACAGTGAGCACCATATAGTAAAGAAAAGATTATTAATAGACATGATGGAGATGGTGCTCAACAACAATTACTTTTATATGGAGGGAGACTTCTACAAACAGCTTACTGGAGTAGCAATGGGGGCAAGATGTGCCCCCATTTATGCAAATTTAGTTTTGGCACAGTGGGAGAAGGACATGGTTTTTCCTTCTACTTTTTGGACAAAGATATTGTTCTATGTCAGGTACCTAGACGATATACTTATGTTTTGGAGAGGGACAAAGAACGAAATTACTGATTTCATGAACTACCTTAACACTACGACAAGTTTTTTAAGATTTACAACAAAGATACATGAAGAGAATTGTGACTATTTAGATATAGGGTTGTACCTTAAGGACAATACAGTAGAATCCAACATTTACCATAAGGAGACATACTCCAGTTCATATCTACACTATACCAGTTGTCACCCACATTTTCAGAAAAAGAATTTGGTGAAAGGCCAAATGATAAGGTTGTCACGTATCATTAGTGAGGACACTAACTTTGCAAAGGAAATGAGAATTTTAGAAGGGATGTTCTTGGACAGGGGCTATCCCTTGAATTTTATTAACACTATTAAAGATGAAGTGACAAATAAAAGAAAGAACACTTTTAAACCTATTATTAAACATGGGTTATTGAAAGATAACATTAACAACAAAGTTACAGACAAAATCGTTGGGTTCAATGATAGATTTAGTCTACCTTTCAACCAAGTATTCAACACCATAGTTAGAGTATTACACGATATTTGGTCAAGTGTTTTTTCTAATAATTTTGAACTCAAGGAAATTCTAGGGGGCAATCCCAAGATTACCTACAGTAGAGGAAAAAACTTAAAGGGAATTATTGAAGGTAATGAACACAACAAAACATTTTGTATATCCAAAATGAGTAAGTGTGGGTTTTGCAGAAGTTGTAAATTTATCAACGACGGTCCTTACACTATGGTTCAGGGATATGGTAGGTCAATACAATGTCCCGGTTATGTCAACTGTAACACTAAAAGAGTCATCTATTTAGCAACATGCATTTCCTGTGCAGCTTATTATGTGGGAAAAACAAACAGAAGGTTAAAAGAAAGAATATTAGAACATAACAGGGACATTAGGAACAAAAAGACAACTAATGCTTTATATGTCCATAGTACTAAATGTGAACAATTCAAGAGATTTGTATTTTTTGTTATAGACCGTATTCCAAACCAATATGAGAAAGGAGGTGACTATGACAACTTACTTTTGACAAAAGAATGTTTGTGGCAGCTCAGGTTAAATGCAGATACATTACCTGGTCTGAACGGTTGTATCTCTATTTCAAGTATTCTAAAATGGAGATCTCTTTGTATATAATTTAACACACAATGTATATTTCTTTCTATAGGTACAGAACATTACTGACAAGAAACAATTGGTATATATATATATATATATATAAAAATGGTTTTAAAATATATAAAAATGGTTTTAAAATATTTACAATGTTTTTATAGTTCAATGTGGTATAAGCAGATAACATATACATAGTATTTATCTTTATACATGTTAGGTTGTAAACTGTACATACAAACTACAGCTATAATTTTCTTTCATTCATTTTTTACATTTGTATTAATTTTTAATACATACAATTATGTGTTTTTAAAACAACCTATTTTTCTAATCTATTTATTTATACATATCTATATTTATATTTATATTTATATTGAGGTTAATTAGTACAATATTTTAATAAACACATTTTCTATATAAACATTTTAAACACACATTTGTTTGTATATATATTTTTAACATACACATTCTTCCTAGGAAAGTTACTATGTTATATATATATATATATATATATATATATATATATATATATATATTTATATACATATATATAAACAAAACTAAACTAAATTGATTATTTTAAAGTTGACAGAGAGGTTTTAAATGTTTAGATTTTTTTGTGACAGATTTTTTGTGACAGATTTGCTTACCAAAGTTTAACAACACTAATTATTTAAACAATCCATCAATTTTTCAATCAGTTATATTGATTTTTTAATTAGTTATGTTGATTAGAACAACTGGCAATTATTTAAACTGCAGCACAACGTTACAGTTTTGTACTCTGAAGATGCCCTACAAACCAAGGGGTGAAAGCGCTTAGTACATATTCCTTTATGTATATTTCTATTGTTTGTATGTCGTGTTACAGCAGTGGTGAATAAAGTGGATTTTTTTACTGCGTGGAGCCTGTTTCAAGTTTTACTATTTTCTGATATTACCTCCATCAGCTCACAACAAATGCTAACCTTATCACTAGAAAAACGGGTATATTTAACAAAAAATAACCTCAGGTATTTGACACTTTCAGCAATGGGTATACTGGTGTAAAGGGATTTAACACCCAAGGTAAATAACCTAAGTGCTGAAGTATCTGAAGTAAAAGACCTCAAAGAATCCAAAAAATGCCAGGAATCCCTGATAAAGTTGTCCAGTTTCTGCACCAGGGGATTCAAAAAATGATCTGAAAAAAATGTTATACTTTCAGTTACACTCCCAGAAGCAGAAACTATCGGTCTAAAGGGCAATGGAAAAATCTGACTATGCAATTTAGGAATTCCAAACAGGACTGCTATTTTACGATGTTCAATGTAAAGAAACTTACAACAGTCAAAAGATATCAAACCATTGGCTAGCAAGTCAAGCAGGACATTGTGAACATGCTTATACTGCAACTGAATGTCAGCGAAAGTCACAGATCTATATTCCAAAGGGTTGCTTAACATCTTTTCAATCTCATTAATATAGTTAGATTAATACATAATAACTAGACCACTGCCTTTATCGGCATTCATAAATCGTAAATCAATTCTATTACTGAGGTCAACCAATGTTTTCCTTTCTTTATTGGCTAAGTTAAAAACTTATTGTCAGCTTTACCTTCAGCCATTCTCAAAATGTCCTGTTCACACAAATTTTGAAAGGCAGAGACAGTAGCCTGTAATGGATGGTTGAAGCAGCTAGATTTCTTAACAACACATTCATTGTTGTATTCAATGTCCTGAAAAATGTAAGCTAAATTAAGCTTTCTACAAAGCAGTTTCAAACTGAGCAAAGTGTTTTCAACACTTGCTCTTTTATTAGGTATAAAAGACAAACCTTTCTGAAGAAGACTCATTTGTATACCATTAAATTTCTCTTTGGTGAAATTGTAAATGTTATATGATAACAGACTGCCATGTTCAGAAAATTAATTCCTTGAACCAATATTTAGTATCTCCCCTTCCACTACCTGACTGTGCCCTGGTTGGACTAGCCACCTCTGGTCGAAGGAGTACTTTGATTGGTCGGAGGCATCACTCCGTTCTGAATAGGAGCAGTCTGTTTGGTGGCTGTCCTCTTGGATCTTCATAGATGCTTGTTGGATAAAAAAATCTGCCTGTCCATGTAATTCAGCATTCTTACCATCTTCCAAAGCAAATTCAGTGCCATCACCGCTGAACATGTTGTTATCTCCACAAATGCCAGGAAGTGGAAAGGCATTACCTGCATCATAGGCTGTGGTGTCTCTAATCAACTTTTTCTTCTTTCTTTCAACAGTAGTAAGGGCTCCTCTATCTGTGGATGTTTTTATTGTTCAGTTGTGCGGTTTATCTTCAATGATTGCATGGTAGATGTATGTTGGACTGTGTGGCTTATGCCCATACTGATGCCAGGAATACTCTCACACACAGCCATGTGAGTGTGGGTGTGTTTGTGCATGTGCATGTGCTTGTGTATGTGTGTGGGGGGGGGAGGTGAATGTATGCTGCCTGATGTCAGTTAGGCTCCAGTAATGATGACAGCCACATCTTGGCATGGTCTGGGGTGGTGTCACTGGTAGTTTCATGCAATGTGTTGGCCATATCCCCACCCCATTTGGACACAGCTTCTGCGCCTCTGCAATCCACTCCACAATTAGAGACTGTAAAATATGGAAAGGAGGACTTAGACTCATCTACTTAGGTGATGGTGCCATAACCAGAAGCTGCATGCTCATCTTTGGTTGGCAAAAGCTCCATAGAACATGAAGATGACATAAGGGGGTGGCATGTAGTAGGTCAGGCATGCCCAGGATACCATCTACTTTTCAATCTGAGTGAGGCCCATGGCTGATACATACTATTTGTGCATGGCCATAATACAGGGACAGGCAGACAGTGACATAGGTATAGCTAAGTTGGTTGGACTAGTATGTAGTCTATGTAGTTTGAGTGATGACCTAAGGCATCGCATGTGTCACATGTGCAATATCATAGACATGTCAAAGGAAATTTGCATGCATTAGGTGTTTCTGTGCAGCTACACACAATAACAGACACACTTCCTGTGGCTGGTTGAACTTTGCCTCCTGAACAGAGGCCTGTTGTGGGAGGGGTAGGGTGAGGTCTCAAGCATGTTGTACAATGACCACCTCCATGTCAGAATCAAATGTTCAGGGCACTATGAAGTGACATGGATGTACATGCAGATGAGGTGTTCATGCAAAGACCACCCGAAGCATAAGCTGATGTTCATGCTCATAGACCACTCATTCCTCTCAGTGCAGTGTGGGCTATTCCTATGATCATCCAAGCAGGGAACAATCCCATGGATGGAGATGGGGATGAACAGTACATATGACTCCTGCAGATGTCCTGGACATGTTTGCCAGATCCCAGCATAGTGCTGTAACACACGCACGCACACACACACACACACACACACACACACACACACACACACACACACACACACACACACACACACACACACATGCATGCGCACACCACACACACACGCACATGTGCATGCACACACACACATGTATATACACGCGCACATACACACACACACACACACACACACACACACACACACGTGTGCATGCGCACACATACATGCACGCATGCACACACACATACATGTGCACCCCCTCCACAGTCACACACCACTGTTTATACTTGACAATTTGGCCCTCCTTAACTGTGCTCAGTGTTCTGTTACTTGAGCAGTATATATCTGATGCACAGCGGGGTCAGTCTGTGCATGTTATAGCACAGCCTTTATGTAGGCTTACATGCATCATTTTTAATTTTATCTGTATTGTTTTAATTTGGCCCATAACTATGAACTACACACTGCCTTTTAGCTAGTACCACAGCATGCTGCACCCACCTCTGTCTGGCATAGTCATACCCTACAGCTTGTTTCTCCATAAGCTCCTCATTAGGCACACTTTCTGCTGCTGAGTCTGGTACTTCATCCTTCAGAATTTTTCTGCTCTGCCCTGCTGTAAATGTCTGAGGGTCAGGATGTTTTGTAACATTTCACAGACTTGGATGTCTCTGGGGAAAATCACCCCAAACAAACCTCTGGAATAGGTCACATATATGCTAGATGTGGAATTTGTGGGTGACCTGCAGACACATTGTATATTATACATTTTGGGTTACAGATCACCGGGTAGTTGAAAGAGTGGTAGCCCTTACAGCTGATATACATGTGGTGCCTTTTTGTAAAGTGGGAGCAGGCTATGGTCCCCGGTACCTCAGGGAAATGGTCTATGCTATTAAAAGCTGGGATGGCATTGTCTCTCACCCCTGTGGTATGTGGAAACTAAATAGTCTACCCCCCATGCTGTAGCATGGCATACAGGAAGTGGTGAAGTATCCTTGAGCCAAATGTCTGGGATAAACCAGCAGTGTCCCCTGTTCCCCTGTTGGTCTCTGAGAGGTCCTATTGTGAGTATTCTCAAAGCTAGACATACCTCAGTGTCCACAGGAATAAGGAAATAATATATAGAACACAAACAAAACACTCCAGCGCTCCAAAGTGAAATATCATTTAATGCAAAAAGTCCATCACAGCCTTTTTTAAAAGTAACAGTTAAGTCTTTAAACAAAATCTCCATATCAGATAACCAACTCACCTCCAGAGTTACTGGCTGCCGTATTATATATCCAAAACATGCCAAATCATCCTTATCACCAGATAAGGACCCAATAAAGTTACTTAGGTTGTTTTTTGAGGCCATCATGTTTTTTTCACTCACAAATGGACCACAAATGCAGATATTTTCTGGTCAGCACTCAACCAATAGTTAACAAAAAACAAAGACTGGTGGCTGAACCAATGTGGGTGCTGTGGAGTAAAAAATACAGCACAAACAAAACAGCACTCCAAAGTGAAATATCATTTAATGCAAAAGTTCATCACAGCCTTTTTTAAAAGTAAAGCCTCCCGCCAACATGACAAAACACAGACCGGTTTCACAACAACGTCATCAGTGTAGTAAAGCATGTACTTCCTATTGATTTAAATTACCATTCCTTAAAGAAACAGACCTCCTTTTTCAAATAATGCACTCAACACCGGCATATTTAACACCAAAATAATAGAAAGAATAAATTCACATGATTATTAATTCATTACCTGCAAGGAGAAACCTCTATGGAAATGCTCACACATATATAAACCTAAAGATATACGTACACAGTCATATATGTATGTACACAAATATTCACAACCTTCTATAAAAATGCATATATTATTATATGTATGCATATCTAAATAAATATAAATATGTCATGAATACAAGCCAGGGCAAGATCAAACAAATCCCATCAATCCAGGGGTATACTCAGTCTATCAATATATATCTAGAGACACAAATATATTTACATTCATTCATTCATACGCAATTATATACCTATATACACATACACATACACACATATACATACATACACAGATATGCATAACCAACCTACTACCAATTCTTGTTCAAACCCAGCTTGTACATAGTAGCAGGATTCATAATCCATAGTTTCTCCTTGCAATCTAACAACTCATGTTTAAAAGAGTCATTGTGACCCACTCCCCTAACACATTCAAGTCCTTTAATAATAAAGTGAGCAGAAGGATATGACAGTTTATGTTTATAAAGAGCACTTCTAAGGCATTTGCAATTAATCACTTAAATGCACTGCAATTCTATTCTTGAATTCCCTAAAAGTCTAACCAACATAAAAGGCCCCACATTGGCAAATAGCTATGTAGATAACCCATTCAGTACTGCACGTGATTAATTGTTTGATAGAATAAACATTGTGGGTATTAACTGATGCAAAAGATTTGGTAAATGAATCCACTTTGCAATAAACATAATTGCCACGCATAGCACTCCCCACGACCATATTACTAGGTAATCCCTGTTTGTTCACTCCATTTTTTAAACCATGAAAGTTGTTCCCCAATACTCCTGCCCCTTCGATACCCAAATTCACAATGGTCAACTAAAAATTCGTCAAAAAATCATTCGTCTTAAGTGTATACCAAAATGTATTCAAAACATCTCTAATCTTAAAACTATTACTCCTATAAGTAGGAATAAATCTAATGTTACCAGAATTAGTAGTTGCCCTAGTCTGGATAGACAGGCTAGTGCCTAGGCTAGTTGTATGAAAAGGGATGATCTATCAGAGATGGGGTGTGATAATGGTAGGGCAACTACTAATTCTGGTAATATTAGATTTATTACTACTTATGGGAGCAATAGCTTTAAGAGTAGATATGGCTTAAATAAATTTTGGTATATACTTAAGAAGGATGATTTTTTGACCAATTTTTAGTTGACAATTATGAATTTGGCTATCAAAGGTGCAAGAATATCAGGAACACCTTTCATGATTTAAAAAACCTACCCCGGGATTCATGAAGCTCGGCGCAAGGCCGGTGTAAGGCTTGCGCCGGCGGTGCAGTGAATAGTCGGCGTAGCAGCACCATATGCATAGTAATGAGTGCGCGCCGCAACCACAGACACATGCGTAGGGCACGTGAGCGAGCCCAAGTAGGATGCGTCTGGAGGCGTGGCTAAGCCGGCAGGCGATGAGCAACCTAAAGTGCTGACTTCCACAGGCCGCCCGTAATAGTAACCGCACCAGCCAGGGCCCGTGGAGAATGAAACGCATGCAGAGTATGCAACATAGTACCCGTCCCAACAAAACGGAGAAGCAAACACAACCCACGAAGCCCTAAGTGTACCCGTCCAAGGAACAAAGGATACGCGTAATACCGTGTCCGTCCCGCAATGCACTGTCAGTGGGCATACCCAGTGAAGGTGTACCGCAGCATGTCAGCGCGCCGCACCGACATAGAAGTAGCGACATGGGCGTGGTCACCAGGGTTACCAACTGTCCCACTTTGCTAGGGACAGTCCCTCATTTGACAGTTGTGTCCCGCCAAAAAATCAAAAAATGGCAAATGTCCTGAGATTTCAGGACAAAAATATTTCCTCAATATACCTTAATAGTAGCATAAAACAATTATTTTGTATTTGAAACACATACATGTCATAAGAAACAGAATAAGCAACCCAAATGCTATAAGAATAAGCGTTTATTTTGGCAAAAAAGTGAAGTTCTTTCATCTCTACTTGCTGTGGGTATGTTTTGTCCTGCAAAATCCGATGTTTCTACAAAAGATGTCCCACTTTGGGCATTGGAAAAGGTGGCAACCCTAATAGTCACCAGCAGTAGTGAGAGTACACAGCCGGGTAGCCGTGTCGATATAACAACAAGAAGGAAACAAGATACCCTAAACACAGGCAAACATGTGCATAGCAACATGTACCACACCCAGCAACGTGCTCGCATACACAGGACGGCGTATGTCTAAGCGTAATATCCAGAAGCAGAACCCATGCATGCAAATGTAATACACAATAGCCCCATCATAGCATGTAACCCGCAAACATGTACGACCATGCACCCAACCCAGCTAGCAGCCTTGCGCAGCTACACACCTACACACAATGGGCATACCTGAAATGTGGTAAGAAGTATTGTCTTAGGCAGTGCCATGCGGGCAAATATGTACCCCACATGTTAACAACCCACCTCAGGTACAGATATGCAAATGGCTGCATGTGAATGTGTCGGCAGAATGTGTACATCCCGCATGTGGTATGGACCCGTCCAAACCCCATAGGCGTGCACACGCCACGGTGCACATAACTGTACACATCTGGACAAGGCGGGATGTTCAACCACCGTACCGATGATTAGCTATGCAGACATGTCAAACACATATAGCGGAACATCTGCCTACCAAACAGGACACCCTAACAGGGTGCCACAGGCACAGAAGGGGAAGGTGGGACATCACATGTTGAGAGTAGCGTTGCTGGACGGCCAAACACCCACGGCCAACGCAAAGGACGGAATAACATGCATATGCCCGGATGGATGTTGTTAGAAAAATATATATATAAACACATATGAAGTGCCAGTTTAGAAGCAAATAGTATATAATGCATTTTATTCTACTTTACAATATGGCAGTAGAAATGATCTTGCATGTAATTGCCTGAAGCTTAGCTGCAGTGTGATTGAACTCTGACCCTGGCAGTAACCAGTTCAGCAGGCTTATGTCTTTCAGCATTAATTATCTGCTGGGTTAGAGAAAAATAAATGTATGTACATGTATATCTTCCTTCCTTCCACTGAGGAGGATGGCCTTGTGAGCTCTAACGAAGATAGGGTACAACTCCTTACCAGAGAGACAAAGGAACGTATTAAGAAATGAGCTGACTATTGTATCCGAACAGTCCAGGGACCTTGAAAGAGCAACATTTACAGAAGGACACTGTAATTGACCAGGTGCCTTGCAAGGCTGTGTTATTCTCATGGGAAAACATTTTAAAAGCATTACCTCAGCACCTTCGTATGAATAGAATATTGTGGACTATAGTGATGGAAATGCCCTGTGACTGACCACGTCAGTAAGGTGGGCAAAAGCTGATTGTAAACACTATATAAACAAATTGCTTCCTGTATAGAGTCAGACAAAACTCTTATACTTGTACTGTATAGTTTTTTGCCTCCCGGTGTACACTAGTAAAACGTTGTGAACCTGAGCTTCCCTTGTTATTGACTGTCATTTAGAAAAGCCTACTGATTTCTACAGTCTGATTTTAACAACTTATTTGACATTGTGGTCCTTCTTAGCCGGAATTCCCTTGGTAAGCTACAGGTCAGAGTGCATGGGTGGTAATAAATCTGCGCAGAAGAAGTTGCCTAAATGGTTCTTCTTGAGTGAAAAGACCTCCGACTGAATTGTTGTGTGTAAAGAGGCTGTCCACTTTCTGATCTGTGGCTGAAAAGCGGAAAACTGGATCCCAAGAAGAAAACGTGCAGTCATAAACGGGAGGCTCAGCTAAGGAGAGTTTCCCTCTTGGTCTCTGTTTTAGATCAGGGACCAGGTTACATTGTGTTGTTGTTAAGATTTGTGATAGCAGGTCGAGAACGAATTGAAGTAGTGTTACATTTGGTCATAGATCAGGGGAACAGAGCAGAGTAAACAGTCATTCTAGACACTACAGTGGATACAGGGAAGGAGATACCACATGGTACGAGAGAAGGGTTACATAACAGTCGTTTTGAAGACATGGGAAATCAGTGCACTAAGAGATCGCGAGATCCGCCCTTGACGGATGATGCGAAGTATATGCAATTGCAGAGAGCAGATAATGTGAGATATTTTGCAAAATGGGTTAATAAATATGACTTTGCTGGTATATTAGACAAAATATCGTTAGTGAAACTTTTGAAACACTTAAAATGTGACGCAGATGGTCAGGCGAAAAAACAGCGACATTTGGGTATCCCTCAAGCACATAGGTGGATTGAGGAAGTGAACCGAAGGGAACAGAAGACTAAAAATGCGAAAGCATCATACTTAGACAAAGAAGATAATAATACAGTAGTAGCGACGGCCCCTCCCCCTCCACCCCCTCCGACACCACATCCAGGATATGAAGCGGGAGGGCAGGCTAGTCCCCCCCCACGTTATCCTCTGGCAACAGAGGTATTACAACAACCATTTGTAAGAGAAGCTATTGAAACTAGATCCCGAACACGTAAAACACCTAGGGACACTCAACTAAGAAGAGAGTCACTAGAACAGAGTGAGGAAATCTGTCAATTAATTGAAGTACCGAACCATCAGGCAGGACAGGAAGGCCAGGACCCCACTCTCCTAGTGTATAGACCGTGGACACCAGAAGATATCCGGAAAGTTACAGAGGGAATTCCCCATCCACAAAGTAATCATGAAAAGTTTATACAACATTTACAAGGTATGCGAATGAGTTACCACTTAAATGGGGAAGAAGTAGAGAAGGTGATTAGACAAATTATAGGTCCAGACTGGCACATGGTTTGTGGCGTCTGGAATGCTCGTGACGCGCAACTTAAACCACTCCCACATAGTGATGCAGAAGTAGACACCACGTTGAAGGGTCTTACGGACCGAATTACTGAAAAATGGAAACCTAGAGCAGATTGGACATGTATTAATCAGTGCATACAACAAGATAATGAAACTGTAGATGGATACTATGGTAGATTATTGGAATGTTTCAATAACCATAGTGGTATGCCTATTCCTGCAAATCAGAAAAATGATAGTTCATATGAACAACAGTTGAAAAATGCATTTTTGAAAGGTTGCATTGCCCCTATCGGTAGCTATATTACAAAGCATATGATAGATCACCGAACGAGTAGGCTACAAGCCTTACTGGAGTATGCTAGGCATGCTGAAAGACATCTTAACAGTAAGAAGAAAAGGAAGATGCAGGTCTTCACAGCTGAAGACGGAGCAGAAGTCTTTGTAGTACAGTCAGGTAAAAAGGGTAAGAGAAACACTCAGGGCAATAAACGCTCTGACAGAGACTCGGAGGTGTTTGAGGAAAGAAAGAGAAAAGGTGAGTGCTTTAACTGCGGGAAGAGGGGACATTTAGCAAGGGATTGCAGGTTGAATAAAAAAACGTCTACGGAAGGGAAGGATAGGAGTGATGAGGATTGACTATATGACAGTCATAACGTTCAACAGTCATCAGGACAGACTAATGGGCAGGGAGAAAATGTAAACGCAGTAGAAGGAATAAAGGAAGTGCAAACAGATGTAGAAAATGAGGAAAACGAAGTTCTAGAATTAGCCTTGTTGAGCTTGGAGCTCTATTTGGCGGACACAAAACCGGAAGTTACACGTCTGGTGGAGGGGAAGGATGTGAGATTCCTGTGTGATCCAGGAGCATCACGAGCTTTGATACACCCTTCAAAGTTACCGGAACACTCAGAATCACCTGACTACATATTAGTGAAAGCAGCAAACGGGCAGCTATACAGGGAACCACTTTCCCATGATATAGCAATAACTGACCCTGTTTCAGGTATGACCCAGAGAAGTAAAATAGTACTTCCTGCAAAATGTCCAGTAAATTTACTGGGGAGAGACCTTATGCAGCTCTTTGGCATAGCAGTAGTCCCTACCAAGAAGGGTATGGAGGCACAAAGGCAAATGGATACTTTTGTGGTGCGATCGGAGGGTGAATCCCATTATTGGTACAGCCAGGACCTCGTCACGACTGGTCCAGGGGCAGTAACCGAGGAACTGATGAACGTAGCCATCAGTAAGGTACGCTCCCTTCACACTGATCAGCAGCATTTGTTACATTGTACTCTGTACTATTGTAGCACACCAGGGCCTGATAAGGAATATGAGCAAATATTGTGCAGAAATCCTGCCAATAGACTAGTGTTACGAACCTTGTACTGGGATACTGAGGGTAATAGTGTGATGAGTTGTTCATTACCACAGGAATTCATGGGATTATATAAGTCCAACAGGCCACCGCATGTCAGTGTAACCAAACATAAAAATGTCAGATGGGTGGACCTGGGTGAAAAAGTGACAAGATGGGAAAGGCAAATCGACTTAGAATAGTCACAACAGGGAATACAGAAGCAAAACTTAAATTGGCTAATGCAAGCACGTCCAGCTGTACACTTACAGCAGAGTGAGGACAGCTGATTGGTGTTCCTGTTAAAAGAAGAAGAGAGAGCCTTGTGTGACATATCAAGCACTCTTTGGTCAACAGGGAAATCAGATGTAGGGCTTATTCGGACAGCACGTCCAGTAACCATTACAATCAAGTCAGCATTTAGACCGCCAAAGAAATAATACCCTTTGAGGAAGGATGCAGAGCAGGGAATCAAGCCTATCATAGCGGCACAACTCAAGAAAGGGATACTGGTAGAATCTTTAGATTCACCATGCAATACCCCTCTATCTCCTGTTAGAAAAGCAAACGGGGAATGGTGGATGGTACAGGATTTACAAGCTGTAAATCATGCAATAATACCTAGGGCACCGATGGTGCCAGACCCACACACTATATTGAATGATTTGAAGCCACAACAGAAGTATTTTACCGTGGTAGATATAAGCTATGCTTCCTTTTCAATACCTATACATCCAGATAGTCAGTATTGGTTTGCATTTACATTCAGGGTAACAGATACACCCATCATTATAAGTAAAAAACTAAGAGCTCTCATAAAATCATCCAAGGCAAATTTTGAGAGAAAAATCGCCAAGGACTCTAAAGACAATCATAAGGCCTTCTTTAGCTATGTTAGAAACCTAGGAGGAAACTCCCAGATATGCTCAGAATTAGTTCAAAATGATGTGAAAATTACTGAACCTACACACATTGCTAACATACTGGCTGACAGGTTCAGTGCAAACTTCTCCCCCCCCTCCCCCCCAAAAGGAGAGATATCTATTCCAGAGGATTGTAGCCCCCAAACATCTCCAACGCCCAGGTGAGAACTGCCCTCACTAAGGCAAAACACAGCATCCATGGGACCGGATGGTGACCCGGCTGTGTGCTTCATGAACGCAACGAGGAATTAAACCCACAGTTAGGACAGCTGTTTAATCTTAGCCTCACCTCAGGATACGAGGAGTGGCGCACGGCGACTGTGGTCCCACTTCATAAGGGCGGTGCCTCCACAGTCCCTGGAAATTACCGCCCCATTAGCTTGACAAGCCTTATCTGCAAAGCCATGGAGAGGATCATAATGGAACTCATAAATAAAGACATAGGGAACTTGCAGACTTTGGATCCAACCCAGTTTGGCTTTGTCAAAGGCAGATCCTGCCTCTTAAACTTGGTTGACTTTTTCGAGACAGTCACCAAGGCCATTGATGAGGGAAAGGCAGTCCATACAGCCTACCTCGACCTAGCAAAGGCCTTCGACACAATACCCCACTCAGGTATCATCGAAAAACTCATCAGCTTGAATGTAAACCCATACATCACAAGATGGGTTGCAAACTGGCTAAGCGACAGAACCCACAGGGTCAGAGTTGCTGGAGCCATGTCAGACTCAAAGCCTGTCACAAGTGGTGTCCCACAGGGCTCAGTCCTGGGTCCACTCTTGTTCGGCATCTACTTTTCTGAAGTACAAGCAAACACAGGAGGGTTATGGCTGACAAAGTTTGCAGATGACTGCAAACTGGGCCATAGTCGAAAACACATCTGACACAGATATCCTCCAGAAGGGCCTCACAGAAACGGATAACTGGTGCCAGAGCCATGGCCTGAAGTTAAACGCCAAAAATGCATAGTCATACCCTTCGGGAAAAACAAGGTTACCCCTAGCTACCATATAGGTGACAATCCACTGAGCACAGAAAAGTCATCAGGGATCTGGGGACCCAAGTTGACAGTAGTCTTCGCTTGACACTCATGTTGCTAAAGTAGTTAGGAAAACCTTCTATATCGCCCACCTGATCATGAAGGGATTCACATCTAGATCAAGGGAGGTCATCGTCCCCTGTACTCATCACTCATTAGACCTATGATTGAGTACAATGCCCGCTCGAATGTATCTGACCAGACACCTGATGCAGCTTGAAAGGCCCCAAAAGTTCCTCACCAAAAGGATAAAGGGTCTCAAAATATGTCTTATGCTGCCCGACTGAAAGAACTCCAGCTTTATTCAGTCTCATACCGCTTGCTCAGAGGTGACCTGTGCCTGACATATAAGGCCATGTCAAACCCAGATTTGATGAATATGCTTCACCTCAAAAATCTAGATCCCTCAGAACCACAAGGGCGGAGACTTAAACCTTGACACGGTTATAAATAGAACGTGCTGGAGGGACAGATTCATCACCCAGAGACTCCCTATGCTGTGGAACAAAATCCCAGTACATGTGAGGCAGAGCACCTCGCTGGCCTTGTTCAAGAGGAATCTTGACCAATGGATGGGAGATCGCAGATATACCCCAGGGATTACTTCAGTGTCACTGCTTGACAGAGGCACAGAAAAATGATAGGCATAGTTTTTATTCAAACTAAAGGGGTGGCGAAAGCCACATAACTATGGGCTAGGCTTATAAATGCCCTTGGGCAGATAGCCTAGTATGAACCTATGAACCTATGAACCTATGAACCTATACTCGGCTACCGCAGGGATACTGTGAAAGTCCAACAATATTCGCACAGAAGATGGCTAGCAACCTGCCGGGGTTTACTCCACCCGGGGGCAGTCAAGTTCTACTTTATGTGGATGACATCCTGCTTGCGGCCCCTACCCAGCAGCAATGTTGGGAAGATACAATAGCATTATTGAAATATTTAGCAGAACAGGGACATAAAGTAAACAAGCATAAATTGCAACTTCGGAGAATACAGGTCAAGTACCTGGGATATGTGGTATCCAAGGAGGGTAGAACATTAGATGAAGATAGGAAGGCAGCAATTTCACAAGCACCCAAGCCAACTACCAAGAAGGAAATGATGTCCTTCCTGGGACGACTAACTTTTGTCGAAGCTGGTTACCAAACTATGCTTTGGAATCGGCTCTATTGTCTGCTTTAATCTTTAATACACCTATGGCAGCACAAGATATACTACACTGGACTCCAGTAGCAGAAACAGCTTTCTGCAGACTAAAATGATTGATAGCTTCATCATCTGTTTTAGGGATCCCAAATTATCATAAGAGATGTTTTCAGACTGTAGATTGTAAGCAGGGATATATGACGTCAGTCTTGACGCAACAGCATGGAAGTAAGCAACGCCCCATAGCTTACTACTCATCGCAGTTGGACCCAGTGGCACGGTCATTGCCACATTGTGTACAGGCAGTTGTTGCAGCAGCCATGGCAGTACAGGCTTCGGCATCAATGGTATTATTCCACCCTCTCACTGTGAGAGTGCCTCATGCAGTTGCGATAATTTAGCTGCAAGAGAAAATAGCATTCCTGTCCCGTGCTAGACATCTTTCTTGTTTGACCATACTCCTGAGTCAACCTCATATGGTGATTGAACGTTGTACAACATTAAATCCATCAACGTCACTTCTGACTCCTGTGGATGGCACACCACACAGTTGCCTACAGGAAATGGAGCAAATAACTTTACCCAGACAGGATATTACTGATATACCCTTAGATGATGCAGAGGTGACAGTTTATGTGTACGGATCATGTAGAAAGGGTCCTACAGGAAAAAATCTAGTAGGTTATGCAGTAGTTACTGATATTGAGATTGTAGAAGCCCAACCCCTGCAGCATAACTTGTCTGCTCAAGCAGCAGAATTGATAGCTTTAACACGTGCTTGCACTCTAGCGAAAAACAGATGTGTGGACATATATACTGATAGTATGCTTTCTCTACAGTGCATGTTTTTGCGCAGCAGTGGAAGAATAGGGGAATGATAACATCCACTGGTAAACCGATTAATCATGCGCAATTAATCTTGAATTTATTAGATTCCATTCAGTTACCTACTAAAGTAGCTAATTGTAAATGTGCAGCTCATACAAAGCAACAGGATAAGATTACGAAAGGTAATGCACGAGCTGATGCAGCTGCAAAACAAGCAGCCTCACACTCAGAAACTTTCTTTTTGAATGAGGAATGACAATCCTCAGAGATTCTAGATTTAGAAATGTTAAAAACAATGCAAACATTAAATACGAAAGCAGAAAAACAGACGTGGGTAAGACAAGGAGCAATCCTTGAAGACGGACTGTACATCTCCAAAGTGAAAAAGCCAATATTACTGTCTAATTTATTTAGATATGTGGCTTTGTTGAGCCATGGGCAGAGCCATGTCTCAACAGGGGGGATGGTACAGTTAGTTAACAGAATATTCCAAACATACGGAATTATGAACTACACACAAACATTTTGTGCAGCGTGTCATATTTGCAGTAAACATCATGCACAGGGAGCATTCCAACAGAAGCGAGGGAGTTTCCCTACACCACCATATCCGTTCCATACTATTTGTATGGAGTTTATAGAGCTGAATAAATGTGAAGGGAAGAAATACTGTTTAGTGATTATAGATATGTTTTCAAAATGGGTAGAAGCTTTTCCAACCAGGAATCCGGATGCAGCAACAGCGGCAAAGGCCCCAGTAAAAGAAAGTATTCCTAGATCTGGCATACCGGAAAGAAGCTATAGTGACAATAGAACACATTTTGTGAACCAGACAATCCAGCAACCTGGGGGATTCTTTGGGATTTCCTTGAAGAATCATTGCACGTACCACCCACAGTCAGCATGACTGGTGGAGAGGTACAATGGGATTTTGAGAAATAAGTTGAGGAAGTTGATGAGTGAGACCCGGACGAATTGGATTTGCTGTCTACCTCCAGCATTGCTGAGCATGAGAACAGTTACAAATGTAAAGGTTTTGACCCCCTTTGAAGTAGTATTTGGAAGGGCATATTATGTGCCACAGTGGAAAGCTCTCATGCCTGCAGAGCTGGAGGTCGATGGCTCATTAGCCAGTTACATGAGAGGATTGTTAACCAATAAGACTGTTTTGCAGTTAAACTCTTTTTCAGATAAAGAACAAACAAAGCCGGACACAGTGCTGACTCCAGGATCCTGGGTGTGGTTGAATGTTATCCAAACAAGTAACCGGACGAGTCCAACGTGGGAAGGTCCGTACCAGGTACTGTTGGCAACGCCTACTGCAGTAAAGGTTGCGGAGAGGTCGTCCTGGGTTCACCTGAACCATTGCAAACCGGTAAAGAATATCCAGTCTGATTTACATTTCGTAGCCGATATACCACAGAGACAGAATGACCAGGGGCAGAGTGTATAACAATACAAAGCAACCCCAAAGACATTGGTTTACTGTCCTACTGATCATACACCTATTAACCATGTTTGTGGTGACTTTTCTTTTGCTGGGATCTTTCCTGCATATAACTACACAGATATAAATAATGAAACGTGATGAACTGGCCACAGATTGGCATCCAAACCTTAACACATACCTAGCCATGAAGCGTGTGTATGTAGAGACTATGAACATTTCAAATTGCTGGGTTTGTACTGCCATACCTACAGCATATGGAGGACTTTTGATGTCTGCTGTCCCCTTGGGGATAAATGGGACTTGTGAATATCTACTTTTTGATACAGGTTCTGTGAGATCACAGGACAAAGTGGCACTGTACTTACCTGTTACACAAAAAGAAATTGTTTGTTTTTATAAGCATGATACACTCCAAGTTGGTTGGAGTAATTGTAACATAACTGTGTCTTACAAAGATCACAGTACTAGTTGTAGCACGATTTATGATTCGTATTTAAGCTTAATGAGAACAACGTTGAAAGATGTGCAGAAACATCCTGAATTGTATAAACAGTTGTCTGTTATAGACAGGAAAATGTTACATTCAGAGTTAACCCGCATCAGTAGTAAAGTAGAATATTGTTATTTTGTTTGTGGGAAAAAAGCATATCAATGGTTACCTGAGAATTGGTCCGGCAGTTGTTTTTTGGGTTATCTGGCTCCAGCCATAAGACATACTGCAGAATTGCCTCTGGGTAAGATACGAAATGTAAGAGATATAGCTCGAAGAACTGGGAACTCAGTCGAGAAACCTACTAATCCAGTGGGTGAAATCGAAGCTGGTTGGAAAGATCATTCTTCCGTAAGAGATAAAGGAAAATTGACTCATATGGACTTGAGTGACAGTGTTATATCCTGGGCTGGAATAATCCCAGCTTATGGAGCAGTGAAATCAATCTGGGAACATGAGGAAGTTGTCAAAACCTCTCGAAGTAATGAGCAATGCGACTTTTCCGCTCTCGAACTTGTGACTGATGAACTGAATGCAATGAGAACTGTTGTGCTACAAAATGTAATGGCTCTTGACTGCACCCTGGCGGCGAGAGGTGGTACGTGCGCGCTTATCAAAGAAGACTGCTGTGCATATATACCACATAATAAGCACGAGCTCAACGACCACCTAGAGGTAATACAGCAGGTATCAGCCATGGTGGAACCAGGCCCAAACCCACTGACGAACTTTTTCCAGAATCCATTTGGTGGATGGGGTTCAATCATAATGAATATCTTGATTGCCATTTGTGTTGTTTTGCTCATATTGGGAGCATGTGTCTGTTGTGGGATACCTTGTATGAAAGGATTAGTTAGGGACTCTGTTGACGTATCTGTAACCGAGACTATGTATCAAGACCTGGAGTGGAATTTGTTAATACCAAATGAAATTCTTTCTGAAATGTAAAACAAATGACTTGCCTAGTTAAAAGTTCCAGAGAGGAAGAGGCTAGGGAATGAAATAATGTTGTTTATGTTTCTGGATAGAATAAAAGCATTAAAAGGAGGGAGAATGTTAGAAAAATATATATCTAAACATATATGAAGTGCTAGTTTAGAAGCAAATAGTATATAAAGCATTTTATTATATTTTACAATATGGCAGTAGAAATTATCATGCATGTAATTGCCCAAAGCGTAGCTGCAGTGTGATTGAACTCTGACCCTGGCAGTAACCAGTTCAGCAGGCTCATGTCTTTCAGCATTAATTATCTGCTGGGTCAGAGAAATATAAATGTATGTACATGTATATCTTTCTTCCTTCCACTGAGGAGGATGGCCTTGTGAGCTCTATCGAAGATAGAGTACAGCTGCTTACCAGAGAGACAAAGGAACGTATTAAGAAATGAACTGACTATTGTATCCGAACAGGCCTGGAACCTTGAAAGAGCAACATTTACAGAAGGACATTGTAATTGACCAGGTGCCTTGCAAGGCTGTGTTATTCTCATGGGAAAACATTTAATAAGCATTACCTCAGCACCTTCTTATGAATAGAATATAGTGGACTATAGTGATGTAAATGCCCTGTGACTGACCATGGCAGTAAGGTGGGCAAAAACAAAGTTGCTTCCTGTATAGAGTCATACAAAACTCTATACTTGTACTGTATAGTTTTTTGCCTCCTGGTGTACACTAGTAAAACGTTTTGGAAATGAGCTTCCTGTGTTATTGACTGTCATTTTGAAAAGCCTAATGATTTGTACAGTCTGATTTTAACAACTTATTTGACAGATGTGTATGTCATAGCATGGGAATAGGCCAAGCCAACCACCATATTAGCCATGTGTACCACATACAAACAGCCAGTAACACGCAGTAGTAATGCATGAAGGCATACACGACTGTGGGAATAGCACAGGACATATGGCACGTGCCAAGTGTAGATGCATGACACAAAACCCCAGGATGGGGCCCCCTGCAAAGAGGAACATGTGCCAACCCCACCTCCCACAGATGTACCAGCAGTGAAAACACATGCCAAACACACACCAACACTACCGTCCATCCCACGACCGCAACGGAGGCCGGTCAAAGACCACCATGACGCGTGCACAAACAGGGACACGTGTAACTGTTGCCTTAACACCCCCCCATAGGCCAAAGAATAATAGAATGGACATATGCATGTAATGCTGTGAAGGATGTGTGGTAGTCCTCAGTATCACAGAGGTAGGGACACAGATACACTGTAATCAACCGTGACGTATGTGCACTGTAGACAGCATACCTGCAGGTAATACAGAGGTCAATCACGTGCCACAGAAATATACACATGAGAAAGAGGATAGGGGATACACAAGTGTAAATGGGACAAACTATGAACATAGGTTCATAGGTCCATAGGTACAGAGTAGGCTATCTAACCAAGGTCAGCCATAACCCTAGGCCATAGGGGAACATACAGCAGCGCAATTGGGGAACATACAGCAGCGGTCACAACCACTGGCCAGATGGACACAGTCCAACATGTTCTACATTTTACATATGCACATTTGTGTCCATTGTAGGACCCAAAAATGTATCCGTACGCAATGTCAACCGGCTGCGATCGGGAGACCCAGATGAAGTGACAGCCGTGACTACGGCACAGCTACATATATGCACCACCAGCGTGTTCAAGGTTGATGACAACTGTTCATGAAATGCAGGTGATATGCACAGAAATCCCCAGATTGTCCAGTCCATAGAAGTGCGTCCACATCCCATTCCTGCACACATGGAGGATGTGCAACGGGTACTGTCGAGGGTTGCAGCCATGGGATCGTGGGTATGCAGAAATGGGTCTCGGTGTTGATTGGCAGATGATCCGTTGTCCCACCCCGTGTGAGGGATGTAGGTATGGCATATGCGTTACTCCGCACTAATAATGCAAATCATCCACCGGAGAATGCTAAATGCAGCTGTGAAATGTGTACAGCCCTATACCAGTGTCCATTAGGCAGTTCTCATGGATGGACAAACGTACGGCCAAGATGGCACCCATAACTGCAAACCTGGTGAAATCACACAGCGGTAGTAAGGCAAAACACAGGGAATACAGATAGGGACTACAGTAGAGACTCCACATATAAAGTCAGACCGCCGTGCGAATACCGGCGTAGACAGCACTCAATCTGCCAGCAAGAGAATGGGGATCACTCGCTTCCATACCGTGGAACAAATGGGCGACCTGCGGAACACATACTAATGGCATACCAACAACGTCAAGTAGGAAAGTCATAGGATCCTGAAACTATGGCGTTCACGCTTATAAAGAACATCCTTCAATGAATTAATAGGATCTACATGTTTTGGTTGTATCAGTTTGACAATACAGTGGCGGACATATCCTAATGGGACATTTGAGGATTACTTAAAGCATCTCCTAGCCTGCATCATTGGATTTACACCATCCGGTTTCAGTTTAGAATACCCTGGTTAACGTAGCACTACATAATATGGGTAGCAAGCAGACATCCGCGATTGGGGAACATACAGCAGCAGTCAAACCCACTAGCCAGATGGACACAGTCCAACAAGGTCTACACTGTACATATGCACAATGGTGTTCATAGTAGGACCCCAGAGATTCATCCGTACGCAATGTCAACCAGCTACGATCGAGACCCAGAAGAACTGACAGCCGTGACTACGGTACAGCCAGACATATGCACCCCCAGCGTGTTCAGGGTTGACGACAACTGTCCACGGAATGCAGGACATATGTACAGATATTCCCAGTCCATAGAGGTGCGTCCACATCCCATTCCCGCACACATGCCGGATGTGTAATGGGTACCGTCGAGGGTTGCAGCCATGGGATCCTGGGTATGCAGAAACGTGGCTCGGTGTTGTTTGGCAGATAATACGTTGTCCCGCACCGTGGGAGGGATGTGGGAGTAGCACGTGCCTTACTCCCCACTGATAGTGCAAAGCATCCACTGGCTAATGCTAAATGCAGGTGTGAAATGTGTACTGCTCCATACCAGTGTCCAGTAGACAATCGCTAGGGATGGACAAGCGTAGGACCAAGATGGCACCCATAACCGCGAACCTGGTGTAACCACACAGCTGCAGTGAGGCATAACACAGGAAATACAGATAGGGACAACAGTAGACACTCCCCATACAAAGCCAGACCGCTGTGCGAATACCGGCATACACAGCACTCAATCTGCCAGCACCGAAATGGGGATCACACGCTTCCATACCGCGGAACAAATGGGTGACCTGTGGAACACATACCAATGGCACAATATCAACGTCAGCTAGGAAAGCCATACGATGGTCAAACTATGGCGTTCCCACCAATGAAGAACATCCTTCAGTGAATTAATAGGATTAATGTCAATTGACCATGGAATACACCTAATCAGCAGCAAAGACCCGCTGGCACCTTATGACACACAAACCAAGTCACACATAGGTAGATGAAATAGTCAACGTAGACATTTTGTCCACGACAGGTCACATATGGTATCCAAAGGTTACTCCATAGACATGTAAGCGCTATCACCCGTAGGCTCCGTGAGACTTACACATAACATAGAAGCATCCAGGCTTTAAATATCCCCCTTACACTTCCATTTGTTACTTTCTATGCAAACAATGAACATGTAACCACAGCATAGAAAGCACAGACGCAATGTTAACCACACACACATATGTTAACATCTCAGAAAGCATCCTATTAACACATGTATTATATGATATTGTACTATGCCGAATACTCATCAATCAAAGGTTTAACAATGTATATGGAAGATATGCATAGCATATCACTGTAATACAGCGGTACAGAACTGAAAGAGTGGACAAATGTGTGTCAACTCTACATCTGTACCTAAACTACATTCCCGTTACGGGGGTTTGCCCCACCTGCTTCTCAAAAGAGGCCTCATCAGTGTTCCATCGGTCAGCCCTGGTGTGTGGCCAACCCTCCACCTACTAATCCATCTAAATCCGCATTCTATAGCATAGCTGATGAGGTCCCCCCTCTGGTATTATAACCTGGACGTCGTAAAACACCGAATGTAGACGTATGCCTTGTGATGTGCCCATATCCGGCCGTAGGCATACTCCAATCCTGCGGCTGCCCAGGGTGCCGCACTAGTAGGGCCACCTGTCTAGTAGGTGTGTCATGTAGGTATACCAAGATGGGGGCACCATGTGCTGTGGTGGTGGGCACCATGGAGCCCTACAGCGTAGGGCAGCAGTCGATCTAAGGCCGCTGCCGTAGGAGGGGTAGTACGGTCTGCAGGTATGTGCAGACGTGCACATGAAACAGCGGTCCACAAGGATTACCCATAGTGGCGACACCTGCACAGATGGCTGTAGCGGGACACACACACAGCCATGCATACAGCACAGGTAGACATACACACACCATAAATAGGCAAGTACACACAAGGTGTATGGCGTGTACGGGTACAGTGTCAGGACAGCAAGGATAGCTGTCTGCCACGATACCCAGCAGATGTCATTAGGGTGTTCTGGAATACGGACGGTGCATGGACAATGAGTGGATATGCAACGTACCACAGTTATATGTGTCAGCCGTGCAAATATGCAATACATGGGAAAGACAGCTGTCCATGCTAGAGCAGCAGTACGGGCACAACATAGGTACGTAGATATACAATGACAGAGATACAGATGGACACATGTGGCATGCCCGTGAGTGTAATGTACACAGCACCATCCCACCACACCATAGCAGGGTGCACGTGGAGAACACGCTACGGCGGTCGCCGACCACAACAGGCACACAAGCAGTACATGAGCTGCGTCCCACCATCCACAAACACAGGGATGGCGGCAGGATATGAGTGTTCTGCGTAAACCTCAAGGCCATACCCTATGAACCAATGCAGCTGGGAGCATGGACACACACACACATGTGGCAGGCATGGTGATTGACCACACCCCCACATACCCAACCGCACAAACGTTTGACACAGGTATGGAATGCGCTACGTGGACCACCGAACACACCACCATCAGAGGCACATGTACAGGTGGGTGACAACATCCGTAAAGGAATGGCCGCTGATAGCCAAGGTATGTGTTGCGGGCGTCTAAAGCATGTTCATCTGCAGAGGCAGCTGGAAACACACACACACACACACACACACACACACACACACACACACACACACACACACAGAAGGGCCGAGAGTCGAACCTACGCCTACCTACATGAACTCACTACAGCATGAAGCATTTACAGAACGCGCTACCGAGTTTACTGAGCACAATGCTGTCAGAGGCATACTTCTAGGCGGGTGACATCACCCGTAAGAGAATAGCTGGCAATAGCCAAGGTATGTGTTGCGAAGCGTCTAAAAGCATGTTCATCTGCAGAGGCAGCTGGAAACACACACACACACACACACACACACACAAGGGCCGAGAGTCAAACCTACGCCTATCTACATGAACTCACTACAGCATGAAGCATTTACAGAACGCGCTACCGAGATTACTGAGCACAGCGCTGTCAGAGGCATACTTCTAGGCGGGTGACATCACCCGTAAGAGAATAGCTGGCAATAGCCAAGGTATGTGTTGCGAAGCGTCTAAAAGCATGTTCATCTGCAGAGGCAGCTGGAAACACACACACACACACACAGGGAAAGGCCGAGAGTCGAACCTATGCCTATCTACATGAACTCACTACAGCATGAAGCATTTACAGAATGTGCTACCGAGATTACTGAGCACAGTGCTGTCAGAGGCATACTTCTAGGCGGGTGACATCACCCGTATGATAATAGCTGGCAATAGCCAAGGTATGTGTTGCGAAGCGTCTAAAAGCATGTTCATCTGCAGAGGCAGCTGGAAACACACACACACACACACACACACACACACAGGGAAGGGCCGAGAGTCGAACCTACACCTATCTACATGAACTCACTACAGCATGAAGCATTTACAGAACGCGCTACTGAGATTACTGAGCACAGCACTGTCAGAGGCATACTTCTAGGCGGGTGACATCACCCGTAAGAGAATAGCTGGCAATAGCCAAGGTATGTGTTGCGAAGCGCCTAAAAGCATGTTCATCTGCAGAGGCAGCTGGAAACACACACACACACACACACACAGAAGGGCCAAGAGTCGAACCTACGCCTACCTACATGAACTCACTACAGCATGAAGCATTTACAGAACGCGCTACCGAGTTTACTGAGCACAACGCTGTCAGAGGCATACTTCTAGGCGGGTGACATCACCCGTAACAGAATAGCTGGCAATAGCCAAGGTATGTGTTGCGAGGCGTCTAAAAGCATGTTCATCTGCAGAGGCAGCTAGAAACACACACACACACACACACACACACACACACACACACACACACACACACAGGGAAGGGCCGAGAGTCGAACCTACGCCTACCTACATGAACTCACTACAGCATGAAGCATTTACAGAACGCGCTACCAGGATTACTGAGCACAGCACTGTCAGGAGGCATACTTCTAGGCGGGTGGTATCATCTGCAGAGGCAATGCGTCCGATAGGGAATGAAGACAGAGTGCGCAGTCACACAGCCTGTTATCATCCCAAGGTGGCCGTACAGTAACACGGTAGTGCTGCAGTCGGGAATACCAAATAACTACTGAGCAGTACATCACGACATGAATACGGGATGCACCACATGACAGTATACCCTATGAGAGGTTATCCAGCGTGCAGGATGTAGGCAGCCAATGTGGCATGACAGCCACATATGAATCACCTGGATGGTCACCATGGCTATGCAGGATGTCATTGTCCATGGCTACACGCCTAGTAGCAGACATCGGTGCTGACTGTCGTGTGTACCCCCAGCGGGTGTACTGGCCATGCCTCTCACACCTAGCGGTTGCAAAGGGGAGACAGACATGCTCACGGGGTATCAACGCAGACAGGCGCGGTGTGCACTGTACTGTGTGTCCATCTACACAGCTGCTTACTGGGCATGCTCAGACACTTAGACTCGGTACAGAGCAGACATGCATACACATGGTGCGACGGCATGGGTGGCAGACTGTGGACCGTCGTGTGTGTCCAGCCACACAACAGCAACCCGGCCATGCCACAGACGTGGCAGTTGCGAAGGGGAAACAGGCATGCACCCGGGGTATCAATGCAGTCGGGCGCGGTGTGCACTGTACTGTGTGTCCATCTACACAGCTGCTTACTGGACATGCTCAGACACTTAGACTTGGCACAGAGCAGACATGCATACACATGGTGCGATGGCATGGGTGGCAGACTGTGGACCGTCGTGTGTGTCCAGCCACACAACAGCAACCCGGCCATGCCACAGACATGGCAGTTGCGAAGGGGAAACAGGCATGCACCCGGGGTATCAATGCAGCTGGGCGCGGTGTGCACTGTACTGTGTGTCCATCTACACAGCTGCTTACTGGGCATGCTCAGACACTTAGACTCTGCACAGAGCAGACATGCATACACATGGTGCGACGGCATGGGTGGCAGACTGTGGACCGTCGTGTGTGTCCAGCCACACAAAAGCAACCCGGCCATGCCACAGATGTGGCAGTTGCGAAGGGGAAACAGGCATGCACCTGGGGTATCAATGCAGTCGGGCGCGGTGTGCACTGTACTGTGTGTCCATCTACACAGCTGCTTACTGGGCATGCTCAGACACTTAGACTCGGCACAGAGCAGACATGCATACACATGGTGCAACGGCATGGGTGGCAGACTGTGGACCGTCGTGTGTGTCCAGCCACACAACAGCAACCCGGCCATGCCACAGACGTGGCAGTTGCGAAGGGGAAACAGGCATGCACCCGGGGTATCAATGCAGTAGGGCGCGGTGTGCACTGTACTGTGTGTCCATCTACTCAGCTGCTTACTGGGCATGCTCAGACACTTAGACTCGGCACAGAGCAGACATGCATACACATGGTGCGACGGCATGGGTGGCAGACTGTGGACCGTCGTGTGTGTACAGCCACACAACAGCGACCCGGCCATGCTCACACACGTGGTATGTGCTACGCGCCGTCCGGCATGCAGACGGAGTGCACACACCGCAAGTCACGGACAGGCAAACCCGTACACACGTGCAGGGTGGACACACATGCAGTCACACGTACACACACAGATGACAGCACAGGCGCCATGGGTGCAGGCTGAACATGTACACACCGAAGTGAACACTGTAGCTGCCATGCCAGCACCTTGTTATCGGTGCAGCAGTATGCCTCACGGTCCCGAAACTGCATGTGACATATGTCCAGAGGACTATGTGGCGGTGTACATCCGTCGTGCAGAGTACACATGTACTATCAATGATCCCACAGGTGTGATGTAGTCCACCCGTACCGGTATACACGGACAGGTGTGATCCACACATGCCACGGGCCTGACACAGGTATGACACATGACTGCAGCTGTACCACAGTGAAACACTGTCTGGATATCTCACATATGTGGTTTCCAGGCTGTGTGCATGGACTGCACGCAGGGCACATACGAGGCCTGTGATGGACCACATGCATGACACAGGCGTCTGTAATACACACACGGAGGGCGGACACATTTTTGTGGTATGCACCCCCTACAGGGTGTGGCGGTGTTCACAGGGACACATACCCTTGTACAGTTTGCCTGTGACAGCTGTGATACCAAACCACAGTCCATGTTCCATGCATGTTGACACACATGTCACAACGTAACAATGCATACACACATGGCAACAGGGGATACATGTGACACGTGTACTGTGCACGGTGCAGCCATGCAGGGGCGGTGTCTGGTGTCCGTAAGACAGTTGCAACCCCCTCCCACATGCATACCCATCATGGGGGCCGTCATTTGGTGGCATAGTAACAGCACGCATGGCAGTCTGTGTGTACACCAATTGTTTAAACACCTGTCCACATGCATGTGTGCAGGTGCTGGTCACAGGTGTGTCACACACCGTCCTACCCTGACATGTGCATACAGTCCGCTATGTCGCCTTTACATGACAGCGCTGCCATGATGCATACCCATCGGCCATGCGGGTTCGACCATATGTCACATTGCCACTCTAACCCCTACCACCACCCAAGTGCAGATATTGGCACAGCTGCCGCATACCGTGGTAGTACGCAGGATGCACCACATACCGCTGCACGCCTGCACAAACACATGTAGCGGGTGTGGCATTCCGGGCACCAACATGTATGCAGGAATGTGTGCCCATGTATGCCACAGATCGGGGGAACTATGTGCCACGTGCCACACATCACTGTACACCATGGTAGAGCTCTTTACCTACCTCAGTGTGGGGTGCACCGATGTGGATGGTGTGGTACATGCAACACGTCATCCCTCCGTGTAGACATGTGTGGCCACCACCATGTCAGTGTGTCAACATGTGTGTATGTCTGCTGCTTGTTGAGTGGGTGTATGCAGATATCTTGTTGTGCCCAGACACTGACCACACAGGGTGACCATCCCGTAGTGGTGCTGCATTGTACAGCCCTGTCATTCCCACACCTGTGAGCCTTACTGGCCACCTGTGCAAGACCACCCCCTGTGACATGGCGCATCGCTGCATTGTCTTGTGAGGGTGCCGACCACACAGACAGGTGTCCCCATCTGCACACAATGGTGTGTGTGCCATAGAGGTGTACGCCCTGCAAATGCGGATATATTCCTATACCGGTACAGCATCCGACTGTCGAACACTGTGCACCACAGCTGACATGTGACACCTTCGGTCAGTAGCCAGCACACTGCGTACGACACCTGCAGAATGTCACCATACCTGTACTGTGTCATGCCATGTATGTGATGTCTCTGTCCACCGTAGCCTGTGGCACCGACCACAGGTGTCAAGTGCAGTATATGTGTGGACATGTGCGTCATGTACCGTGTAGGCAACGTTACACTGTATCCGGCTCCGTGCTCCGCAGGTCTATGTGTATGACCTCTCTTCTTGCAATCCCGACTGTCTGTTCTGTACATCACAAAAGCATTGCACCTGCTCCCATAGTATTCCCACATAGATAAAGTACATGTATACTAAATGGAGTACTACACTGTCCTAGAATCCCCTTGTGTGCCCAATTCCCTATAGGTGCCTTCTGACCCGGCTACACAGCAGATGCATTCACATCCTCTGGCATGTTGACGGGTCAATTGCTAGCGACCTCTCCTGTTCAGATGGTGAATCTGGGCATCCTGCCCACTGTTACAGGTGCCTCATGGACACGGACAAGCCGCACCTCCCCCAATGACCATAATACATGTGACAGACGCAACTATATAGCCAGACAGGGTGCTGTGATCTCTCCAACCATGACCGGCAAGACCACGCGGGAGGGGAAGGACACAATGCACACCACATACCCAGTGTCACATGTGACTATCGCAAATGCTAATCAAACACATGAACACAGTACGACATACCTGGGGCACTGTAGGACATGTCGCGAACCTAATGAGCCCTCTGAAGCAGACACACAAGCTACTGCCTCCACAAGACATAGGACATGCAACACATAGTTCTCAACGTCAGTGTACTAACCCGGCAGAGACCCAAAGGCGACGCACACACTGCCAGACACACCTGTAATGGGTGACGCCACTGCCAGACACACCGACGTCCCACCCACCATACTGAACAAGTGAATGATCACAGTAGGCTGCCTGCCAGGTGCTGGAATACGCCACATAACACACGCACTCAGGTCACTCCGCAGCATGTGCAGGTATGACGCCGTCATTGCCCATGCTGGTGTCTATGTCTGGTGGCATACCACCCTGGGATACATTACAGGACACATAGAGGGCCACTCAGATTGTGTAGCCCAGGCCGGCATGTCCCTGACCCTGGGCATTATCCCACCCTCATCAAGTATGATGCCACTACACTGGCTCAATGTGGTTACGCTTGATAATGTCCTGGTTACCGGTGTCAGTCTGAGGGGATCCGGATTCCATTTACCTGGGATGACATGCTTGGCACGCCACGCCCCTTCCCATGGTTTGGCTGGCAGCTGTCGCCCCTGGTCTACAAGGGTTTGGCAGAGGCACCTGCCACCCCCACAGTGCTCACCGCAGGCACGGCTGGAATGATACACCTACCACCCCACACTACAAGCCTGGAGAACACACAGGATAATGCAGCTCACTGCCAGTGGTCTACAGCCAAGCTGCACACCCTCAAATGCCCTCCTCAGTATGGAGGACATCGATGTCAGTGCAGTGACTGGAACATTGGTCAGGGCTGCTGAGAGCACCCCAGCACTGTAGGGTCATACCCTATATCACGCGTTCAGGACCATAACCTGGACATAACACAAAAGGAGGTGGAGTCCCCAATTCTATGATGGATACACACACCTCCATGTTGGCAGAGATGCACGTAGCAGCGGGGAATATCCAGGTGCAATTAACCATGGTTAGGACTGCCCTACAGTTTGTTGCATGCTACAGACCACCCTCCCAAACCCAGGATACCTGCACAGCCGTCCTGAGGACACTGGTGAGTGTGCATGCTCTCACAACACCGCCGTATTGGGTGACATCAACCACCCATACATAGACCGAGAACATTACCCAAGACACAACACCCTACGCCACAGGTCCCAGGTGTTCATACACCTGACTGCTGTGGAACACCCATGCACCATACCCACTAGGGGGGACGTATACCAGTTCTGATCATCACACATGGGGAGGATATGCTCCACACAGGATGTACATCCCTCAATGGTGATGTCAGACCATATAGTGGATCCACTGGTAATCCACATCCTGCACCCAACACCGGCATGGGAGACCTAGTTGACGACCTCTCCACAGCAAACCACACACGTCATACGACCGGTGTGGTACCCTACAAGGCCTCCATGCCAGTGGTAAACACAGGCCGCACTGCTGAAACCCTTACGAATGCCTTCTCTGAGCACCCCCAGGGATGTCTGCACCAAGCGATCATGATAACATCAGGACCTTGTCCACCGAAGGCAGGCACATGGTCTGGTGGACCCCAGCCACTGACAAACTGTACAACAACAGTTGGAGCTAATACATGACAGAGCAATATCAGTACCAGGGAAGGCATCACTCATTAATACCGGCGTTAACATACGGTCACACATACAATCATCCAAGGCCGCTTGTGGGAGTGGTACTGCAGAGGGCACATGAGACAACCATAGGGCCTTCCTTAGCTGTGGTAGGGACATGGGTGGGAGCGCACAGTCATGCCCAGAATTAATCCAGAATGGTACAATGGTCACTGAACCCACAGACATTGTCAACAAACCAGCGGACATGTTCCATGCATACATCCACCCCCCCCCAAGAGGGGACGTATCCATCCCACCAGAGTCTAGCCTCCCAAACATCTCGTATGCCCTGGAGTGATCTGATATCTGTTAGGCGGTGAACACAGCACCAATGGGCCCAGATGGTGTCCCTGGCTGTGTGCTACCCAACCTCATTGAGGCCCTCACCCCACACATAAGGCCGCTGTGTCATCTTAGCCTTACTACGGGCTAGGTCCCCGCTGGATGGCATACGGCAGCCGTGGTCCCACTACGCCAGGGTAGTGCTCCTATGGACTGTAGACATTCCTGCCCTATCAGCTTGACAAGCCTTGTCTGCAAAGCTGCGGGGAGGTCCATACTGGGGCCCATGAATACAGACAGTGGTGTACAGCCAATACCGGAACATACCCACAACGACTTAGTCAAGGGCAGATCCTGCCTCCCAAACCTGCTCGGCCTGTCTGGAGGGGTCACTAAGGCCATTGATGGGGGTATGTCGGTTTGCACAGACTACCATGACCTGGCGGGAGTGTTCAAACCACACTCCACGTGGGACTCATGGAAAGGCTCGCCAGCGTACATGTGGGGACATATGTCACACGATGGTTTTCCAAATGGATGGAGGTCACACCACACAGGGTTTGTGTTCCTGGTGCCATGTCAGACTCCAAGCTGGTCTCGAGTGGAGGCCCACAGGGCTCAGTCCTGGGCCCCCTCCCATTCGGCATTCGACCTTCCAATGTGCATGCAAACATAGGGGGATTGTGGCAGACAAGGTATGCAGATGACTGCACACCGGCCACCATACCCAACACCCCATCTGACACGGACATCCACCTGAGGCCTCATAGACATGGATAACTGGTGCCAGAGCCATGGCCTGCTGCTACATGCCAGGGAAGGTGCAGACCTACCCAGTGGAAAGGACATGTTCGCCCCGACGTAACATGTAGGTGGTAATCCATTCAACATGGTGGACGTGTTCAGGGACATGGGTACCACACCTGTCAGTAACCTCTGTCAACACACACAATGCCAATGTGGTTGGGAAGACATTCCACTGTGGCCACCTTGTCAGGAAGGAATCACATCCACATCAGGGGAGTTCATTGTACCCCTGTACACTTCACACATCCGACCAATGATTGCGTACAATGGCACATCTGGGCTGTACCTAACCTGACACCTGCAGCACTCAGAAGGACCACAAACGTTCCACAACACGGGGATAAAGGTGCTGGGACATGTGTCACACGCTGCCCGACCAAGGGGACTCCGGCTGTATACCTTCCCAGCACGTCTGCTCTGTGGTGGTCTGTGCCTGACATACACGGCCATGTCCGACCTGGGTGACATGGACATGTTCCACCTCCTAGGCTCCAGGCAAACACGGGCACAGAAGCGACTGTCAGAAACCTCACCACGAAGATGAATAGGACGTGCTGGGGGAACAGGGTCAATGCCCAGAGACCCCCTACAACATGGAGAGGATTGCCAGCCCATGTGAAGCAGAGGCCCTGACTGACTTTGTCCAGGAGTAATCATGACGTGTGGATGTGTGATCATAGGTATGCGCCAGGCATCATCTCTGTGTCACTGCTGGACAGAGGGACAGCAGACCGATGGATGTGGTATCCTCATCCTAAGGGGTGTTAGCAGCCACACACACTCTGGCTAGGATTACACATGCCGTAGGGCACATAGCCTGGTATGTACATGTGCGCCTATGTACCTATGTAGGGGTCCATGCAGGTTGCGGGTACCTGTGGTATGCTGATATTGCCAGATGTGCCTGTGGGTACCCCACAGCTACACGTGGGGGACTGATAACAGTGCTCCCAGTAGGCACATGCAAGTACACCATAATTGGCATACGGGTTAACTGAACCAACATGGTGCTACACATGTAACCGCCACGCATACCGTGTACACAAAACAATGGATGCTGCACCTGCACTACATGGTATGTCTGCTGCATGATGTCAGTGCACGACCCACGTCACATACGCACCTGTCACCTGCCATACACAACCACTGCAACATACACATCGCATACTATGTGGACACAGGTATCACATACACCTCTCACTATCTTGTCCACCCTGTGCATCAGAATATGTTTGCATAACCGTGCACCGATGGTGTAGATCATGGTGCTGCGGCAGAGGCTTCATCATATGCCCAGGGTGATATGTGTGCCAGGGGCATAGGCTGTACCAATGGATGACATCATGTGTGTGTGTAAGGGCCTGTGCATTTACTGGGCATGACTGTGCAGAATGCATGTGGATGTGGTGGAGCCCTACAGTTGTGTCTGCTGTGTGTGGGTATGTGTGTACACAGTTCAGTCATCTGTGATGCCTACACGGGGTATACTTGGCAGCCCCAGACTGTACAGTGCAGGTGGTATGGCTCACTGTGTCCGCCTGTGGCCACGTGACCCGTGCCTGCCTGGGGTCGCACGGGCACTACCGGGTGGAGGTATAGAGTGGCCACTCTCTGATGACACATGTCCGCTGGAACCGTGTCCACGCTGGGACCATCCAGGGCCACGTCCACATGGCCTGCTGTGTCCTGGTGTGGTTGGTGTAGCAGCAGCTGCACTGCTGCTGCTACCAGCACTGTGTGAGTGGGCATGGGAGGTGGCACGCACACGTTGACCTGCACTGGGTGGTGTTGCTGGCCTACGCCCAAGTGCCCTACGCCTCACCCCTACCAGGTGTTCCAGCACGGACAGCTCACGCTCGCGGATGGCCATGCCTCGGTCGAGGATCCCAACCATCTCACCTAATCTCCTATCCAGAACATCGGCAAGCTGCTGTTGGGCATTCGCCAATGACTGGATGTTCTCATTTAAGGAATGGATTGCGGCCCTCTGCAGCCTCTGCCCTTCCTGGTTCTGCCGTTCGGCACGTGCCTGCACTGCCATTACAGTCTGAAACATGCGTCTGGTTATACCAGCTGCTGCACCCTGCATGGCAGGTGAATGTCTAGCAGTGCTCCTCCTACGAGCAGCACCTGCCACATGCCTGTGTGGCACTTCACCAGTCATAACACTGGCAACATGGTGTGTACCCGCACCTTCTGCAGCCACCACACATTCCTGCTCGGTGCCAACAGACACTGACTGTCCTTCATCTACGGGCAACGGTGATGTGGTATGTGTCGGCATCTGAACCGTGTGCGGGGATGAAGGGGACATAGGTGGGATGTTCTCCAATGGCACAGCTTCTGCCCATGACGACCCTGCCTGTGCTTCATGCACATGGTCATCACCGCTAGTATCTGTGGGGACACTAGCATCAGATGGACCGCAGGAGGGGAACGCACCTACAGCACCTGTGAATACAAAGACATACCATAAGTTACATTACACACACGCAGACACACACACACACACACACACACACACACGCAGACACACACACAGACACACACACACACACATGCGGACACACACGCTGACATACACACGCAGACACACACACATGCAGACACATCATGCATGTGATATTGCAGGTGGCATGCAGCATTCCCACACCACAGCCCAGTGAATGCAGCCCAGACATTAATAGTGGCAGTATGCATACTGCCATGGAGTGCACACTACATCAGGCAGGTGTCTTTTAGTAGGCTTGCAGTACACACATTCATGGTAGTTTGCATGCATCACCGTGATACACCGTGTGGCCACGGCGGGTTAACAGTACACATGGCTGGCGTCACTATGTCATGTACACCGCAAACATGTGCGGTATCATGTGGACATGTGACAATGGTGTCCCACCACATGCACCACATCACAACGGATGTCACAGTGCAGTGTTATGTGTACAGTCTACAGATAGAATGCATGTGTAACAAGGATGTCTGTGCAGGTGTGGTTGGTGTGAGCTGTGTACATAGCTGTACAGTGGGGAGTACGGGCACTGTGCCACTGCACGGCAGCAGGACACAGGTATGTTTCTGTGCGATGCATAACCTGGACGCATTGCATTGCCATGTCTGCAAGTCAGTTCTGCTGTTCAACAGCACGTATATGGTAGACATTGGTGGCACCTCTAGTGGCTGCAGACAGGCATTCCATTTGTCTGGTGTACCACATCGGATGTCCAGGGGGTCCACTACAGTGATGACCCCACTATGTGTGGACAGGGTGCAACGGTGACTACCCACTGCGGATGTACTGTGTGGCAACATGCCTGTAGGTATCACCCATGGCCATGTTTGTCTGGTTCATGGACAATTGTGTGTGATGGGCATCATGTACACAGCCCTGTGGTGACCCATGTGACATACAACCGTACTAGTCTGAGGTGTCACATTCCCGAAGGCTATGCAGACATTGTGGATGTCTGCTATGTCATGCATAGGTCATGTCATGGTGTGACAATGTTGCGGACAGACCTCCACGTGCATGGGACATGTCATGTGCCATGTCACAACGTGTGCACCCAATGCAGGGGCATAGGTCACAGTGGTAACACCTGTGTTCTGGCCAGATCACAGCTCACTATGTGGTACTGTGTGCATACCGCAAAGGCATACCGATGCATACTACACATGCAGCCATTGTGGAACACCTCCACCATTGTATGCATAGCTGACTGCACATATCACACCGATGGGTTCTGTGGTGTCATGCCGGTCTATACTAACGGTTGTATCTACTGTACATGGGTGGCGTGTGTGTCGGGTGGTGCAACCTGTATACCGTGACTGGGGCAGACCCAGGTGTGCATGTCATACCTGGACACATGGGGAATATCTATACACCGTATCATGCCTATTACTAGCAACAGTCTTACCTGCGACAGACCCATGTCTGTGCGACACGCCAGACATACCTGTATAGGGCGACACAAAAGTATACACATTATCCATTACTATCGCCACGGTAAGCACTGTGCATGTCACATCATGCACCTGTGTGTTAGCATGTGCTATGCACATGTCTGCAAACACAACGTAGCATACTGTAGTATGCAGCTTGTGTGGCCATATACATGGCATGTGTTGCTACAATATGTGGTGTACTATGACACCCACTCCTACGTCACTTATCATACAAACATGCAACACTGACTTACCAGGCAGCTCCAGGCTCGTTGGTTGGGAGACACCCACCTCCACAATAGAAGCGAGGGTTTCAGCATGTTGTTCCCTGGGTGTCCCCAGACTGGCCAGGAGCTCCTCCGTGGGTGTGAGTGGGGGCTGGGTTTGTGGCCCACCACCTGTCCCACCTTGTTGTCTGGCGATTGCAGCGGCACGCTGTTTCGCATGCCGAATTAGGTCTGTGCAGTGCCTGCGGATCTGTTGATATGTGCGGTTGTGGCCGCCCAGGGTGTTCACCCTCCTGCGCATATCCTGCCACATGTCTTCACGTTGTTGTGCCTGTAGTGGCACATGGCTGAACAGTATGTCATAGTTTAGAAACTAAAGAAAACTGACTTTATAATATTAGAAAACTGACTTTACAATATTAGAATAGAATATTGTTTAGAAGATGAAAATTCAAAGTATTCCTGTGTGTTTAAATGGTTTTTACTTGTACTAATAAGGGGGTGGTGACTTTGTGTATTTGTTTCTAGCTTAATTAATGTTTTTTACCTGTTGATTGGTTTATACACTTTTTTCATTATGTATTTAAATGTAAGTTGAATTGTAAAGCATTGTCTGAAGAAGTTTATGATTTAACATAAACGAAAAGCGCTTCATTTTATTCTTGTGGTCTAGTGTGTGCCTTCTTTCATCTGTTCCAGTAATTTGTGGTTTTACTAGTTTGTTACACAGTTTGAGATTTAACAGTATGTCATAGTTGTCGTGGAGCAACGGTATTATCACCTCATCTTCCTGTCGGCTGAAGGCAGGCAGCCGGGAACGTGGCATTATCTGTAAGACATAATGATGTTGACAGGTCACATTTACACTGCTGTGCTGGCATACTGCTGGACATACATTGCTATGACATGTACAACATCTGCACAGTAATCTCTGCGATGCATCATGGCAGTGACACAGCCGATGTGTTGCCGTCACACCATTGAGCAGTGGGTGTCATATCATATCTGTGTGTCACCTCATCACACTGTACACGCACCATGTTGATGTTAGCCTGCTGTGGACATGTGTACCTGCCTGCACCTGTGTCCATATCAGTTGGCACAGGTCCCCATGTGACAACAGTTCTACTGTTCACCTGGATGCTGTGTATATGTCACTAGACATAACGTACGCGGCCATTATGAATGTCAGCGGTGGCACTGCACACATACACATGGACACCTGTACATGCATGTGTTGTGCCATGTACATCCACACAGCACTGTACGGGTGTTGGGCAACCTGCCACGGCTCACCTGTGTTGCACATGTGATACACATGGGACAATGTGTAACCATGTCACATTAGCAGGAAAGGTCATGCATAGCATGTGCGCACGCACGTTGTCCACAGCAACACACAGCACCTGTAACAGCACAGGGTGCATCACCGCCACATTACTGCTGTGGACGGTTGATAGTGACAGTGCCTTTTGTCCTTCGCACCATGTAGGACTGTGATAGCACATGCAGCCTTGCTGGACAGGGCTGCATGGTATGGCAGGGTATGCCACATACATGGCACTGGGATGTGACCCACCTGGGGGGTACTGATATTGGCAGGGTGGCTGTCCATTCCATATGTCATTGCTATGTGTATATGGACATTACACATGTCTATCATCATGGTGTGGACACTGGCCTTATGCAAGGTAGGCTGCATGCTGCTTGGTGGGGGTGTGTCTGGTGCATGCAGGTATCGCACATCCATGCATACACTTTAACCCTAACAGGTGCTATGTGCTGCGATATTGTTCAACACAGTGCTGTATGTGCCCACACACTGCTATCCCGTGCACATGGATGGTTGCCTGGACTGACATGGGTACCACATATGTCTACATCCAGTGCCTGCTGCCACCCCATGTCTGCTGGTGCACTGCACACCGCCATCCCTCCCACGGGGAACGTGGTGTTGGGCACAGCATAGGTATCCATGTATGGGGACAGGGATGTTCACATAGCAGGGGCACTGATGGTATCGTCGATCTGACCATACACGTATGACGCACCCCTCACACATACAACCCATTCATTATGTTGTTCGCAACACTGACACAGCTATACTGCTATGCCGGAGACATTTCCAGACATACATACACAGATGCGTGCACATCCGTCTGTGGCATGGGCTGGAATATTGGTGTGGTTCGGCACATAACGTGTTTGAGTGCGGCTGGCGCAGACCTACTGTGCACATATCTACACAGTAAGCCTGTTCTACAGTAGGCATCGGTGATGTGCTGTGCACATATCATATCTGCACATTGTGTTGGTGTCTGTCCATGGGCCAGTGGTGGGACACACAGGGATATTGTTGAACATATATGCATGCAACCCTGTACTGCTGTACCGCTAGCTTCTCGGGTGCTAATGTGTCATAGACATGCACACCGTACCCGAACAGGTGGTAGTGGGTTTCCACCCGTACCCATCTCCTCTTGTGGGTTGCTATCATCCAACACCCTCTTTGTATTGTATGTTCAGGCTATGCACCTGTGTGGGGCATGTGGGCATGCAATGCAGTACTACGTGCCTTTGCACCCATCGCAGAACATGTCACACAGGTACACTGGCAGCCGTACACTTCACAGCTTGATGATGGCACAACACATGTTGTACACACATAACACATGTCCTGTGGGACATGGTCAAATGTACAGGCATGTCCAACAGTCACATGCCACTGCTACCCCTACATGACGGCTATGCAGGACATGTGGCGGTACAGCAACTGTCACATGTACACGTGCAATGCCCCCCTACCTACATCGCGTGGTACTGCCTGTGGGGCATGTGCGTCTGCATCCATGCTATGGCCATAGATGACAGTTGTACATTGATATGTGCAACATACCTCATTGGGTGTTCTCATGTGTGCATGTTCAACATGTCTATGCATTGTTTGTGTCTGTCACACAGTCATTGTTGTGCATGGTTTACATGGCAGCCATGGCGTACTGTGTGTGATTCCAGGTACTTTATTGGGTTACCAGCATTGTACATTATCACGGCGTATTCCAGCCATCACATAGCCATCCTAGCTGACACTGTTATCCAGCCAGTGGGAGGTGTTCTGCCATGTGCACATATGTCACACAGTACGAGGGTGGCTGACACCCATTCTCGGGACAGGGTTCTGACCGCTGTGGATGTGTGTGATGCTGTCGATGACCATGACTGTGCCAGATGGTGACATCTGGATGTGTAACATTCACAACACACACCTACCTTCACGTAGCAACACATCATCCACAACAATGGACATCCCTGCCAGAACACTGTGTGCAGTATGTCTGTATGACCACTGCAGGCACCACTGGTGGCCACCAGCATGGCTGCCAACAGCAGCAGTGTGTATCCCGTGTGACCATGGGTTACACCATTCACAACACACCTGTCTCAGATGGCCCTGTTGTGGGTCACAGTGCAGTTCCACACATCATGTAACAGTATACATCATGCACCGATATGTTGCGGACGTGTGAACGGCTGTGCAACTCAACATATGCACACATGACACATCACCTGGTACAACATGTCTGTCTTACCACACGTTATTGTGACCACCCTGTGATGACATTGTACAGGCTACGTGGACTGGGACATGTGATGGCTCAAAGGTATATTCACCCTCCGGGTGTGTGTCTAGCCAGGTGTACAGTAGGCAGTGGTCTGCACACGGGGATACTGTACATTGGCCTACTCTGTCACTGCGACTGTTGACTATGCTCATACTGTACTTATACAGGCATGTGGTATCTGTCCAGTATGACAGTCCTGGTCGACCACAGTACTGTGGCACACATGACCTGCGGACATCTGCCTAGGGTGTGGGGCCCACATGTACATCTTCACATGCTATGCTGCCTCTGCGGCGGTGTCACATGTCTGTCTCCAGCAGGGCTGTAACAGGCAGGCACGGCATGCAGTAATGTGTGACAATGCTTGCACCCTCCACTGTGCTGCACACAAGCACGGCACGCACAGTAGTGCATGCCTGACATTTATCTGCGGTGCCTGGGACCTGCCTCCATGCTCTGCACAGCACACCTGCCAGTCCAGATTGTACACAGATCATACCTCCCAGGCACATGCCTGGACTGCAACACACACAGGTGAGGGGATCCCACATCACACAATGTTTTACACACATACTGTATATTTTCCGAACACAATGCATCATAGGTACTCCATGTTCGGATACCCATGTTTGTGACCGCTAGACACATTGTAACATGCAACAGAGAGTACACTGTACACCACAGGTTACATGCTGGCTGTGTTGTCATACTGTACATTGCACCTCGGACAGTTGCTACTGCCGTGTGCTGACAGCAACCCACACTTCCCTAGTATGGACTCCCATGTACCCACACATGCTTGGCCATGCACTACACATAGCTGGGTGACACATTACACAACACATACCATACCTACACTACCCTCGGCATGCACCATACCTCCATGTGTCTGTGTGTTAAACCTAGGGATATCCCCCCTCTGGTAGATGAACATATATGCTTCGCGGCCCTGCTAGCCACACCCTGGACACACACCCATCACAGCATACATGGTACATGTGCTCAACGGCTGGTACTACTGATGTCTGCTGACGGGGTGGTTAATAGCATGGCACCCCGGCAGCTGGACAGTGTACGTGACTATGCTGACACATATCACAGTGCACTTCCGCAACATGTACGCAATGGTAGGGACCATGCTATTCCACACAGAGACATGGCGGTACTTGCCTTTTTCTCAGACGCCACGGTGGTAGTCATGTTCCATGCACATCTGCTGTATGGGCACATGTGCAGTCTGTTGCACAGTGGGTATATTCACATGTGTGGGGTGCATCACTTGACAGTCATGGTGGGTCCTCGTGGTCCATCACATTCTCCAAAGCTAGCTACCTACACATGACTGCCGTACATTGCAGTGTGGGCCCTCAGGCAGTGTGGTGGTATGTCTGTGTTGTTTGGCTACATCCACATTCGATGTAGCGTACAACAGTCACCCAGGCATTGCCAACTGAGATGTTGTTGGCAACATGCCAGCCAATGGGGTACCTACCAACACACTCTCACTCACTACAGGGTTCCAATCCATACATGGACATCGCAGTGTCCCTGTGGACACATACATGGTACTGCCATGCACACGTTATGTCCTAGGACATTGTCCCAATGTCACCTCCGATCTCCCTAGCTGTTATGTCCCGTCAACCTGTTTGGTATGTGTCTCCGGAGCAGCTCACTGAATTAACTGCTAGCCTGTTCATGGACGTTGTGTACCTTGACCACCACACTACCGCATCTATCACACTACACATGGGTGGTACTGCATTGCACATGTGGGACTGCATTCGTACACCCATGACTGGACCATTCAGTATGGCACTGGGGCACATCCTCACATCCATGCTTCACACACTCATTGATAACCTCCATGCCTTTACTGGCACCCTTGTTGGGCCTCTGTGTGCCACAGCACACCACATACACATGCTGGCCACCTGTCATACCTTTGCATGGGTGGTTGGTGTGGTACAGAGGGTAACAGATCAGACATTGTCCCCACATTGCCCTTCAGCACCATTCCACATTCTGGTATTGGCAATGTACACATCCACCATCACATCATACCCTGTGTCTCAGGATGTTAGGCTATATGACTCCTGGACAGGACACACAGTGGTGCAAGCATATCATGCTACCTACTACATGTCAGGTACATGTGGCATTGCACAGTCCTCAGTCATGTGGCCCCTCATGTTCACTATTTGCTTACATACACAACATGCTGTCACAGAGTACTGTCCATGCCTAGATATCCCACATCTACATACCTGGCAGCATTGTAGCTCCACCAGCTCATACTGCTAACAACCATACAGGTGTCGGTGTGGCAGATACATCGTGTAGATGTCATTGCATCAGGATACATCACACATGGTGTGTACACATCACCTTTGCATAGCAACAGTCATCCACTGGGTATCACATGGATACTGTCCCCATACATGCATATCACATTGTACATGGTTGCTGTACACACACATGCCCCACATGGTGCTGTGGTTGCCATATTCCACTGTGGCGTGGGTACACATCTGCAGGGCCACACATATCTGTACTGTGTGTGTTGCTGGTACATTGGTAGCCTTTGTACCTGTGCCATACACACATCTACACACGGGCAGGGTTACAATAACACATTCGTGGTGTACCTTCCACAACGGCTACGACTTTACATGGCACGGCATAGTCATGCCGTGATGTATACCAGGCTCAGACAGTTTACATATGCAGATGACAGACGGGGAACACATCTGTACTCATCTGCGTACCACTTACACAGGGGTGTCATCTACTCTGACATGGGCCATGTCCTCCGCATTAGTGATGCATGTAGTACTCCTACATGGCAATTGCAGTGGGCAGGGTGAATGAAGCACTCCTGCATATGTGCACACATGCCACATTGCATAGCCTGGGCTTCTGTGTTACTTCCGCAGACACGACACACACCATGCTGTGGAACGTAGGTCCTGTGCACATCCCACAGGGGCACACTGTGGTACTGGTCATGTGATAGCTCCCTTGCTGATAGGGTGACACATAGACATGGTACCACCACAGCGGCAGTACTGTGTAGACATGCAGTTGACATCCACCTCTGCTGTTCAGTGGACACTACCATGGGGAGGTGACACTACTGTGTACACTGCACATGTGTTTACACATGGACCTGCCGGACGTCATTGTTGCACACATTGCACCTGCTACAGATCGTTTGGACATGGTTACTTGGTGTTCCTTCCATTTCGGGTGGCTATTCTGCTACTACTCTGTCCCATATGTACAGGCCATACATATCCTGTTAGTGTACATAACACTAGGCCATACCTCCATTATGCATGCTATGCCTGTGATACTGTGTATGATGTCTGTCATATCCACCATGACAGCTTTACATTACACATACTTGACATAGTAACCCCTACTGTGAGGCATACGTGCACATCGTGCGCACATTATGTATGACATCGACGGTATATGCCCATACACATGTGTGCTGTGACAGTATACATACATGTCCTATCCCCTGCTGTGGCACTTCCTTGTTGGACATCCACTGCCAGCATCGGCATGGGTGGTGGCATTGTTCTGTGTTTTGCCCCCCTATGGCAGCCCTTGGGTTATCCCGGCTATGTACATGATGTCCCACTGCTGTGCACACGGTGTCCACAGTCGTTGGTATGCTCAGCGGGATAGCACTACATAACCACCTTTCACCACTCTCTGCTTTATGGACAGGTATCCTTACTTACAAACACCGTTCACATACAGTGCAGCTTCGTCATACATATCATGCATTACACACCAGTACATCTCGTGGGTTCTACATACTTTCCTGGGTTTACTTCCGTTTTCCGTTCGAGTCTCGCTATATCCTTAACTCTCAGTCGATCCGTTTTTTAGTATTGGTTCGGTATGAACATACAGTTTGAATATCCTAGGAGTCTTCCTTATATCCGTCGTCACCTGCGACATGTGGGTTCATCACACCAATAGCTGTTCCTCGGTGTGTACTTATGCGCATATCACCATTGCATCTACTCCATTCGTACAGTACGCGTCGGAACTAGGGCATGGTTCATTCCTCGCCTGGGCATTGGTTATTTGCACTACCTTCGTGGAGATGGTCTGTATTGTGTTATGTTATGTGTGACTGCAGCCGCTATGTGTGGCGTCAGGTACATTTCACAGTGGTGTTAGCCGTGGATTGTGTGTGTTGAGTATGGTATTATGTTTGACATGTGGGTGTCCCTGTCCTGGCGGCGTCTGTCGATGGCATTTTGCATTCGGATGTGTAACATAGCTCTTGTATTCCTTTACACAACGGATGCAGGTATGCATCCGCTGCTGATAGTGTTTCCCACGCGAGATGTTACGGTTATGCCGCTGTCATTGACTGCCTGTATGTATTTTCTGCTATTGCGGCTTGTATCCCTTTGATATGTGCGATGGGGTATATCGGCGGTTGTGGGTGACGGGTACGGGTTGTGGGCCTTGCATTACTACATACACGGTATGCTTGTGTGTGTGCTCCATCCCTGCCTGGGGAGCTGCAAGTTACCTGTCTGTTGTTCTGGGAGTGTAGGTTTTGTTGATGTCGTCTGGTGTCGGTATCGCCTGCATGTGTGCTTCCTGCATGTATTCCTCCATCACATCGGTAGTATATCTGCGGCTGTTCGTACGTGCCAACTATCCCTTGGCATTTTGTCCCGGATATTTACGGTCATTGTGGTCCTGTACTTGGGACGGCCTGTATGCTACCAGTTGCCACCTATTCGGGTGGCGATTGCTTGTTTAACACTCGTAGAACTACGTAGCCACGATCGGTGCCAGGGTAGCACATGCGTATTTCCGCGGTACATGACTATTGCTGTGTAACGTTGTCAATGTATCATTTTGAAATTAACATATCGGTGCCATACATACGGTCATGGTTTGTACATACGTCCTTTGCATTTCATGTTGGCTATACTCCTGTGGTACATTCTGGGACATTTTCGCTTTGTATCGTTTTACGTCACCACGCGCCTAGCCAGGGAGGGGCTCTCAGTACTACTTTGGGGATACTGCTGTACATACGCCTGTGGTTCCTATACTGTATGCCTACACATGTTATTCCACTCCGCCTGTCACATGTCACCTACATACACATTTTACAGTGGCACACACATTACACTCGCACAGCGGAACACACGACACCCTCACCGCACACATACACATACTGCCGCTGTCACAGGGACGGTTGCACACAGTACCTACGTTGCCCACATCACCGGCGGCGGTGTCTACCTCCGCCCTCATATCCTAATAATGTTACCCGCACATGTCCTGTTACTGTACCGTGGCCTGGCGATCATCCCGACTCGCGATTATGCATTTAGGTAGGTTGACCTTTCCATGGGTGGTGTTCCCTGTTCTGTCAACCCTCCCGGATACTTGGGTTGTCGTTCACTATGTTTACTATGTAGAGATATCGCGTCTTACTTCTCTGTCACCTTGCATCCCTCTGATTCCCTGTCTTACCTGTTGTACTTTATATCTGTGTATGTGTACATATATTTCTACGTGTGTAATGATATCTATCTCCATATCTGTGTATGCACATATGTACATATGTATACACCTTGCGGCGAACGTGGCAGCATACGGCTACGCCGTCTGCTGTAGGACCTGCGTACGGTTGAGGTGTTGGCGTTCCATGCTCCGCTGGCTGTTGGGTGTGCAGTGTTTGGGTGCTACCTATGTTGGAGTCACACATGGGACCACCCATACGGTACACATTACAGGCGGCCATGTTTGTGTGCCGTCCATTTCACTGTGTGTGCAGGTAGGGAGGTGTCAGTCCATGGGGCCTACGCTGTCAGAGTATGTGCTATATGTTCCCTCTTTGCCAAGGCATAGGCATATTGGGTACACCTCGGTCTGCCTACTGGGGCTGGCACAGTGTGTTCATGGTGCTGAACGCTCTGTGCCTGTGCTTGCCTTGGCAGTTGTGGCGGGCTTGGTGGCCCTTCACCATTATGTCCCTGCAGCAGCTGTTTCCGCAGGATCATATTATGTAGCATGGCACATACTATGAATATGTGGGCACATGTGCCTGGAGAGTACTGCAGGGCTCCACCGGATGTATCCAAGCACCGGAACCGTGATTTCAGCATCCCAAACACACGCTCTATGATTATTCTGGTTTGTGCGTGTGCCTCATTATGGCGTTCTTGCATGTGTGTGTGTGCATTTCTGATGGGTGTCATCATCCACGGCTCCAGTGATAAGCCAGCATCCCCCACAAGGTGGCCTTGTGTGATGTCCCCCCTGGCGAATACCTGATACAGCTGTGAGGCATGCCAGATATGGGAGTCGTGGTAGCTTCCAGGGCTGCCAGCACACACATCCATGATAATGCCCTGCGCATTGCACACGACCTGGCAATTGATGGAGGGGAATCCCTTGCGGTTTATGTAGCGTCTACCCTGCTCCCCGGGTGGTGACTTGATTTGTATGTGCGTACAGTCTATCGCACCCAGTACCTCCGGGTATTGTGCCACACAGTGGAAGTGGCACATATTGCTAGCCAACTCCTCCTGAGATCTGGGGAAGTATATATACTCATGGGCATGTCGTAACATGGCATCCAGAAACTGGTGTAGTACCCTGGATGCTGATGCCTGTGAGATGCCCATTATATCCCCGGTTGGCCTTTGAAAGGTACCTGCAGCCAGTATTCGCAAGCTTACACATACCTTTGTGTCCACTGGGATGGGCTCCCCTCTGTTGTTTCTTGTTCTCAGGCGTGGCCGGCACAGCTCCACTATTTGCTGTAACGTGTCCCTGTCCACCCTGTAACGCTCTACTATCTCCAGGTCTTGAAGCCCCTGGTAGGTTACCCTTGGTCTGAACACTCTCCTTCTCCTCTGAGGCCTACGGTAGTTGTCGGCACCCTCCTCCGCAACTCCGTCTGTCTCTGACACATGCTGGTGTATCACGGCCACGGCAGCACCCAACATATACATTTTAAAAGTTCCCCGTGTGTTTACACCCTAAAGTGCGGCGTTTGGGAATACGCGCTGTGTGTTGTGTGCATTCACACTTTAAACTGTTGTGCTGTACACCCGGTGATGTCATTGGGTGTGTCTGTGCAGCCGTATCTGTGGATTATCTTCCGTGTTTTACCGTTGGCACTGCAACGCTGTTGCCTTTGGTATTACATTACACTTGCCTGCATTGGTTTAGCTTTAGACCTTACCTTACTGTTTCTGCAAGTTGCACCTACTATTTCCTGGAGTGCATCCTGCAGGGACATGGCATATCATGCATTTTGTCTGCCGCCGCCGTTATGCTACCTCTCTACTTGGCTGTGCTGTATCGGTTCTTCGCTCTTTGCAATTCTGCTACATCCCCTACTTTCTTTGCATTCATATGCCTCCCCTATCCCGTTTTGCAGGTTTCTGCATGCAGAGTTGTCAGCTGCCACCAATTGCCCTTCGTGGGTTGATTGGTGTTGATTGCTCATTACGACTCCAATTACACTGCTTCCGCATTTCCTCATATTCTCCGCATCACCTTCCTGTATCCGTGGTTGTTGACGGGGCGGCCGTCACATGACTGGGTTGGGGGAACGTAGTCATCCTCGTGCACATGCATCTGTGCGCGCATTGTGTACTCTCAGCGCATCTATTTCCTCACACGCCGGTCCTGCTGCTGTGATGTGCATTGTACAGCCCATGTTTGCTGGGCTCCAATGTGCTTCCTCCTACAGTGGCACACCCCTCTGCGATTGACATGTATTCCCTCTGGGCCACTCCTCGGTGTATTACCGCTGCGCCGTTTGGTGCAGCCTTACGCCGGCAGGGGTTTTGCGATTCAGTATTATCTGCCTCATTTGCATGGCATTGACTACTAATACATGGTTACGGCGCCGAACACTGCCGCCACTCCTTGGCAACCCTTGAGCTGTGGTTGTGGCTTTCCATGCATACTATGGTATATTGTGGCTGTGAAGCTGATGTGTATTATACTGCTCTATTATGACATTGTCATATTATTTCATTGTTTCGCCCCTTCCACGGACATGTCCTGGGGTTCTGCTGTGGTTTCTGTGGATATACCATTTATGTCATTATTTACATTTTGTGCATGTTTTCTTTTGACATTCTCGGTGTCTTTCGCCATTGGCATATTGCACCAGTATGATACCTGACGTTGACAGCCTTCCGTTACTCCTATGTCATGTTTGGATATATGTAAACCATTTTTTTTGGTTTACATTGCCGTGCCCTTATGCTATGCCTGCGCCACTTCGTGGATCGCTATATGCCTTCATTTGCATGGTGCAACACCGCACATGGGGTGTTTAACATACCTACGCCGGAGGCGGCGCAACTCAGGCGCACGCCGGTAGTGCACGTGGAATTGGATCGTACCTGAATCGCTCAGCGGCCATGTCTGGCGTTGTGGCGCCTACGCTATGCGTGTGCCTGGCGCAAGGTTCATGAATCCCGGGGAGAGCGTGAACAAACAGGGATTACCTAGTAATATGGTTGTGGGGAGTGTTATGTGTGGCAATTGTGTTTATTGCCAAGTGGTTTTATGTACTAAATCATTTACATCAGTTAATACCCCCCAAGGTTTATTCTACCAGAGAATTAATGAAATGCAGTACTGAATGGGCTATCTACATGGCTATTTGCCAGTGTGGTGCCCTTTATGTTGGTCAGACTTCTAGGGCATTCAGGAATAGAATTGCAATGCATTTAAGTGATATTAATTGCAAACACCCTAGAAGTGCTCATTATAAACTTAAATTGTCACATCCTTCTGCTCACTTTATTTTTGTAGGACTTAAATGTGTTAGGGGAGTGGGTGTCACCAAATCTTTTAAACATGAGTTATTAGATCACAAGGAGAAACTATGGATTGTGACTCTTTGAGCTATGTACAAGCTGGGTTTGAACGAGAATTGGTAGTAGATTGGTTATGTATATGTGTGTATGCATGCATGTATATGTGTGTAAGTGTATATAAGTATATATGTGTGTATGAATGAATGTATGTAAATATATTGGTGTGTATAGATATATATTGATACACTGAGTATACCTCTGGATTAATGGGGTTCATTTTATCTTGCCTTGGCTTGCATTAATGTTATATTTATATAGATATGCACACACATATAATATATGCATTTGTTTATATAAGGCTGTGTATGTTTGTGTGCACACATATATGAGTGTGTAGGTATATCTTTAGGTTTATATATGTGTGAGCATTTCCAGAGAGGTTTCTCCTTGTGGTAATGAATTAACAATCATGAATTTATTATTTGTATTATTTTGGTGTTAGAAGAGCAGGTGTTGAGTGCATTGTTTGAAATAAGGGGTCTGTTTCTTAAAGGAATGGCAATTTAAATCAATAGGAAGTACATTCTTTACTACATTGATGATGCTATTGTGAAACCGGTCTGTGTTTTGTCATGTTGGCTGGAAGATTTACTTTTAAAAAAGGATGTGATGGACTTTTGCATTAAATGATAATTCACTTTGGAGTGCTGGAATGTTTTGTTTGTGCTGTAGTTTTACTGCACAGCCCCCATGTTGGTTCGGGCACCTGTCTTTGTTTTTCTTTATATATATATTCATGTTTTTGGATTTCATGCCTACTGTATCTAAAGTATGGGGTCCTGCCAAGGTAGTAGCAAATAGTAGGCTGAACTGATCTGAGGCTAGACCACTTATGCACATTGTTACATCACAACTGTGTAGTCATATCCTGCAGCTCATTTCTCCATAGGCCCCTCTTAATAGCAACTGTCCAGATACAGTCCCGAGCTCTGCCAGTCTTTACTGAACTTCTGGCTATTACAATACTGATGGATAGGAAAAATATGTTGGTGGAGCAGAAACGTGACCCTAAGCTTATTATGAGTTACAGGAAGTGGACGTCTGATTCCCTGATTCTCAGTACCTGCATATTTGTTAACTGAATGTCAGTCTCCTTGAGATTAGATGATATTCCTCACATTGAACATTACATTTTTTGTGCTGGCCAATAATTGAGTTCAATGCCCCTTTTAGTATGTACCTTTCCAAGCACCTGTAGCAATTGGAGAGAACACAAAGGTTCCTCACAAGGAAGATTGAAGGTCTTCAGAATCTGTCCTGTGAGGATCATCTGAAAATGCTGTCACTTTATTTTGTTTCATACAGACTACTCAGAGGTGATCTCTGCCTTGCATATAAGGCAATCTTTGATCCTGCTTTATTGGAAATACTGCATATCCGTAAGTCAAATGGTATACAGGTTACTCACTCTAATGGCCTTAACCTGGTATGTGACATTAATAGAGCCTGCTGGAGGGATAGGTTTGTCTCCCAGAGGTTATCACACCTTTGCAACAGACTCCCGCTTCATGTCAAGCAGATCACCTCGTTAGCCCACTTCAAAAGCAATCTGGATGATTGGATGGGTAACCATAAATTCATTTCAGGGGTTCCACATATGTTCCTCTTGGACAGGGGTGATAAGTGCTGATCATGGAAATAAGGGTAAATAAATCTTAGCTAGGCTTGTAAGGGCCCTAGGGTTATTAGCCTAGTAACCTCCTATGATACTATGTTCCTATGTATGTTTTAAACTCATGCAACAGGCGTTCTGTTCCTCTGCTATCCCAAGTCTTCTATAGAAAGGAGTTTTCCCCTCAGTAAAGAAAAAGGGTCCTTCTGTTACCTATTTTTGTTAAATAAAAAGATGATGAGATACTAGCTACTACAGATCAAACTAGCTTTCCCACAGATCTGGACACAACTTCAGGTGATGGTTATACTTTGCCTTAAAGTTCAGTGCGAGATAATATTTCTTTTGAAAACACACTGAGTCTAACAAAAGGGTATTTTATGTTGTTTTCCATATTCTAGTGTTCTCCAAAAAGTGTCACAACTGTAGCAGTGGTTATTTTTCCTAAAACGTTTTTTTCAGGATCTGTCTTTTGAAATCATTTTATAGCCTAACAATCTGCCATTTCCCAAAATAAATTTTTTAGAGTTCAAGAGAAGTTTTTTTTTAATTTACAATAGATACGCCAATCAACAACGAGACGGCTAATAATGAGAGAGAAAAAGCTAGCCATGTTGTGAATACCTCAAGATTTAGTTCATGGGGGACGGAGCCTAAATGGCTAACTGAAAAGCAGCATTTTTGGAGCTCCATAGATTAGTACTAAATTCAGGAAATTAAATTAACCATTACTAACAAAACTACTACAAATATTTAGTTAATAGTACAAAGCAACTAAATACAAATGTTGGTGGATTTCTAAAAGAAATTTCCTGTCAAATTACTTAGAAGTCTATACACAGCATCTGAAGAGATGAGCAACCTAAAGAATTCTCATGCTGACTTGACACTAAAAAAAGGAACTACAGCTGGTGACTACCACATTACAAGAATTATCAACAAAAATGGATGATTTTAAGATTAATCTACAAAACCTAGAAATGAACTCACAGAAGCAAACATAAGTCTTCAAAGAAATACTTTAGCAACACCAGTCAAAGTTAACAAACATTGAAACTTCTTTGACTGACATTGATCAAAGGCTCAAAGAAGAGGAAACACAAACAGAGTTTCTCTTGAAACAAAATACTTGGCTATCTAACAAACTAGATGATCTTGAAAATAGAGAGAGAAGGTCAAACATCAGGATTTTTGGTTTACCTGAGAAAACAGAAGGAGGGGACACTATATCTTTCCTAAACTCTTGGATACTAGAGGTTCTAAATCTTAAAGACGGCTTTTCCTTTGGAATAGAAAGGGCCCATCATGCTCTGGGGAATAAAACTTCAGCAAAAATTTCATCAGCATCCATAATACCACCAAGATCAATTATAGTAAAATTCTTATCTTTTATGGACAAAGAACTGGTCTTAAAAACAGCTTGGAGGAAAATTCCTATAAAATATAGCCAGAACACAATAAGATTTGAAAATGACTACACCACTAATGTGCTGGAACAGAGATAAAAGGTATGGCCTCTAATAAAAACTCTAAAACAGAATAATATTAAAGCTCAAATAGCCTTTCCTGCAAAAATTAAAATAATGCACCTAAGTGAGATGAGAACCTTCAACACTCTGGAAGAAGCTGTGCATTTCATGAAAAACAATAACATTATAACAATTTCTGAAGATATGGAATGGGCATCCCCTTCCCTGAAGAGAACCACTGATAAAAATGCCTGGACTGATGTCAAAAATAATGAAACAGAAAACTGAATCCAAAGTACCAACTTCTATGAAATCTTTCAAAGTGTCAACTGCAACCTAATAATTAAAAACATTTAAATGGTCTCACTATGTATTAATACCTTTAATCTCATTCATTTATTCACAACATATATATATATATATATAAGAAAAGGTATGTTTCCTATAACTATTTATACATGTCTTATCATCCTATTAAGTTTCTCTTCTTCTCTTTGTTTTAATAAATAAATGTTAAAAATTTCTACTACTTAATATAGCTATTTATTTAATCTAGTAATATCAAAGTCAAATTATTATGTTTTATAACTATGTTTTTCGGCCTACTAGTGTCATGTCTATTATTTAATTAATTACTTTTCCTTTATTAAAATGCTTATTGTTATTTTCAGTCTGAGTCTCATACAGTAGCACTTATAGCCTTTTTAGACTATATTAATGAAATGTTCCTCGTAGCTACGAAACATTCCCATTTTTAAATGGAGAAACGCTATTGAGATCTGTCAGTTAAAATTAAAGTAACAAGAAGGTATTTCCTCATTGCTGATGTGAATGAGGATGTTAAGAAAGAGACTTGTTTTGAGTTGCAGTTATTACATGTAGTAAATTGTCTATAATATAAATCTGGAGTTTACCTTACTTATCATTTAGTAATGGTAGGGTAAATATATATATATATGCTTTATCTGATTGGCTTTGATTGTTCCAAACAGGTGTGTGGTTGTCAGTCTTGGTGCGTAGAAAACACTTATTTTTTTTCTCTATTTTTGTTTTTATATTTTAAATATGCTACCTAAATGTCATTCCATGTTAAAATGTTAGATCGATTAGTAACTAACATACTGTGATCGGGAAAAGTATAGAATTATTTGAATTAAGTGAAAATGAATGTCCTGCCTTTGGACGATGCATTAGAGTAATGTATGGAAAAGGTGATCTAACGAACTGCAAATACACACAGACTACACATTAATTTATATTCATTAAAGTATTAAAACATCAACTTCCTTCCCTGGCATAAATGACAATTATTGCATACCTATTTATTTTGACCTTTGTTATACTGCCCACAGCCTATTGCATAATATATACATTGCAGTCATTGATAATTAGCTGGAGTCTTCGCAATGGCCTTAAACAATATGTATGCTTCTGGAGAGTATTGCCGTAATCATCGCTGTTGGTATTATGGTGAAAAACATTTTTTTTTGCTTCTTGCCTCAGATGCACTGATGAAGAAAGGTTGTACACCAGGGTTATGCCCTATTTGAAATCTTGTCCGGTCTGTCATTGTGTGCTTGCTGCAAGGACTGGGACTATTGTTGCAGCTAGAGGAAAAAATTGTTACTGAAAGTAAGGTTTGGGTTTCTTAGATGGCTGCATCACTGAAATAGTTGTTACTTGGAATGGCTTGGCGATTGTTCCTATTTCAGGAAGTTGGCTGACAGTGGAGTGATTTTCTGGGCAGGGTTTGTTGAAGTATCTGGCGATCTCTACTTGTCGGGGATAATTGGTGGGATTTCTCTGTGGAATAGAGGCTGGGAACTGTTGTAATTCTGGTGATGTACTGGTTTGCCTTCTGAATTGATAATGAATGGTGCAGTTTTTGTTGGTTGTAGTTGCAGATTATGTGGAACTGATGTACATTTGTGTCGGGTCAGATTGGAGAAGCACTGTCGGTCGAGTTAATTGGTGTTGTTTGAGGTCAGATAGTATGCAGAGAGTGGGGTTAAAGGTGCAATGGACACGATGTGAGCTGACCCTGGTGTCTTTGGGTCAGAGGTGGTGTGCTCCTTGCGAGGGAGATTGTCAATGTTTTGAGCCGTTTTTTTTTTTTCTTTCTCTCTCTCTCTTCCATTTTCATGGCAGTTGTTTGAGCGGGAAATAAGTGCTTGTGAAGTTTTACAAAAGTCTATTTAGACTGCAGTTTGCACGAGCTAGGGAAAAAGTTTTCTCCTATCTTTACAATTGCAGAGTAGTTTAATGTTGTCATAGCAATGAGTAGATAAGGTTTTGATTGGCTGTTGGTATACTCGTACCCTACAGAAGCACGTTCACAACACACTTTAGGAAACAAATTAGATTTCCCTTATCTAGTTGCACCCCATACAAGAGAATATAAAATTAAATCTGATTGTTATTTGAACCATATTTTAACAAAACCATTATTAAAGTAAACCAAGTAACTAAAATGATATAAGTACCTGATCAACACATTCATAGAAACTACTATGCTTTACACCACTTAGATAATTTAAATATATGCATTTTTTTGACTGTCTTTCTAAAGCATTACTGTAACTATTAGCTGAAATATAATAAGATTAAGCCTTTATTCAGATTATAAGGTAATTATACAGTCTCTTTTAAATCTGATGAACAGTTCTTGAAAGCATATGTTTATATATTATAAGATGTGATATTCTTTTTTAATTAATGTTATTGCTTGCAAGCCTTGTGATTAAGGATTAAAGTGTCTGTGTGTTTAAACAAGTGAATTTATATCCAACATGGAAAGTTATGTTGATACAATGAGCTGAATAAGTTAACAAATAGTATAATTCAACTGCATTTGTTTTCTATGTTTAGATGGTAATGATATATTAGTTGTTTCATATTAAACAATGCCTTCTACAACCAAATGTTTTTAAATCACAATAATAGTTGTTTATTAGACTTCTTGATTATTCACAGTATTTATGGAGCTCAAAGGAATGGGAAAAGGAAGCTAGAGTGATAGTTCACCAGATGTTTCAACCTGTTGGAGTAGGAATGTATTTCATTCCATGGTGGGTAGGGATTAATGAGCTAACTACTTTAACTTTAGTATTTATTTTAGTTTTTAAATTGTTCATTATTTTTATCGAGCCTTACGTATACTTATTGAGTACCTTAGTGATAACATGCTTCACTGAGATAATTGATTATGTACTAATCAATAATACTTTATTTTTTAAGGAGGGGATGATTTCAGGTAAAGTCAATGACACCTTTAAATATTTCCTCAAAATAATTTGATATGGACCTTTCTATATTATCGTTAAACATTAATGGTCTAAATAGTCCAAATAAAAGATCTAACTTACTAAGATATCTAAACTTAAATAGATCACAAATACTTTTTTTACAGGAAACACATTTCAAGAGCAATGATAATTTTACATGGAACCCAAACGAGTTCAAGACCTTAGCATGTTCTAATTTTAAAACAAAGAAGAGGGGTGTAATAATTCTATGGAGAAACAATTTATTAAATCCTGAAATAATACATAAATATATAGACAATGAGGGCCTTAAAGCTATAGTCATTCTGAAGTTTAGTAACAGGTTGTGGACACTAGTAAACCTATATTGGTTTCCGGGTATTGGGATGGGGACAGTCAAAAAGCATTTAGATCAAATTACAAGCATATTTAAAGGTAATTTAATAATAGGGGGGAACTGTAATTGTATTACAGATATGCCTGAAACTACTAATAAAAAATCTCCACGTCTAACAGCTACTGCAAAATTACTAAAAAAATGGACCGAATCCTTAAAATTAAAAGATACCTTTAATGTTATAGATAGTAATTCCTTGGTTTTCTCCCATCAAGATTATAGATATGGTACCCAAACCAGAATTGATAAGATATATATTTCCCAGGATCTTCAAACAAAAATTACTTCCTTTACAGTAATTCTCTAGTTCTAAAAGTGCAAATAAATTTTAAATCACTTGCTTTTCTTACTAGAATTCCTTCATATATTACAAAAATTAAAGAATTTAAGCAATGGTTAGTAAATGAACTCAGTTTCTTTGTAGATGTAAACTACAACTCAGAAGCGAATATAGTAATGGTATGGGATTCATTAAAAGCTTATATCTATGGAAAAACAATTGCTTGGCATAAAAATAACATCAAGGAATGGGAATCAGAACTTCAAGAACTACAAAGGAAGCTCACATTATTTAAATCTAAAAAAATCTCCTAATTTATTAGAGAATAAGAAGACAATAGAAGACTTAAATAAAAGATATATTGAAATCTTAAATCACAAAACTAATTTAGCCATGGAGAGGTTAAAAATAAATTCTTATGCCATCTCTCCAAAACTCTTACATAACTTATCTGTTAAAGTTAAAATGCAATCTAAAGCTAATACTATTGTTAATATACTACATGAAGAAAAAGGTAAGAAAGTTTCGAAAATAGGAGATATTCTAGATGCTTTCAAGTGTCATTTCAAAAATCATTTTAAAAATAACAATAATTTGCCAGAACATCCCCTTTTAGAAAATGTGTTTTCAAGTATTAAACCAATCCCTGAAAGTTTACAAAATGAATTACAAAAATCCATTATGCACAAAGAAGTCATAGATACAATCAAAGAAAGTAAAACTAGTAAATCTCCTGGAGTGGATGGCTTAATCACAGAAATTTACAAACTTTTCCCCAAAAATATAACCTCGTTACTACATAAAACATTTATTGAAATTCAAACTCATGCATTAATTCCTCCTTCATGGTGATACTCCTTAATCCTACCCATTTTAAAAGAAAACAAGGATGATAGTCAATGCAGCTCATATAGGCCAATTTCATTATTAAATAACGATTATAAAATATTTATGTCTATATTGCTTAAAAAATTAAAAAAGCATATGAATGAAATTATCAACTATGACCAAACTGGGTTTATTCAAAATAGACATCCACATGATAACAATAAAAGAATATTGACATTAATTGATTATTTAAACAAAGAAAATATAGAAACCTTAATAAGTGGACTAGATATTGAGAAAGCTTTCGATTCCTTGAACTGGGATTATTTAATTAAAATCTTAGAAGCTTATAAATTTCCCATCTCCTTCATTACATTTATTAAAAAGGTTTATGAAAACAATTTAACCTATGTTAAATTAGGACCCTTTACCTCAGAAGCTATACAAGTTACAAGAGGTACTAAACAAGGATGCCCTATGTCACCCATTTTATTTGCATTAGCTATGGAACTATTGGCAATATTAATATGAAACAATCCAAAGATAAAAAGAATAAATATATTTGGTCAATATAACTCCAAGATCATGCTCTTTGCTGATGACATACTTCTTACACTATTGAATTCAAAAGAAACATTAGTTGAATTAGATAATCTGATAAAGAAATTTCATAAGATCTCAGGACTCCGATTTAATAAACAAAAGTCTAAATACTTATTATTAAATAAAAAAGGGTTTTCAAATAGATAAGTATCATATCATAGGAGAACATGTCTCAACAATAAAATACTTAGGGATAGACTTGTGTGAAAATATTCAAGATATATTGAATATTAATTATAGAAGGATCATAGCTACAATAGACTCTCTAGTGGGTAAATATAATACGTTATTTATAGTTTTTGAAGCTAGATTACAGTTAATTAAAATGATTCTTCTCCCTAAAATTTTGTATGTTGTACAAGCCACTTTGTTAATTACTGAGAAAACTCACCTTAAGAAAATAACATTAATATTGCTAAGATTTCTGTGGTTTCCTAAAAGAAACAAAATTGCATATACCCATCATATCAGACAATGGTACCAGGGAAGAATACATTTCCCAGATCTTGAATCTTATATAAGAGCAACTTTACTTAAAACTGTGGTTGAATGGATCAATCCAAATTATATGTCTGATTGGAAATTGTTACATACAACTATAATAATAAATGAAAATAATTTACTTAAAAATTCTACTTTTCTAGACAAGGACAATATATTATGGTACTCACTGGCCTTAAATTATCAATACAATATAACTAAACTAAGTAGAACAAACTTAATAAATCATTTATTTGACTATTTTAGGAAATTTATAAACATGAATATGGATTTAAAGCTTTGGTTTGCGACATTAATTCCCTTCAGCATTACTAAAAACTTTCCAGATAGAATTCATAGAGATATATTCCTCTCTTGTGAACAGACAAATCTAATCTGTTGGTTACACTGTCTAAAAAATCAGCAAGTATGGGATTTACAATATATAATGTCAACTTACAAAGTGAATTCTCATGAATGGTTAATGCTTCAGAATATATTGACATACTCCAAGGATCTATGTAGGATAATAAATAATACTTCTTTTTCAAATACACAAAATTTTATATCCAGACTGTTTGAAATTTTATATAATAATAAGAAATTGGAAAATGGTACTTCATATTTATATAATCTAATAAAAATTAAAAACACAACCTAAACCAGCATATTGGCAATATATTACTAAAGGATATATGATTCAGTTAACCTCAGAAAATAAATCTAATTTACTTCTCTCAGTAAAATGAACTTCTTGTTCTCATTATTGGAGAATATTTACCTGGAAATTCCTTCATAGATCCTTTTTAACTCCTGATAAAGTTTCAAAAATCAATCCTTCTAATGATGGGTTATGCTGGAGATGTCAACAGTATAATAAAGCTGATTGCTCTCACATTTTCTATGATTGTATAAAAATTAAACCCTTTTGGGAAAGTATTAACAATTTCTTGCAGGCGATTTATACAGATAATTTTGTCATGACCAAGGCTTTGTTATTACTGAATATAACTGATAATGCTTATTCTTCAAATAAGACTGACCTTCATTTACTTTGGACTATACTAGCTATAGCTAGGAAATGCATAACAGAGAGATGGAATTCTACCACAGCTCCTAGCAAAGAAGATTTCATATGTCTATTGAAGAGGACAGCCTTAATGAAAATAAAAACCAAAGAATTAAGACTGTTTCCTAGACCATTAACTAAAAACCTTTGGAAGAAAGTTCTAACTTTGATTGATACTTTGCAAATGGATCTAACCTCCTCATGAAGCAAGTACTATTTAACTTTAATTAAACTATATCTGTGTAATTTGTTATCATGCAAGTTTTAAAATGTCAGGCTAAATGTAAATTTGTATATAGTTAATAATTATCTAACTTGATTGTAAACCGTGATAAGTTTTCATTTATTGTTTATGGCAAATTTAAAATAAAAATCATCTGAGTAAAAAAAAAAAAAGATTTAATTCACAAACTGAAATGGCTAATGAACAAAGGGAAGCTACAATGAATATTATAATTTCCACTTCACAAACTGAAACAGCTGTATCAAATGAACTTTGTGAAACAACAACTAATACAGTGGATAAAACCCAATTTCTTATGTTAGGGGGAGACCCAAAGTTAAACCAGTAATTGGTTCGGGTTTTCCTACATTTCCAGTTCCCATGAAACTCAGGAACCTGATACAAAGAGAAAGGTCAGCCAGCATAGGAAGAAAGTGCAGAAAGCTTACAACTTAAAAAGTGAAGCACAATCTAACATAGTTCTGAATCTTTCTGATGTAATGCTAAGTGATGACCAGATGAAGGTGTCAAATAAAGGGTTAACTTATATCCCTGCCCAAACCCCCAAATTGCACAGGGTTTTGATAGATCTATGTATGTTTGATCGAAATGTGTCCTTAAAAAGGATGTTTGGTACAGTTAATGAGGCAAAAGTAGCGGAATTAAAAAGACCAGGTATGTTTATACCACCCACCCACCCTGTCGTAGATACTTTTATAAGAACATGTGAAATAGAAGTAGCGCAACTGTTAAACATGAAGCGGTGAAATGATTTTTATAACTTATCAACTGACGAGAATAAAGCCTTAAAAGAATTTACTGAAAATCCTGACATTGCAATAAGACCTGTTGATAAAGGAGGCATAATTGTAATAATGAATCGTGATTTCTATATGAATAAAATGTATAATATGTTACAGCAACAAGCTACTTACAGTCAAATAGAGGCTGCAAAAGTGAAAGACATAATAAAGGAAGTGCAGATAACCCTACATGAAATGCATATGGGGAGATACATCTCAGATGAGATATATGGTTTTGCTAAAGTGGAAAATCCACTGGCCCCTATGATAAAAGGGCAACCGAAGATACATAAAGATCGGACTGATCCATCCCTTAGACATATTGTCTCAGGTCGGGGATTGGTTACTGAATATCTATCAATGTGGGTAGAGAACAAATTAAAAAAGGCATGGATACATGCACCAGCTGTACTGAAAGATACAGCTCACTTTTTATCAACATTAGCCGAATATATAAACACAGTGAAAGATGGACAAAATCTCATGTTTGTCACGTTAGATGTGAATAACTTATTTACAGTTATTTCAAATGAATATGGAATAACAGCTGTTAATGATTTTTTAACCAGACATCAATGGGAAGATGGAAAGACAATCTGGTTGATATGTACATTTTTAAAGTTAATATTGGGAAATAATGTGTTTCTATTTTTCGATCAATGTTACTGGCAATGATGGGGGGTTGCTATGGGTACTGCATGTGTCAACACATATGCGAACTTAGTGTTGGCACATTGGGAAGAAGAAGTTATACAATCGATAAATAATGACTGGTTTACCTTGTTGCATTACTACAAAAAGTTTGTGGACGATATATTTATTCTATGGACAGGTGATATGGATCAATTGGAGTCATTTGTACAATATTTAGGACGAAGCACTAATTTTCTGACCTTTACTCTGAAAACATCTTTTCAAGAGAGAGAATTTTTGGATGTGAATTTATATAAAGATGAAAATGGTAATTTTCAAATAAGAATTTATAGGAATGTGTGCTGGAGGAACACATTGTTAAAAAGGGATAGTATGCATCCACCACATGTTTATCCGAATGTAATAAAAGGGCAAATGATGAGAGTCTCCAGGCTCTATGGATAAAATGTATGAAAAGCAAATAAAATAAATGAGTGTTCATTTTTTGTCAAGGGGATATATGCCCCATGAAGTAGAGGAAGCAGCTAAAGAATGTTCAAGAGTTTGTTCAACTAAGGCCAAACCATGGTTTAAGAAATTTATAGGGAATGATGGGACTTCTTGTTTAACTCCAAGTAAAGTGGACAATAATAGGAAGAGCAAGAGTAATTTAAGAGTAGTACTACCATATAATAATTGTAATAGGATGATTAGTCAAATAATGAGAAAGTATTGGAATATATTAAAAACAGCTAATCAAATCAGAAATATTGTAGGAGAGCGAGACCTATGTTCAGCTATAAGAATGGGCTGAACTTGAACAGAATGTTATGCAAAGATATATACCCTAACAAAGGGTTACAACAAGCAAAGAAACAGATCAGGAGAGCTACCTTTCCATGCATGCATTGCAAAGGCTGTCAATATGTTGATCCCTTGAATTTGTTTCGACATCCAGTTACTAATGTGGAATATAAGCCGTATTTTCATGTGAATTGCCAGGCTAAAAATCTAGTTTACCTTGCCAAGTGTCAGAAATGTGTCTCATTCTATATAGGCAAAACCAATCAGATGTTTAAAGAAAGAGTATTACAGCATATAAGGGATGTTCATAATAAAGACAAACATAATGCTTTAGCACAGCATATTTTATTGAACTCTATGCATGCCTTTAAATGTATGGTACTCTACATACAGAAAGAATATAAGAAGAGGGGATCTGTACCAGGACACTGAGTTCACTGAGCTTAAATGGATAGCCGACTTCCAAGCAGACTGACTTCCTGGACTGAAGTGTGTTTTGCCTTTAAAACTGGCAATAAGGAGGCGTAGGCTGAATACTCAACTCTGATTGGCTGGGAATGCCTTTTTAAACAAATCTAAAGGTTTTAGTTTATGGATCTGTGAAGAGCACATTTGCTTGAAAGCGCTTATCTGTGTGTGTTTTACATTAAAGGTTTAATAGTTTTATGCCGTGGTGGCCTGAGTGTGTTCTTGTATTTTTTATTATTTTCTTTTTTTACCACTATAGGCCTTTGGTATTCCTATGGCTGCTGGTGATTTTTATCTTGATAAAGAAAGGTTAGTTCAAGATAACTCAGGATTCTGGTCTAAAAGCAAATACAAAAAAGATGGTTCAGCCTGCAGGCAGACAAGCTGCCCATACAATTTAGTGCAATCTTGATTCAGTAGATACTAGTTTTATGGCACCTACTTCAGCTTTTGTATTGCATAGAGCTGAGTGATTAAGAACACAGCCATTCCCAGAGAATGCCATTCTCATCTCCTAAATGCCCACTTGATAGACAGCTTTTGCCTGGTCCCTCCTCTGTTTAACTTCTGAAACAATTAGGAGTGGAAAGGCAAGCATATGGAGAACATCATGCATTTGTTTCAGGCTTGTTTCTTGAAGTACACCAGGATATTTTCAAATCTTCATCCTTTTTGTAGAAAACAAAGCAGGAGACAACAATTTTGGAAAAGAACACAATATCACAAGAAATAATATCAATACTCCAAATGAAAAATCGTCATCAGCATCAAACTTCTGAGCAAGACAAGCATAGCTGTGTTCTTAAAATTCTTGTCTATATTTCTTACATTAGGAGCTTTTTGGAACTGCCTTGAATGAACATTCATGATGATATTCCTACCGCCATTCATAATACTTTTTGTACTGTTGTTCACACTATTGTGCTTGCAAGTATTTATATTGCCCATTTACATAATTTGTGGTGGTTTTCTTATCACTATTCATGATGTCTGCCTTCAATGCTGTTTAGATGTTTTTCTTATAATTGTGCAAGCTGCTCTATGCTTGCATAATCTGTATTCTGTTGGCCATGCTAATCATCTTAGAATCTGTGCGATTTAAGATATTTGGCTGGTTTATTTAAGCATCTAAAGTCACCACCTGAAACATAAATTTATACTTCTGTGCTTGAATTTGCAAGTGAGTAAATGCTGACTCAAGCTTAATAAACTAGGAATAAACCCCTTCATCACCTGTTGGATTGCCAATAGGCACACAGATAGAATGCATGAGATCAAAATAGGAAAAGCTACCTCTACAAAAAGAACAGTTAGCAGTGGAGTCCACAAGGGTTCAATGTTGGGACCGCTTCTGTTTGGCATCTCCTTAGAAGTAAAAGCCAAATACCTAAGGGGTCTAGCTAACTAAGTTTACAGATGACAACAAGCTAAGAGCCCTGATCGAATCTCCAAAATACAAACAAATAACTAGTGCCAGACTCATGGACTAAAGCTAAATGCCAAAAAATGCATTATTGTCTCCTTTGGAAAGTTGACTGCCACTGGGAACTACCACATTGATAACTCATCCCTAAGAGTTAATCCAATAGTTCAAGATTTCAGAATTTATGTGGACAGTGACCTACCTTTTGACCCTCTATATTGTGCAATTAATAAACTAGGGGATTACTTCTAGATCCATGGATGTCATTGTCCCCTTTACTCAACCTTCATTAAGTCAATCATTGAGCATAATGCCTCTTTCCACATCTATCTGTCTAGTCACACACAACAACTGGAATGCCTGTAAAGATACCTTAAAAAGGCCTAAACAGTATGTCTTACATGGGCAGCCTCAATGCTCTGCCTCTTTATTTGGTCTGCTACATAATGCTAAGAGAGGACCTATGTCTAGCATACAAGGCATCCTCTGACCCATTACTGGTGGACTTACTTCACATCTGAAAGTCAAATAGTATCAGAAATACTCAATCGACGGACCAAAACCTCTTTGGCAACATTAACTGAATGGTTTGGAGGGGCAGGTTTATCTCACAGGGAGTACTACTGTTCTGGAACTGGAACACACCATCTAGGTAAAACAAAGCTCATGCCTAGCCACATTCAAATGTAACTTGAATCATTGGGTGGGAAATAGGAATGTTACCCTAGGATGCCCCCTGTACTACTAATGGATAGAACCAGCTCATAAATGATTTATCTCCAAATGTGAGTCCCCTCCAGATGGCTATAAATGCAGCTACTAAATGCTTCACCTTAATGCATAGGTCTCCTCCAAATATCTGTGCTTTGATCTAGTAGTTATCACTAAAGTAATATATAAATATAGATCTTGAAATGGGTTAGGTAAATCTAAACTTCAACAGGATAGGTTAATTTTAAGCATCAAATGGGATAAATGGCTAGGCTTAAAATGGCCATCAAGGGCAGTTAGCTTAGTACTAACTTATGAACTTATAAAAGGAACTGAAAAAAATGGAAAGACTTGGCATGATGACTAAACAAGCCGAACCAGATGAATGGGTGTGCAGCATGGTTACAATCACAAAAAAAAAAACAAAAAAACAAGCCAAGAATATGCATAGACTCCCAAAAATCTGAACAAATTGATTAAAGGGGAACACTATTAACTTCAGACTGTTAGAGGTTATCTCCAGGATGCCTATTACTAAATTATTTTCTGTGCTAGACACACACCATGTTATTGACAAATTAAATCAGATCAAACTAGCTCTAAGCTATGTATGTTTAACACAGATTCATGTGAAGACATCAAAGGCAATTTCTGCAAATGGGAAAAAAATGAAAACCATTTGCAAAACCACCTTCAAGAAACAACTGAACAATTTTGGTTTTACAGGGTGGAGACTCCGCCCCCCCCCAGACTTATATATACCAACTCCAGGGTTGCACAACAGTGGATGAAAAAAGCAGCCTCCACTGTAGGTGAAAGTAAGTTTGGCAAACAGCACTTACTGCATCTGCATTCACTGAAATTACATTTGATGAGATGAAGTGCACCCATTTAATACATCTTTGGACAGGTTTCTCATATTTTCTTTTGTCATTTCTTTAGTAGCAAAGGATCTCCAAAGACCAGTTACTAAGATCATATATGGTTTGCTTGAGTAATTAACCTCATAGATTATTTGCTTTTGTGGGGTTTGATTAGACAGGAGATGATAACAGGACTCTTAAAGTGTTCAGACAGACTGAGATATACAGTTCTGAAACTAAAAAAGAGCACTTAGCAGATATATTCAACTAGTCTTAAATATGAATATCACTCACTGACAAAAAAAGGGCTGAAGCCAAATGAGCAAAAATAAATCAGTTGTTATGTGGTTCCTTTCAAATCATTCAGTGTCTCTCAAAGTTTAAACTTAGCTTATCAGATACAATGATCATAGGAGCTGGCAGGCATGCACATTACATCTAGATGCCGATGTATTAGTAATAGAAGGGGTGCCACCTCAACAGTCTGAGGAGACCGATGTGTCTATCTTCGCAATGCTGCACATTCTCAAAACTGTTAACATTTGTTGTACTTAAAGGTTCTGGGGTGTCCAGGCATTCTTCTTTCTAAAACTACAAAACTTAACAAATTACGGTACTATACAAAGCATGGCAATACTGATTTACAATAGGCAATCATGACCGAACTCAGTAGAATCTGTTGTTTTTCCTTCCATCTTAAATTTTACTTAAAATAGCTGTAAGATATTTGAGAAGACAGTGAAGTAAGACAGGTGGTTAAGATGGAGTTGTCTTCTTCTCGATACTATTTGTTAAATAAATCTCAAGTACATCCACAATCAATGTGAAGGACAGTTCACAAATTAAGAACTTATTTTACTCACTGTCAGTTATGTTCTTTACCTTCCTCTCTACATTTTCATTAGACTTATGATATAAAAATCATCATTGAGACTTTTAGCCATCCTACATGTGTGCATTGTAACCAGTACTGAAAACCACAAGAATACCAAAAAATTCACAAACCACAAACTTGTGGGAACAGTTGGGGTTTAGATGCAGGCCAGAAGCAGTCCGTAACAAAATCCACCAAGTCTTTATTAAATAACTCCAAGCAATGGAAGACAGTTAAGTGTTTTCATTTCTAAAATTAAGAAACTTCTTCAGAACTAATCTGATACTGCCCTACTAGTATTTAAATAGTCAAGCAATCAATAACCAATTAAACAAGTCAATTAAACTCGAATGAAAATTAAAGGGTCCCTGAACATTTAAAACCAACTTAAGTTTGTTAAAATTCTATGACACATGAATCATTCAGACCTGGCCAATTCATAGCATTTAATATTAACTGCCATTTAGCTCACATTTGTCTAAATGTTCATTCACAATAAACCCCATCAAGTCCTTTTTGATATGTTCAATAACTGTAAATTTGAAAGTATGTTCCATAAATTAAGTTGAAATATTTAGAGGTTTAACCTTTTGTAATTTTGCATATTATTTTTTTATAAAATACAAAATATATATATATATATATATATATATATATATATATATATATATATGTAAACCTCTCCCCAACACCCCCACAACTATTTCCTGGTTTACCAGCTACCTCTCTAACAAACACATCTGTCAAATGGCTCTCTGCTCTATTTCCCTTTCTCCCCATAAAAATGGGCATACCGCAAGGCTCAATTCTAGGACCCTTTCTCTTTAAGATTTTTACCAACTAGCTCCACACATCCTGTCCTCAATCATCCCTCATACAGTACACAGATGACTCTACTATCATAATCAATGCAGACAATCCCTCTGACCTGCTCACCCTAACTCAAATCTCTTTTTACCTCACTGAAATTTGGCTTACTAACAAGCAATTAATGCTGAACTCTAAAAAGACAAAACTCCTCCTATTCCTACCTAAATCTCTCGACCATCTTAAATCCTCTTTCACCATCTCTTCTCTTAACAACACCACTGTCTCTACTGAAGCCTACATAGAACTCCTTGGAGTAATTATTGATGGCAAACTTAAATTCGACCTCCATGTTCACCAATGTATAAAGAAAACCCACCAAATACTTGGCCTGCTCTATAGAAACCAAAGGATCCTCAACACAACTTTAGAATCTGTCTCACCCAGGCTTATCTTCTTTCAAATCTATTCTATAACTCTCAAATCCTTACTTACATTCCTCTCTACTATCCAAACTCAAAACCACATATAACAAAGTAGCTAGATTTGCAGCTAACATGCCACCAAAATTACACCACTGTCTTCCTCTCCAAACTCTCAGCTGGTTAGAATTTCCTAATCAGCTCATATTTACTCAACTTCTTCTCATCCACACTATCCCAAACAAGCCATCGCCCTGCCCTAGCATATCCTCTCTTATCTCCCTATACAACCAACCATGTTCCCTCAGAAGCTCTGACCAATCTCTCTTACAGATTCATAAACCTAAAAGAATCTCAATGGCAACACCCCAGATCTGCTCTGAGTTACAGCACAAAGGCATGAAAATTACAGAACCAACTGATATTGCCAACATCCTGGCAGATAGGTTCAGTGCTAACTTTACCCCCCCCCACCCCCTAAAGGGCCCATATCTATACACGAAGAATGCAGAGTCCCTGTAACCACAACTATGCAGGTGAAAGCTGCACTCTCTAAAGCCAAAAACACAGCATCCATGGGACCGGACAACATCCCAGGCTACGTTTTACATGAACTTTAGAATGAACTGGCTCCCCACTTAAGCACCATGTTCAATAATAGCCTCGCATCAGGCTTTGTGCCCACTGAATGGTGCACAGCAACAGTTATCCCACTCCACAAAGGGGGAGCCACCACTGATCCTGGGAACTATAGACCTATTAGCCTGATGAGCCTGGTCTGCAAAGCCATGGAACGTATCATCATGGAACTCATAAACAAAGACATTGGTAACCTCCAAACTCTGGATCCCACCCAGTTCGGGTTTGTGAAAGGCAGATCATGCCTCCTGAACCTGATCGACTTCTTTGAGGCAGTCACCAAGGCTGTAGATGAGGGTAAGGTGGTTCACACAGCCTATCTTGACCTTGCCAAGGCTTTCGACACCATCCCCCATTCTGGAATTATAGCTAAACTTAATAAACTAGGCATAAATCCCTACATCACAAGATGGGTTGCCAAGTGGCTCACTGACAGAACCCACACTGTAAAAGTTGCAGACTCCAAAGTTGCAGACTCCAAATCTGACCTCAAACCAGTGACAAGTGGAGTACCACAGGGTTCCGTCCTGGGACCGCTCCTGTTTGGTATCTACTTCTCTGAAGTACAGGATAACACAGAAGACCTCTGGCTAATGAAGTTCGCAGATGACTGCAAACTAGGAGCCATAGTCAAGTCCCCAAATGATGTGAACATCCTACAGAAGGGCCTCTCTGAGACAGGTGCCTGGTGTCAGAGCCATGGCCTCAAGCTCAATGCCAAAAAGTGCAGGGTCATCTCCTTTGGTAAAAACTCTGTACCCATGAACTACCACATAGGCAGCAATCTACTTAACACTGAATGCGTGATAAGAGACCTTGGGACCCAGGTGGACAGTAGTCTCTCCTTTGATAGTTACATCGCCACAGTAGTCAGGAAGTCCTTCTACATGGCACATCTCATCATAAAAGGGTTCTCATCCAGGAAAAAAGAGGTCATCATTCCCCTCTACTCGACACTCATTAGACCCACTATAGAGTACAACGCCCCTTTTGGAATGTACCTCACAAGACATCTGCAGCAGCTGGAAAGGCCACAGAAGTACCTCACAAAGAGGATTACTGGACTCAAACAAATGCCCTACACTGACCGCCTCAAAAAACTCCAGCTTTACTCCGTAGCATATCGCCTACTCAGAGGTGATCTCTGCCTAACATATAAAGCTGTGTCAAACCCAGAGCTGTTGGACATGCTACACCTAAAGAAATCCCAATCCGTCTGAGCTACACGCTCTAGGGACCTAAACCTTGTCACCACAATAAACAGGACATGCTAAAGGGATAGATTCCTATTGCAGAGACTTCCCATACTCTGGAACAGGCTACCCATCTATGTCAAGCAAAGTTCTTCATTAGCACTCTTCAAGAAAAATCTTGATGAGTGGATGGGAAATAGGAAATACACTCCGGGGATTACTTCTGTATCTCTGCTTGACAGTGGCACAGGAAAATAACTTGCTTGGATGGCATAAGCCAGGGAACCTTGTTGGCTAGGCTTGCGTAGGCCCTTGGGCCGATAGCCTAGTACCTACCTATGAACCTATAAAAAATCCCTAGGAGAAAACCTCTTTAGCTATCTTCCTGCTCTAGCAAGAAATAAACTTCCCATGGCCCTCAGAAATATCACCTATGCACAAGAATTCAAGACAGCTCTCAGAAATTTCCTTCACAGCACCTGGAAATGTCACTGCAATCTCCCCACTTAAAATCTTCACCACCCTCTTTCCTCTTTTATGCTCCTCCCCTTCTCACTTTTCTGACTATCCCTTCTTTTCCTTCAATTATGCTGTCTAGTCTAACTCCCATTCTATTACACTAATCTTATCTACTACTCCCCATACCCCTCACACCTCCTGAAACATGATACTAATTTCCTGTCTCTCCTTATCTTTTCTGTCTTATTCCCCCCTAACTGTTACACGTCAAGCTAGCCACCATGACTCTAATACTACACCATTAACTACATTTCTCCTGCATCTTGCCACTTTGTTCCTACTAACCACTTCAATACTCGCACACCTAGTTCTGAATGCCTCATTAGAAGATTATCTCACTTGCTCCTCCACTTGCTTATCTTTTTAAACTATTTGTACATACTTTTACTGCATTTTTAAACTGTTTCTATATACTTTTATTGCATTTTTAAACTATTTCTATATACTTTTTATTGCATTTTTTATTTTACTTTACTCCTGTTAAATCTTCACTCGCAAAAGCTGCACAGCGAATACTTTACTTGCAAAAGTTGAACTGTGACGTTTTTGTTGAACTTGTTTAATTTTAAATAAATAAATAAATAAATAAAAGTTGAACTGTGAATTTTTTGTTGCACTTGTTTAATTTTAAATAAATAAATAAATAAAAGTTGAACTGTGAATTTTTTGTTGTACTTGTTTAATTTTGTACTGTGGACCTTTTCTTCCCGGGCCTCAGCTAAAAAAGGGCACAAGTTCAGATGGAATAACCCGGTCAACAAATGTCAAATAAATAAATAATAAATAAATAAAATACTTGATGAAAATCTAGTATGCAAGGTCAAATAATATTATGTATTTATGCATTTAAATGTTAGTTTTAGGATCTATTGAATTTATTATGGTGTATTCCAAAGAATTTTAACAAACTTAAGTTGGTTTTAAATGTTCAGGGACCCTTTAATTTTCATTTGCGTTTAATTGATTTGCTTAATTGGTTATTGAATGCTTGACTATTTAAATACTAGTAGGGAAGTATCAGATTAACTTTGAAGAGGTTTCTTAAGTTTAGAAATGAAAGCGCTTAACCGTCTTTTATTGCATGGAGTTATTAAATAAAGATTCAGTGGATTTTATTACAGACTGCTTCTAGCCTGTATTTATTCCTCAACTGTCCTCACAAGTTTGTGGTATGTGTCAATTGTAGTTGTGTGTGTGTGTGTGTGTGTGTGTGTGTAAGTGTGTGTGTGTGTGTGTGTGTGTGTGTGTGTGTGTGTGTGTGTGTGTGTGTCTAGTATAGATTTGCTTATGTGAGAAAGTCTGAGTATGTTACTTTGTGAATGTGTGTGTTTCTGTGTGGTTGCGCACAACTGCGCATTTGAGTTAATATAATTATGTGACTAAAGAGGTATGAGAGAGTGTTTTAATTTTGGTCTGTTTGTGTTTGTGTGTGTGAATCTTTGCAAGCCATCAGTACTGTCTTTCAAACTGTGGTGGTAGTTACTGGCCTCAGCAAGCATATGTAGATGTGTATGTTTTAGTAATACAGGGGACACAACTCTAGTTGTCTGAGAACTCTGACATATGTGTGCATACAATGCTGCACAGACAAAGAACAGTTAAAAGGTGCTGCACTTTATAATTTGTGCACAACCAGACATTCTTCATACTAAAACAAGAAAATTCACAGATGTAAGGTATAAAAAGTGGTGACATTAACTTAAAGCTTACAGTTGTGTTTGTAATTTTTCTTATTTTCAAATCTTACTTAAAGTAACTGGAAACAATTTGAGAAGACAGTAAAGTAAGACAGGCATTTAACGTGTGGGCACTCCTTCTAATCAATAGTGTGCGTGTACTTTTCTTACTTCTTACTTAAAATTACTGGAAAATAACCATAAAATGAAGTGGCTGGGATGCAAAAAGGTTTACCAGGAGAAGGAAGCCTTAACACGACCAATTTTGCCCTCGTAGTAAGTCCGTCTGATTCTTGTACTGCTCTAACACTGACGTTTCCTGCTAACAGGGGCCTCAACCTGTAAGGCAGTCCTGCAGCAGAGCTGCATGATAGTGCTGCAGTGCAGGGGAACAGCTAATGTGAATTATCTGTGTGCTCAACCCTGGAAATGTCAGCGGTTTTTAATTTAAGCTGCCAGATGTTGCATATCTTCAAATGAGACACTGAGGCACAGAATGCATTTAAGTCATATTATATAAACACACATCAGGAGCTGTAATTTGTACATATACTTCAAACTTCATAGGTTCATAGGTGTGCACTAAGCTAACGGTCCTGGAGCCTTTACAATCCTGGCCCATAGAAGTGCCCTGGCATTATGCCGCCTGATGTTAGTTCCCAGTGCCATTATTAAGTAGAGCCCTGGGGTGAACTTTCTATTTCTGACCCAGTAATCAATATTTTTCTTGAAGAGGGCCAGTGAGGTGCTCTGCTTGACATGTATGAGAAGTCTATTCCAGAGCATGGGCAGTCTCTGGGTTATGAACCTGTCCCTCCAGCTTGTTCTGTTAATTGTGGTAATGCGGTTGAGGTCTCTGGAGCATGTGGTGCGGAGGGATTGTGATTTCTTTAGATGTAGCATTTCTAACAGAGCTGGGTCAGACATGGCTTTGTAAGTCAAGCAGAGATCGCCTCTTAGTAAATGATATGAGACAGAGAAGAGCTGGAGTTTTTTGAGTCTGTCCATGTAGGGCATGTGCTTAAGGCCTAGGAGCCTCTTTATGAGGTACTTTTGTGGCCTTTCCAGCTGTTACATGTGTCTAGTGAGGTACCTGCCAAATGGGGCATTATTTTTGATGACTGGCCTAATGAGGGAAGAGTAGAGAGAGATGATGACCTCTTTCTTCCTGGATGCAAAACCCTTCATAATGAGATGTGCCACATAGAGGGACTTTCTGACAGCAGTGGCAATGTGATGGCCGAAGGGGAGGTTGCTGTCAACCTGTGTCTCCAGATCTCTTATAACGCCTTCAGTGTTCAGTGGGCTCCCATCAATGTGGTAATTAGTGGGAACTGAGTTTTTCCCAAAGGGGATAATGACGCATTTTCTGGCATAAAGCTTAAGGCCATGGTTTCGACACCAGTCATTGCTTACTGATATGACTTCATTTGCTTACTGACTGACTCATTACTTCTAACACACTGACATGTGCATCTCCATTCAAGTTTACATTCACACTGGCTGTCTACACAAAATGGCACTGATCTTGCATGTGCTCAGTAACTTATATGCACATGCTATCTAGCTACAGTTACTGACTAGGTTCACTATACACACTGATCTGCATCCTCCCTCTTTAGTTTTGTTTGACATTGCAAATACAAGAACAAAGACATATTTAAGAGATAGACCTTATTTCAACATTTCAACAAAACAAAACTGACTTTAAGTTCAAGTTGCTGGCTGCATATTTAGGATTTGGTTTGGAAATTCTACCCGATCTAGTTACATAGAAATTCTAAGTGGGTTTAACACCAGGAACAGTCTTTGTGGATTCTTTCAAAACTGGAACATCAGGGTTTACATCAAAATTGTTTGAAGAAAGCACACTGTCCTTTTGAATTCAAACAGTTGACGAGTCAATCTGAGAATTAGAGTTGTTGGCAGAGGCAATCTGCTGTGTCACTGGTTCAGAGACAGGTAACACATGTCTATGATTCCTTCTGAAATCCATTCCTTCAGATTGTATGATGTAAGATCCTCACAAATGTTCTTCATGATTCCCACTCGGTCATATCCTTTGGATGTTTGCATTCTCACAACTTCTTGTAGTAATGGTCTAAGGGATTTACTGGTCTTATCGTAGTACAACTTTTGTGACTGACGTTTTCTGAAAAGTTGAGCCTTGACCACTCTGTTGTTTTTTATGTTTGGTACTAACAATTGTTCGCTGATTGGAAAAGTTGTTCTAGTCTGTCTGGACATTAATCTCTGAGCAGGTGAACCAAGCAAGTTGTCTCAAGGAATGTTTCTGAGACTGAGTAAGTTAAGGAAAACATTGGTAGCATCTCTCTTGGATTTCTCCAACAAGTGCTTTGCACTCTGAGCTACACATTCAGCTAAACCATTGGCTTGTGGATACTCAAGACTGCTGGTAACATGAACAAAGTCCCACGTCTCAGCAAATTTCTCGAACTGCTGACTAGCAAACTGTGCACCATTGTCACATGACTCTGTGCGGGCTATCATAGACAGAAAAATGTCTCTTCAATTTTGTAATGCCAAGTTAGGAAGTAGGTCAATTTCAAACCAATTTGAATTAGAGTCTACTAATACCAAGCAACGTTGACCATTCCATTCAAATTATCTGTGGCAACTGTCAACCATGGTAATTCAGGAATCTGATGTAGCTGAAGTAGTTCTTTTTGTTTGATGCAGGTTGGTGCTGTTGCAAATTGAACATGCTAGAGTTTCTTTCTCTATATCTTTGGACATAGAAGGCCAAAAATACAATGCCTCTTGCCCTTCTTTTGGTTGAATCAATATCGGAGTGACCACGATGCAAGATTTTGATATATTCTTGTTGTAATGCTTTAGGATTAGCCACATTTGGACCTTTCATGATGAGTCCATTTTCCATTATGACTTGATCTCTGTAAGGAAAATACTGTTGATGTCAAGTAGTAAACTGGTTTGTCATGTTGGCCATCTTTGACTGATGACCTTTTTTAGCTTCTTGAAATTGGGTCTGAAGCTGTGTGATTTCTTAGTTCATCAAGCCTCAATGACGAACAGTTTCTGACTTCTATGACTTCAAAGTCTGCTGTTTCATTCTCATGCTGCTCTGTCGTTTGTCTGGGTGCTTGTGACAAAGCATCAGCAAGGTACACGTATTTGCCTTTTTTGTAAAGAATATTGAAATTGTATTTTGCAATTTTAACACCATACATTGTAATTGATCTGGGGCTGTATGCATTGGCTTTTTCAAAATTGTCACTAGTGGTTGGTGATCAGTCTCTATTTGGATAGGTCTACCATAAATATAATCATTGAACTTTGAATATGTAAACACTATTGCCAAAAGTTCTTTCTCTGTTTGTGCATAATGCATCACTGTTTGAGTTAAAGTTTTTGATGCATAGGCTACTGGTATGCCTTCTTGAAGACATGCTGCACCAAGGCTGTACTTTGAAGCATCACAAGAAAGAGTTACAGGTTTGTGAAGATCATAATATCTCAATGTGGGTGGACTGGCAATTTTAAGCTTCAGAATATCAAATGCTCTTTGGTGCTGTTCCAACCAAGATCAGTGGACATTTTTGCATGTCAACTCATGGAATGGCGCAGACAGCTCACTCACGTCTGCGATTAACTTTCCTAAATAGTTGACCATACCTAGAAAATGTTGCAAAGATGTGACATTCTCTGGAACTGGCATTTCCACAATTGCTGTTTGCTTAGATGGATCTGGTTGTAAGCCAGAACTGGTAAACAGATGACCCACATAAGTAACTTCTTTCAGCTTGAATTTACATTTCTGAGGATTAAGTTAAAGATTTACTTCACATGCATGGTCTAGAACATTCCTGAAATTTTTATCATGTTCGTCTTCAGCATTGCTTCCAACAATAATATCATCTACTATAACAGCACATGGATAACCAGAAAAAATGTGTTCCATGGCATGTTGAAAGTCTTCACTGAAAGAATTGATTCCAAATGGCATTCTCAAAAATCTGTATCTACCAAATGGCGTAAGGAATGCACTTAACAATGAAGATTTTCAATCCAGTGAAATTTACCAAAAGGAGCTTTTTGTATCTAGGATTGAAAAAACAGTGGGATTTGTAATGACAGCGGCTATCTCTTCTACTGTACACATTGGATGATGAGAATTCTTAAGTGCTTTGTTTAAGTCTCTTGGATCAATACATATTTCAATATCATCTGAGCTTTTCTTATGAGCTACAATCATGGAGGATACCTATTCAGTTGGTTCTTCCACTGGAGTAAGGACACCTAAATGCACCATTTTGTCTAGTTCTGCTTTTACTTTACTCTGCATTGCTACTGGAATCATCTGTGCTGGTCTGACAACTGGACTTATTTCATGGTTTGACTTCATGGAATATGTGACTGGAAGTTTACCAAACTTGTCTTTGAAAATAGCATATTCACTAAAAATATTCTGTGTAGAACTATCATTGTTACTCATACTTATATGGCGAACCTCTTTATTAAATGAAAGCAGTCCCATTCTCAAACTGTCTTTGAGGCCTAACAGTGACTGCCCATGTCTTTTGACTATGTAAAACTGCAAGTCATAGCTGTTTCCAGAAGAATGACATGAAAAGACTACTGCATCATCAGTTTGAATCTCTTCACCACCATACACAACTAGTTTTGCACACTTTGCTGAATCAAGTTTCTCACCACTTTTTTCTCTAGCAAACATTTGTGCTGATATAATGTTGCACTTAGATCCACTGTCTACCTTAAGCTCTATGGGTTTCCCTTTAATTTGTACAGTACAAAATATTTCACTCTTTCCTGACAACTGATAGTATACTGTATTAACTGGTTCATCAATCACAAAGACATCATCAACATATAAAGGTTGCTCACAGCTCTCAGAGTTGCTACAGTCTCTTATCTGATCTACTTGCTTCTTTGGATACTCTGTTTTAATATAAGTCTGCAACACTTTAGACTTGCAAAGCCTTTTGAAATTATTCCACTTTTTACATTTGTGCCACACCTTTCAGTTTATATTTCTTTTTCATCTTAACTTTCTGCTGTACACTATCAACATTCGCACTAGCAGATACTGCAAACATGCTGTTCTCATTCATAAGCATATTCATATGCTTTTCTGTTATCTCATATATTTGGAAAATCTCAATGGCTTTGCTCGATGTCTACTCATTATCTCAAACCCAAATCTTTTGGACTGCATCATTATTAACACCACGTACAAGACGGTCTTTTATTAACTCATGTCTTAGATACCACATCTGCAAGTTTTTGCTTTATTTCTTAAGTTGGTAATATATGTTGCAATAGTTTCACCAGGCTTTTGATTTCTTATGTAAAATTTATGCTTTTCCATTGTAATATTTGCTTGAAGGTTACATATTTCTATAAATTTACATTTTAAGCACTCAGGGTCTTCTCACATTCCAGCCTGTATCACAATATGGCAGTTCTTACTCTCCCCTGCATACACGGCAGGTGCATACACAAATGAACATTCTTGCTCAATGGCTTCTCAGCCAGTTAAATTGAGAAATATAAAGGCTTTTGTATGTTTGTCTTTATCAGAAAATCTAGCCTGTATGAAGCTATCATATTCTTGCTCAAACACTCCAATTCTCAGCAATATTATTATCAAACACCAGCAGTTCAGGTCTATGAAATTCCTCTGCGATAATAACAAATTGCTTTTACACATAGTATAGACCTGGTACTTGTAATTTTGCGCAAATATACAACAATCTCTCTGAAAATGCTTTATTTTAACACTGCAAATATCTCGAACATTACAGACACTTCAGACACTTCAAAAAGTCGTAGTAACTGTGAAAAGTTGTACATTGTGAAAAAAATCATACATTTTAGCCTTTTTAAACATTTTAAACACTTCTGAGATTATTTCAAACAGTTTAACCATAATGTCAATATTTCAGACATTTTGAATAGCTCGGAAATTATTTTGAACACTTTAAATGCTATGCCACAAGTTTGGTAACTGAAAATCATTTGAAATGAATTTAAGTATCGTCCACATCAGGAGCTGTAATTTGTACATATACTTTGAACTTCATATGCTTACTGACTGACTTATTATTTCTAATACATTCACATGTGCAATGCCTTTCAAGCTAACTTCACAAAATGGCAGTGATCTCGCACATGCTCAGTAACTTATATGCACATGCTGTTTAACTACAGTGCCTGACTAGATTCAATATACACTCTGATCTACACTAGGGACATGTAAAAATTTCACTGTAGGAGGAAAAAGTAAACATCATCAAAAGACAGTAGTCACCCTTTCATTCCTATGGAAGCAGTCACAGTGCAGGTATGTTCAGTGAAGATGTGGCGATGGGGTGTTTTAGTGTGTGTGTGTGTGTGTGTGTGTGTGTGTGTGTGTGTGTGTGTGTGTGTGTGTGTGTGTGTGTGTGTGAATATGTGTGAGTGTGTTGTCTGTTGAGGCATGAATAAAGATGCTGGAATGTGTGTGTTTGTGAGGGTGTGTCTACCTGAGTGGTCATACTTAGAGAAGGGAATGAAGAGTGTGTGTGTGTGTGTGTGTGTGTGTGTGTGTGTGTGTGTGTGTGTGTGTGTGTGTGTGTGTGTGTGTGTGTGTGTGTGTGTGTGTGTGTGTGTGTGTGTGTGTGTGTGTGTGTGTGTGTGTGTGTGTGTGTTGGAGCATGTGGGTGGGTTATGTGAGTGTTTCCATGACTGTGATTGACTGTTGGGGGTGGCTGTTTGTTGATGGGCAAATGTGTGTATATATGTATGCATGCGTGCACACGCGTGTGTGTCTGGACAGATGTATCTGACTGCAGGAAGGTGCCTTTGCCGATGTGTGTCAGGTATGACAGTACTAGTGTTAGCTAGAGTGTGATTCAGAGACATGTTAGTGAGCTGTTAAGGAGGTCTGTCTCAGTGTGGGCCTAGCTTTCACTGAATTGCATTTTCTGACCAAAGCAGAAACTGACCAACCTACAGTGGGCTATTACCACAAATAGAAAGCCAGTTTCTTAATCCTATGGGGCAGTATTTTATTTTATGATTAAAAAAATGGTTTAGACACTATTGATGAGAAAGGCAACTCACAAGTTAAACGTCTTTCTTATCTCAATGTCATTTGTGTTCTGTAATGAGTTGTTCTATACTTTTTTCAAATGTCCCATGATTACCCCAGTCTTCAATGAATACAAATAAAAAAAATGACATGGTTAGTATATAAAATAATTGATCACAACAGATGGCTAAAATCACTGTACTACGCTGTGCTTACTGTGCATTGAAAGGTGACAAACAAGACAAGAGCTATTTTATTAAAGAGTAAAAAAGCAAAATCTTATTTTCTAACTAAAATTACAAATTTAGAAGAAGATCAACTACCCAACATGCCAAAGAAATTTTAAAAGCAGCACCTATGCCATTGGCATGAGAGGAAAACCATTTACTGACAATGAACTTATTGCCAAATCTTTTGTTACACTATTCTCTCAGATGTTTGCCCTTTGAGAGCAATACAGCAACCACCTTTGAAGTAACTCAGCAATTCGGCTGCTGGAATTCCAACTCACTTTCACATTTCAGGTTCCTGGGATAAAGGAGGTGATTATGAGCTTCTTAGCCCTTTTCATAACCCTAGATTCAGCTGTAGTTAAAAGTCATGTTATTAGAGCTGGAACTGTGTTATAATTCTAGAAAGCTTTTGGTTACATGGTTTTAAAACGTGTTTATTTTTCTTTGATTCGTGTAATTTCTTATCTGTGAAGCAGAAAGCTATGATGCATAAAACACTAGTAATATTTTTGTAATTGGGGTGATAGCCAGCTTAACTTCTGTATTACTGCCCTTTTTGACATATAGCCCATTATTATTTGCAGGAAATGACTATGTGTATTATATTGTGCTTATAGTTCTGATTCACCATTGCAATTGCTTTTGCAGGTCATTAGTTAAAAATGTAAACTTTCCAGCATTCTATTACATCATGAGTATGACAAGTCATATTTACAACAAGCAGATGTGACTGTACTTTACATCATGAGTATGATGAAGTCATATTTAAAACAAGCAGATGTGATTGTACTTTACATCATGAGTATGATGAAGTCATATTTATAACAAGCAGATGTGACTGTACTGGCCATTCTCAGAGACAACTTGTGCCATATAGTTATGTCTGCTTGCTGCAATTCAGTATCGTCACAGAGTACTTATGTGTTTTAAATACATTGAATGAGTTGTAGTGGACAGCAGGTGTGGACTCATTTGTTATTATTCTTCATAAGATGTCTGCATGTTTAGCTGTAAGTCAGGTAGTGGTGGGGGAGTGGGGGATGTTAAGAACTGTTGTTGGAAACAGAGATACAACAACAACTTCAGAAGTTACCAGGTGACAGATGAGAGACCAAGATTTGACCTTGAACTAGTTTTGACAAGTGGAGAATGATACTTCTTCAACAGCAGCTATAATAGGTAACTGTTTTTTCTAGTTCGAAGTACTGCAAAAATAGCCATGCTGTAAATCAAACTGAAGGATGTTACCCAACAAAATTATTTAGTAAATGAAAACAAAATAAACAATTTTGTCTCTGCGTTCTCAGTTACTAAAAATAATTTTGTAAGGTTAATACTTCCTTCAGCTTGTTTTTAGCATGGCTTTTTGTAGTACTTCTCTGTTCCTTATTAGCTTAAGCTTTGTGGCCATATTAGTTGTGAAACAGTTTTTGTTCCTTTGCTTGCCGACTAAAAATTTTTGCTATGGTAAATCAATGATTACCATATATGCATTTCTAACACTGATACTTGCACACTGGTCAGAGTATATATTCTTGTTTGCCATTTTCCCTAGATCATAAATGGTTATGTAATTTAATAATTTGTAATCATAAGTTATGTCCAGCAGCAGTTAGAGTTACTATCTCAACGCACTTGATTCTCCAGAATGGTTCTTTGCTGGTGTGCCTTGTATGTAGTGACTACATGCTCTCCATATGATATGTGGGGTTTTGCTAGGTACTGTAACAGTGATATGTTGTATATGAATGTTGTAGGTGAATTGCTGATCCTACAAATTGCCTGCATGCATCTGTGTGATTTGATTCATGATTATTCCCTGAACATGTTTGTCTAGTGGAGAAAACACTAAATAGGAATTTAAATGTTTTTTTCAGGTGGCCAACCCCATCTGCACCCCCACACCCAACCTATTTTATACATACCAATTCCATGGTCGCCCAATAATGGAGAAAGTGCAACACTTCCAATTTGCTAAAAGTGTCTTTCAGTGATAGAGCCATTATACTGCTGTCAGTTGAACAAACAGCATTTGGCTGAAGCACAAGTTCCTGTATATATATATATATATATATATATATATATATATATATATATATATATATATATATATATACCACAAATACATTTCTACCTGTCCACCTGTAAATATAGTAAAGTGTCCAGACTGTGCTGCTCTTGCCATTGTACATTTATAATCCCTATTAGACTTTGATGTAGGAGATTTTTTAGGGATTACCTGAGCTTTCTGCATTCCAGTTGATCACAGCTCACTATATCAACGTTTGGCCATCTGGTGCTGTTAAACTGAAAGGTGACATTATGTTGTTGACATAGTTAGCCATGATAACAATAACCACAGTAAATAAAAGCAATCACACACACACTTCCACATATCCATATCCATATGTAAATCTCTCTCTCTCTTGCTAGCTAGCATATCTATGTATCTGTATCTATATTTATAGCTAGTTCTATCTATCTATCTATCTATCTATCTATCTATCTATATATCTATCTATCTATCTATCTATCTATCTATCTATCTATCTATCTATCTATCTATCTATCTATCCATCTATCTATCTAAGATTATTTTTGCAAAAAAAAGTTAATCACTGAATTCTAGCACGTAACATTCTTTCTGTTTATATTTAATTTCACTTACCTGGTGTTAGCTGTCTCTAGTTTGTGCATTCCATGCATATATACATAAGCTTTTAAATAGGTTTGGATAAGTCTTTGTTTTATAGATCAGGTAGAGGTCACCTCTAAAAAGTCTAAGAAACAGAACCTAGTACAGAGGAAATGTAGTTTTGCATCCTTAAGGGTAATGAACATTCTCTTTATGCAAGAACAAAGCTAGCTAGCTAGCTATATATCTGTATCTATATTTATATCTATCTATTTATCTATCTATATCTATTTATCTATCTATCTATCTATCTATCTATCTATCTATCTATCTATCTATCAAAGATTATTTTTGAAAAAATGGCAATTATTTAGAACAAAATGGCGATAAAAGAAAGTCATATGGAACAAAGGATCATTTGTTGTTAAATAAAGTCATAGTTGAGAACTGTAAAAAGGGGAAGAAGCTAAACATGGCATGGATTGGCTACAAAAAGGCATTTAACAGTATCCCACATTCACAGATAAAAGAGTCCTTAAAATATATAAAATACACCCTACCTGATCAATTACATTACAGTGACCATGAAACAGTGGCAAACCACTTTGCAATTAAGCCATGATAAAGGACAAATTATTATTCCATGGATAAAACTTCAAAGGGGGACATTCCAAGGTGACTCCCTGTTACCTCTGCTATTCTGTCTTGTCATTAATCCATTAAGCTGTCTAATTAAAGATTAGGCCATGGCTATAGTTGGCTCCTATAAAACAACAAAGTGTAAAAACTTCTCATCTTCTCTTTGTTGGTGATTTAAAATTGTATAGCTCATCAGATGAGAAACTGAAAGAACAACTGCAAGTAGTCTAGTCAAAACTTTTTCATATAAGAATGTTATTTGGTCTTGATAAATGTACAAAAACAACCTTTAAAGCAGGAAAGCTGCAGTACCAAGAAAACGTCAGTTTGGGACAAGAATGTAATATAAAAGAACTTGAGCAAGAGGAAGTGTATAAATATTTGGGAGTTGATGGAGGATCAATAATAAAACATGATCGAATGTGAATAAAACTTTGTAAGGAATATTTCAAAAGACTTAAATTAATTCTGAAAACAGCACTGACATCTAGGAACAAAATTCAGGCTAAAAACCAATTTGCTTTTCCTGTCCTTACTTACAGTTTTGAAGTGATTGACTGGCCTCCAAAAGGTGTTGGATAGATTAGATAGGAAAACAAGAAGAATGCTTCATGCTCATCAAATAATTTATAAAAATCAGTGCATACCAAGATTATATATTCCCTGTTCCAAAGGAGGTATGGTCCTCCTTGAAATTGATTGCATGTATAGATCTGCAATCATGGGACTGCACACATATCTGCTGACCTCACAAGACCCAAACGTAGTGAAAGTTTTGAAATATGAGGAGAACAAATCTAAGATGACTTCCCTGCTTAGTCCAGCAAAAGCAAATTTGGCATCAAGCAGGAATCAAAACCAAAGTAGAAGTAGATACAAATTAGGCAACAATTTAATGTGCCAAAAAACAAAAGAAAGAATACAAGGTGAAGGATCAGATGACAAGGAAAGAAATGTGGAAAATGCATAAATATAGTTGCGATTACAGAAAATTCCTGGAAGAACCTCATGTTGATCAGGATTGAATGCAGGAATGGTTAAGGAGAGGTGAATTCAGACCAAAAGATGAAAGGTTAATATTGGTGGCCCAAGACAGTGGGGTACATGCACACTGGTTTACAAAGTCCATTGAACATGTGGGAGAAATAGATAAATGTAGGTCTTATAAAACAGAATTGAAACAGTCGCACATCTTGTTGCTGGTTGTGACATACTAATGGCAAGACTGTTGCACTGGAGATTGTGCAAACATTATCTATTGAAGTGGATGAAAAATCCTAGAAACATGAGCTACAATTCATCATAGAAAATGATGACGTCTACATCACATGGGATCAGCCATTACCAACAGTCCAAAAGACAGATGAGAGAAAAACAGATATAGTGGTCCATGAAAAGAAGACAAAAGTAGCATCGATCATTGAAATAGCTACATGCAGTGACTACAGTGTCTTGTGTACAGAGAGAAACAAAGTCATAAAATATCAGGATTTGCAGACAGAAACAAGAGCAAAGTGGAAGAAAGATACCCAGACAGTTCCCATAGTAGCAGGAACAATGGGTCTTAAAAAGGAATCTACAATCGTATCTAGATATGTTACCAGTACATGTAACTCTGCACGAACTGCAGAAGGCATCATTACTGGGCACAGTGAGGGTGCTGCAAAGAGCACTTCTGGCTGACATCAAAGATTGAAACAATACTAATTTCATGAACTTTAATTGTACTTTGCCTTAGGAATGGGATCCATTCCCATCATGGTATTAGAAACCCAAAAGACTTGGAGAAATTAAAAAGAAGAACAAAACACAAAAAGGTAAAACCAATTGTACAGGAATGATTAATCTTCATATTGGCATGTGAGTTATTAAAATAGAACACTGTCCAAACTTCTTATGCACTCAAGACTCAATTACTTTCTCCACACTCCCCATTTTATTAAAAGCCCTGTAGCTGCACCCCAGTCCTTTAATTGCCTTCACACTGTACAGTCTAATCACTTATTCAATAGCATCACCAACCCCACACTAACATCCCATCCTTTAGAGCTAGCCACTATCTACATTCTCCAGTATGATTTACTGGGCTTGTCTGCTAATTCTCTACTCTTGTTTAATGTTATATTACTTTTGTCTCTGTTCTGGTATGTAAACATATTGTACTGATTTTCAACCGTGTTCTGTAATTTCCAGGCTCGGACTGAAATGTATTGGTATTGGATCAGCCCACCATCCCAGTCATCAAATATGAAAAAATAAAAAATAAACTGTTTTCCAGACCTTTGGTTTTCCATGTAAGGCATGAAATGTCTTTTTTTTAATTATGTTAAGTAGGTTGTTCAAATGTTACAGACTGCAGCACTGCATTCAGTAGTAAGATCCCTGAGATTTAAAGTGGTACAGTAATCTCTTTTGAAGTGAACAGAGATGCATTTTATAATAATGTGTTACAGACAATGCTTTCCTAACATCAATACATGCAAACTGTTCAAAGTTTTAATTGCTGACTGCCAGTTTCTGTATTTCTTTAATGGTGTGTAATTTTTGTAGGAACTGACCATTTATCTAATAATAATTTGTATCGTTTTGAGAAGTACCGTGGTGCTACATTTACTAACAGTAAAGATGTCATCACTGCTGCACCAGGCATATATTTTTGTAGAGCTTCTTTAACTGAATTAATTATGTTACCCATTTTGCAGTGATTGGTAGCTGTGGCTATCCAGACCCTATTTTACACATTACAGCTGCACCTACACTATCAGCCTTGGAAATGGGTTCATATTATGTTATCGAAAGGTAACATAATCGAATGGCCGAAACATCAAAATGGCCACATTTCGTAACTTTTATTGTGGGAGGCTGCACCCCTCCCTCCGCAAAATATATATTCCAACTCTGAGATCGCACTACAGTGAGGAAAGGGCAAATATCCCAATCTCCACTGTACTGCGATCCCACAATTCAAACTTCGAAATGCGGCAGTTTCGATGTTTTGGCCGTTCGATTATGTTATCTTTCGATAATGTAATAGGAACCCTTTAAAACTTCCCTAAAGCAACATCTAAATAATTCTTGGCTGTGTCAGTGCCCTGCTTCTTGCTAACATCACCTCTACTTTTTCTTTATTCCCTGCTTCTTACAGATCCTTTGCTGTCTACCTCCTCCACCTCCATCCCCTTTATACCAACTAACACTACCTAAAAGTACCTTTCAGTCTTCTGTTACTCCCTTCCCTTGCATTTTTCTCTTTCTTATCACTATGCTTTCTTTCTCTGCTTCACAAAAAATATTGTTCAGCTCCTCTTTTCCCCACTAAGAATAGATCTCAGAAAATTCTACTTCTGAACACTGACAGTATCATAGAATATAGTATTCACATATGCTAAAGCTTGGCTGGTAAATATGTAATATGTATTATATTGTATAAACATTGCATGTTGCAAAGTTTGTATTATCTTGTATCTACATTGCATGCATCCTGTGCTGTAAAATGTCTGAGTAATCTGTTTCATCACATGATTCTGTACCTACTTTTCTGTTTGTCTCTAGTATTTTTACTGTTATATGCATGTATAATAGAGTCTGTATTTGGAACTTTTCTCCCCATGCCTCAACTGAAAATGGGTCCTTTTGACTCATTCGGACCATCCTAGTAAAGAAATGTCAAATAAACAAATAAATAAATAAAGAGTATGCTAAAAAATTGGCTCCATCTCTGTGGGATACTACTAGTGATTTCATCATGATGGACAACTAACATCCATTCTGATTTGCACAGAGATAAATTTGCGGCTGTGCCACAGATGACCCAGGTTTGACTAGCAGAAAGGGCACTGGAGGGATCAGGTGAAGGAGATTGGGTGTGAGTGCTGAGCACTGGCTCATTCATTTTGGGAGGAGGAAGCTACCTAGATTCACTGCAGTAAAACATTAGGGAAATGGTGAGCTCCATGCTGCAAGTGGTATACCACTTTGTCAGGGTGCTGCACATGCTTAGAAGCATCCATGCACCTCTTGAATGCAGGGATTGCAGAGCTTGCAAGGCTGCTATGGGGTAGAAGGGAATTAGGGTACACTCCCCAGAAAATAGTATGATGCTGCAGCAGGGTCCTGAGCCTCTTCGCTTACCCCTGACATGGGTTGGATTGAGTCTGGAGAGGTTATGGCCGGACTGGTTCATGTAGCGAATGAGGAGAGTAGCTGATGGTCACCTCTAGGGAAAAAAAAACATAAACAGCATATATTGTCAGTCCTTCATCAGTTGATATAGTTACCTCTTCAAAGAGTGCCACAAGACTGAAATGGAAAACAGACCCATGCTGTTCCATATCAAACAGAAGTCCCCTCTGTCTTAAGCTTCACTACCACTCTCTCCATAATTTTTACAGAGTACTGGTCAGTCTGATGGATACAAAAATTAAAAATTATGAAAGTCGCTACACCCTACCTACTACCATCCCTGCTCTGTTCCTCACCTATATTTACCATTCTCAACACCTCAACACTACTCAAGTCTCCAAGTATGAGCAATGTTATTACAACAAGGTAGCCAAACTGACAGTAAATCTGCCTTAAAGAGTTTACCACTGTAACAGACTAAAGCAACTAAATTGGTTGAACTCCTCCAAGCTCTCACACACTACCAACTAACTTTACCAACAAACTAATCCACCACCAATTAATCTGCTCAAGCATACAAAATATTATCCAGATCTACTGTCCAAACAGAACTCTGTGATCTACTGACAAAGTTTCACTAGCTATATTCAAATATAAGAACAACGCTGGTGATGCCCTTTACCCCAACTGCATCACTAAATGATGGAACCTCATCCCAAGGTCCTTGAGACAACTAAATAAGCCTAGTGCCTTAAAATATGAGCCTAAAAACATCTCATGAATACATGGTTATGCATGTCTGACCCCAGGCTAAGCTCTTAACTTCATTGTCATTACCTCATATGTAACCGCAGGTGTAATCTCAGATTAACTCTTATCATCTCTCTCACTGTCCCTCTGTTTTTCTCTCACATAACCCTGTAAAGTAACAATGTAAGCCACACCATTATTTCCTTTCTATCTCACCACAATCACTTCCTGTTGAATCTGTAAGATGGTTTAGGATGCATTACCTACATAATTCATAATCTTCTATGTACTACCATTATAGTTCTCATTGCCAATAAACATCAGTGTCTCAAATGTTCCATTCATCAGTTCTTCTCTGTTTAAGAGTGATGCCTCATCTTTTATGTTAACATTAATGATCCATACATGTCGTAACTAAGCTTATATCATGGAATTGAGCATTCTTGTGTAATGACTTTATTAAATGTTTATTAACCAGAACTTTTCTCCCCAGGCCTCTGCTGAAATGAGGCTTTCTGTATGCCCAGATGATCTATCCAGATAGACAAATGTAAAATAAAATGTTTTTATGTATGCTTTTATGTTAACATTAATGATTTGTACATGTTGTAACTACGCTTATATCATGGAATTGAGCATTCTTGTGTAATGACTTTATTTTATTAAACGTTTATTAACTGGAACTTTTCTCCCCAGGCCTCTGCTGAAATGAGGCTTTCTGTATGCCCAGATGATCTATCCAGATAGACAAATGTAAAATAAAATGATTAAAATAAATAAAATAAAGTCTCTGATTATTGTCAACTTTGCAGACAATTTTTACATTTACTGTACTGTGTCCTGCTGCTGGTTGATCACATCATTGTTTATTGATGACTTGCTTTATTCAAAATTGTACCTTTCAATTTTTTGATTAAAACAAAGCCTTTGAGATCACATTGTGTTTGTAGAGGTAGCTGAGAGACTAGGTAGGAAAAGCAAGAAAGACTAAGGTAAGCTTGGAAATATAAGTATCACCTTCTTTGTTGTGTGTCTTAATTAAAATTGTTTCAACTCAACCCATTTTTTGTTAACTTTACCTGTTTGTTTATGTTTCAAGGCAGCAGAGTGGTGAAACAGGTAGCATTGCCACCTCACAGAAGAGAACTCCAGTTTGATTCTCAGGTGGTGTACCTTCTCTGTGGAGTCTGCATGTCCTTCCTGTGTTCATGTGGGTTTTCTCTGGGTACGCTGTTTTTCTCCCACTTTACAAAGACATGCAGTAGGTAGACTGGACTCTCTTAACTGGCAATAGGTGTGAGTGTGCGTGTGTGTATGCAGCATGGAAGAACAACTGATCTAACCCCATTTGCAGAAACACGGAATAGTGTTTATGGATGGATGACTGGGTATATATTTTACTGTATGCAAGCATGAATGTAGAAATTAATAATATCTTAGTAATTATTATTAGTATCATGACCCAATTTAATTGTGTCAGCAGTAATAGTACACCAGAAGTTTTTTGCAAGTGTCTTTTGTTGTGTCACAGTAATTTATTACATCATAGTTTCCACTGATAATGTACAGGAAGGGTGATTACTCATAAATTAGTTTCATTTTAACAGGGGTAAAAACAATGGTATCATGATCTGTATTAATTACAATGGGTATTACAATGGGTGAAGAGCAGAACAAGCCTGGGCTTGTCAATCTGCTGTCCAATATATTGCCATTCCTAATTGTATTTCATACTATTTGCTCCAAAGTTCTTTTGTCTAACACAGTGAATTAATATTCAAGCAAATTTATTGGACTCTCAGTAGTGCATCCATCTGGTATCTTGGTTAGAATCCTCCATAAAGATTGTATCTCCACATTCAGGAGTTTATTCAGGGTATCCTTGTCCTGCACAGTGTGAGGAACATAGACAGTGCTGAGCAGGTTCCTAAAAGTGTTATTCAGTACCACCTATATCAATACTTGTATGAGCAGTTTCTAGTACTGAGTTATTTTTCTCATTTCTGGCATCTTCTAAGCAGAGGAATGTTTCTAATTACTATTTTATTATTCAGACTTCTGGCATTTTGAAAAGCCACTTAACCTCAAGAGGAAGATATTTTTTTACCACAGTGGCAGTGGTACTACATAGAGATCTTACATGACATATACACTGGCAGAGAGAAGGGACTGCAGTCTGGCTCAATTGACTTCAGCTTATATTGTACATTTCGGGCTACACCCCTAATGAAATCTGTTGTTTTACTCAGGATGTGGTTCAATAAATACATGGATTCTGTCCTTTCCCAGTCTTGGCTCAGTTGTCTTACTCGTGTCATTTTAAAGTATGAGTACACATTATGGCAAATTTCTTTTTTTTTTCCCAAAAACATTTTTATTAAATTTTGTTAATAAACATGGACATAAAGTATTAAAAATAAACAATATAAAACATAATAACTATTTACACTGTATACAAACATCCACGATAAACATTTGTTTTATCCAAGAAAGGTAATCAATATTTATCTAACAATCTCTCCAATTTTTGGCAAGCAAGTCTTTTGTGTGTTACATTTGATGATCTCTGATAAATAGTTTGCATTGCTTTTTTACATACAGATTTTGCTATTGAAATAAATTCAGTAAACATAAGATCTTGCTTATTTTTCCAGTTCAAAGTAATTATTTTTCAAGCAATAGCTAGAATGAATCAAAGAACAGTTAACTGATGTCTAGGAATTACACTTGGGGTAGGGACATTGAATAATATCAACGAACTAGTAATTTGACAGTTATCAGACCACAGGGCTTTTGCAAAATGTCTAAAATCACTCCAGTATTGTGTGAGAGTTCTACATTTGATGAACATATGAACCCAGTTGGCTTCAAGAATACCACCACACCTCCAGCATTTGCTTTCATTACTCTTGGTTATAAGGTCAATTATGTGTGGAGTGTAAAAGCTTCTATGAATAAATCTCCAGGTATATATAGTCTCCAATATAAAGATGATTAAGTGTTTTTTATTGAATTTAATAAATGTTTCTTATCGTTAGATAAAGGTTCACCATTAATCTTTATGGAGTAATTCCAAAAAGCTTGGTCAACAGTAATCAAGTCTTCTCGTAGGATTTTATATACAGGTGATATGCTTAATTTATGTTCAATATTCATCGAACTACACCATATGAATAGTTGTATCAATCTTGGTATAATATCAGTTTCCAGATTTATTGACACTCTCACTTTATTTTCAACAAACTGTCTTAAAGATTGAATACTGATCCAATTATCTTGACAGACATTATATCTGGCTAAGAGAAAGTTCATTGGTTGGATGTTCTTATTGTCTATAAACTGGTGCCAAAACTTTAGATTATTCTCTTTAAGATTCCGCATCTTATTGATATTGAAGGTATCTAGGAAATCTGGTGTATAAGCTATGGAAAATGTAATGAAAAAGGTGTTCTTTAAACTATAATTGTCGATTATATTTTTGAAAATATAAAATATTTGGTTTATACCACATGAGAAGTGGATACATTTCTTATTATATAAGCAATACTCATGGAGTATCCAAAATATTTTGTTAATTCCAAAGGTTTCCTTAAACTGGGTTTCTGAGTTCTCAGAGGAGGTTATATGTATTTCATATAGTTGTTTCAAGCTAGAGGTGTATATGGATGAAATCCAGTGTAGTATTATGTTAATAATAACAGATTTGAAATCCAATCCCATTACTGTCACAGGCTCTAACATGCCATTTATAGGCTATTCTTGGTTTCTTTGGGAACCATAGAAAAGTTAGTAATAGGGAATCTATTTGTTTCAAGAATTTCTTAGGAGGAGGTAAAATCAATGATTGTATGTAAAATAAAATCTTGGGCAAAATAATAATTTTTATTAATGTAAGTCTGTCTTCCATGGTGAAAAACATTTCGTTCCACTTTTTAGTCAAGTCACTGATTATAGCTACCAGTTTAGTGAAGTTAAATTTAATAGTCTCATTCCACTTATTCTTAAAACTTATTCCTAGATAATCTATTTTATCATTTTCCCAGTTGAATGTATTGTATTTTTGCAAATTGCTATTTATTTTTTATTGATTAAACGTGTTTGGCTTTATTTTGATTAAAATTGAGCCCTGAGATTTTTCCAAATAGAGTTATGGCATTCCTGATATGTTGTAAAGAGCCTTCTATGTCACTGGATGGTAGTAGAATATTGTTAGCAAAAAGCTGAAATTTAGGACAGTATCCCTCATTAACTTGAAATCCTTTGATATTTGGGTTATTTCAAATAAGTGAAGCAAAAGGTTCCACTGATAAAGTGAAAAAATAATGGGGATAGAGGGCAACCTTGTCTAGTTACCTTGTGATTTAGTACTGGGGATGATAGACATGAACCAATCTTAACAAATGCTTTAGAATCACTATAAATACTTAATATCAGTTTAGTGAAATCTGAAGTAAAGTTAAATTCTTTAAAGATTTTTTGTAAGTATGACCAACTAAGGGTATCGAACGCCTTATCAATATCCAGACTAATAATAGTTAATTGTTTCTTGGTTTTGTTTGCAATGTATATTAGAGATAGCTTAATAATATTGTTGTGCACTTTTCTATGTACGATAAAGCCAGTTTGATCAAATTGTATTAGACTGGGTAATATATTCCTTGGTCTTTTGGCCAGGATAGACATGAACATTTTATAACCAATATTTAACAATGATATGGGTCTATAGGATGCACATAGTTGGGGATCCTTACCTTGATTCGGAATGGGGGAAATTATTGAGTACTTCCATGAGGGAAGGAAAATTAAGTCTTGTTTAACCATGGAGAATGTGTTTAATAATAACTTTATTGTGTGCTCTGGAAGAATTTTATATATTTCTGGGATTATCCCATCTAACCTTGGGGCTTTATTATCCTTCAGCTTTTTAACTTGTTCTTTCACTTCTGCTAAGGTTATTCATTTATTTAGGGTACTAGTTTGTTGTTTTGATAGTTTAGTCTTGATATTTTCTTGTTGAAATTTATCTATTACATCATCTGAATCTAGTGGTGATTGCATGTCACTGATTGACCGATAATGATTTCTAATGGCTTCTAACATACCTGCTAAATCAGTCGTTCTTTTTACTGTGTTATTATTCTTGTATTTAATTTCATTAATGTGATTTTGTTTACTAATTTGTTTGGCTCGGATAGCTAGTTTATGTAAATGTCTGGGGTTTACTGAATAGGACTGTAGTTTAATCTTTTCTAAGCTTATGGCAACCTTATGATTCAATATTTCTAAATATTTGTGGTTTAGCTTAGAAATTTCAGTAAATACTGCTTTATCATTTGATTTTAAATTTAGTTTCAACTTATCCTATTTGGCTTGTAAATCAGAAAGTTCCTTGTCCCATTCCTTTCTCCTTTGAAAATACCAAGCTTTAACTCCACTAAAGATGTGAACTTTTAATGCATTCCAGAGTGTGATATCTGTTACTTCACCATTATTGTTGTTTTCCATAAATGCCTTTATTTCTTTTAATAACCACTCCTTAAAACCTTTTAACTTAGTAACATAGGCTGGGATTCTTTGAAAAATTATCATATATTTTTTCACAGTCAAGCTGAACAAAAAGGCATTGTGGTCAGAAAGTGGACATGACTGTATTGCAACATCACTTATTTTAGAGTAAAGAGTGTTAGACACAAAAATCTTATCAATATTAGTTTGTGTGCCAAATTGGAAAGAATAATGAGTGTATTAAGTGAATTATGAACTCTTAAATTATGTATGTTTCTAAAATTCATTGAGGCTATACAACTGTTTACCTTTTTAGCTTGTGTCATTAGTTTAACCTTACTATTTTTAGAGATGTCTTCATCTGATAACAAGCAATTGAAATCGCCCACCAGAATAATTTCTCCCTTTGTATGTAAAGTAATGAGATCCATGTATTTCTTCACATATTTAGTTCCTAGACCAGGAATCCAATATGAGTTTACCAGTGTGAAGCATTTCTTATTAACTTGTAGCACTACTAAGCTTAACATTCCGTGTTTATCTGAAAAGGTGTTTAAAATTTTAGGTAGTGTATAAGTATTATTCCATAGTATAAGAGTACCTCTCCTTTTGGCTCTAAAGCAGGAATCCGTAAAACAAATGATAATTTTTGAAAATCCTTCTCCAGCAAGTGGGTTTCCTGCAAGAAGATTATCTGAGCTCTGTGCATTTTAATGAATTTAATTAAACCAACTCTTTTGACATTGTTATTTAAGCCATTAATATTTAATGATAAGCATTTATATAACATCATTTGTTAAAGTTATATTTAGAGCATCAATAATACCTTCCAAGTATAATACTTGAAGCAATTCATGATGTTATGTATCATGGATGAGTCAAAAATCTTTAGAAATAAATTCTGAAACCAATAACTAAGAAAACATACACACATGGAACCTAAATTCCAGGTTTAGTTAATAAATTAACTAAACCACCCTTTAACACCATCTCACACACCAAAAACATATATAAATAGCTTCTGCTTTAAATGTAGTATATACAAACAGTAAAGCCTTTCTAAGGTAACTCAAACAAATATGAACATAAAAAATCCATCAGGCAATCACAGTGGATTCGTATGTAATATTGTGTAAACCTCTACTAAGTACTGGAAAATAAGGAGTCAGTTTCACCAATTAACCTAGTTGCTTTATCGGCATAAGCTTCTACTATTTATATATTTTACACCTGTATTGCAGTCTCTTGTTTTTTTAATTATAGCAATACATTAGTTACACCAGTTTACTTATTTAACCTTCCCCCCTTCATTTTTTATACCTTTATATGTTCAAGTAGACTGGTAGTCATGAATGGAAAGAAGAAAAGGAGGAAGAAAAAAAAGGGGGGCGTATGTTGGTCTATTAATACTAATTGAACAGAATAGAGTGACCTAGAACATTTTAACAATCCATTCCTACAGTGTATGTGGTCATACAAATATTTGAATTATAGTATCATAACTATCATTGCAACTGAGTCTGATTATATTCCTTTAAATCTGCATCAATGAGAATACCTAATATAGATTTAAGTTCCTTAAGCATGACAGCAACATAAGGAAAAGGAGACTCAATCCTATGTATATCTTTGCATTCACAATATTAAAGACATTGGTTGTTTAAGTAGTCAAATATTAATATATTATCATTTTGGCCTACCACAATGATAACGAGGCATTCTAGGGGAGCAGTACATGCTAATTAACCATTTGCTCTCCCCTAGAAATGACTGAAATACATGATTTATTAAGCTGAAATGATTCGTGTTAACCACTTGGCTGTGTAAATCCTTATCACCAGCTATGTTAGTTAACATGGCTAAAGGTTTTGAGTCACCCATTACTCTAAGGGAGAGATTGTGTTAGAGGTAAGTTTGAGAGAGTTTAGTAGATAAGTAGTGATGTGTGTTTGTGTGTGAGTGCTGTGTGCTTGTGGCTGCATTTGTGAGTGTAAGCAGAGTTATGAGTGGTGTAAGGTGAATGTGTGCGTGTGTATGTTTTTTGTGTGATTGTGTGTCGGCCTGGGTGGCCCTAATAGGGTAGTTATTTAAGAGATAGGTAGGGTAGTTGTATGTATGTGTGTGTGGAGGGGTATGTGGTTGAGGTTGTGTGTGGCTGATCCTCCCTTTGATTAATGAGTAAATCTTTTAATATGGGTGGCAGAGCACTAGACACCAGTGACTATTTAATGTGTCCCTAATACATTTCAAAAGTTAGTAGAACAAGTGGCTGAGCAGCACAAAAGACGTATAAGGGAGAAACACTAGACACCAAGGACAGTCTTGTATATAACCTAGACCACTTACAAAGTTAATTTTAACACAGGTTTTGGAGCATGAATATGGATTGCTGAAAAGAAATAAACTTTAATGTCTGGCAATATTGACTTGACTGCAGTGGTCCATGACACAAGAGGGCAATCACTGAGCAATTCAGAGACATACCAATTAACTGATAAAGTAGTATTTCCTCATTATGGCAAATGTGTCTTTGAATCACTGTTTTCCTCCTTCGCACCAAAAGGCCCCTTTTACCATAGTCTTACTGCTTATGGCTGGGCTTGTTTCTGAATCTTGACCATAGTTACACAATTATTAAAAGCTAGATCATATGACTCAAAATCTTAAAAGTTAACAGACATGCTGAAAATGACAAAAGAAACACAAGTAAGAAATAAACAATTCTCTGTTTACTAAAGACCAATATTAACAAAGTAATCTCTGGTTTGAAAAACCTCTAGAAATTCAAGTTTACATTTAAGCTTAGAGGTCTATATGCCCCAAACAATTTGCCATTCACAATCCTTGTAATCAAATGCTCTTTCTATTTTTTTCTCCTCTGATATAATTTGGCACACAGTCCAGAACATAAAACGCAATGTTCTTGCATTGAGTACATTGTATAGCATGCCTTTTGTCATATTCATGTTTTTAATTGCATACAGATGTTTGTAGAAGTGACTCTTGAGTTTTCTCATGATTGTAATCACACAAAAAGAATTGCATGAACCGCACACACAGCAATATGTATCACAAAATCGGATTCATATGTAAGAGTGCCTGAGACTCATGTTTTAGCTGTGTGTCGATACAATGAAAATTCCAACACTTATGTATCTACACATACTGCATGCATAACATTTAATAGTACCTTATTAAGAAGAAAGACCATCACTTCAAACAGATGCTTGCTCAAAAAATTTCTTTATAATATTTTTTTATCTGTTTTGTAAATAAATGAAGGATAGTCTCTTATTTTCTTAAACAATGCCTTAATAGCTGACAAAATCCTCCAGTTATTACAACTGCATTCCTAGTAGCATCTGTGTCTAAAGTATGCATTAATGGCATAGCTATCTCACCATTCAATTGAAAAGCATTAATGGTTTTGCCTACCAGTTCCCCATGGTAGCCCCTATTTAGGAATGTCTTCTTAGAATCTGAAATATGCCATGCTCAGGGGGTCTTAACTGGTGATAAATTATGAGCCAAGTGCAATGTCCCTTAACCAAATTTAGTTTTTAGAAGTTAGGGCATATGCTGTTGTAATATAACCATGAACTACTATGAAATTGGGCCAAAGTTCACTGCAACAGTTACTAAAAATGTAAAATCATTAAAGATTAAGCATGTTCACCATGTGTCTGTGAGTACCCTAGTTTTCTTCACCTCCCAAAAGCATGTTCTTTCATTGGCTACACCAATTATCATCATCATCATCATCAGGAATGCCCTTTTCCCTATTTCTACATAGAGTTGGGGTGTCATGTCAACTGTTACCACATCTCTGTATTCAGACACACTCTCCTATCTTCATCTACAGTCAGGCTTGAATATTGTAAGTATTCTCTCATACAATCTATGATGCCCCAACATTGACCCAGTAATCAAGGAGCGTCAGTCCTCACAACTGGCAACAGTGGGGAACGTACACACTGAGAGGATGACAAGTACACACACACACACACACACACACACACACACACACACACACACACACACACACACACACACACATAGGTTTACTAGCTATGTCCCCTTCTACCCAGACTATAAAGTAGTTTTCACTGCCACCAGCCACTAATTATCAGCTACTTTAGGGTCCTTAGCAAAAGGTGCCCAATCTTACTGTGTAATGTTACTATTAATCCAAATGGTAGTTTGACCAAGAGCAAGGGTATTAGGAGTGGCATGCCCAGTGTCACCAAACAGTTATGCAGGTATTCTAAGAGCTTAAAATATGTGTAGACAGACAAGTCACAATTGAAAGGTTTAAATATATTTAATAATAAAGAAAAAAGAACAACAAAATACTCAGTAAACAATCACAGGTATTTCAGAGTTTAAAATCACAGAAAATGTTTAAAACAACATTTCAGGACGGTCTCAAATAAATAAAGAAAACATCTATGCTATACTTCACTATATTCCTAACCATATCTAAGAGAAATTACTGTACCCTAGACTGGCTTAGTCATAGCAAGGCAAGACAGATGTGGTGAGTGGGTTTTCCAGCTGATGTTGTCAGGTCAAAGACAAATACAGAATGCCCAGTCTCTCTCAGAGAGTTCTTAAATTAATATCTCAAATATTGCTGCTGGGGTACTTGCAGCATGACATCACGTTTTGTCATCTGACTATCCCAGGTGAATACCATTGATTTTTGCATCAGCCTGTGAAAACACATAGACCTTAGATCTTTTGGCAAATGGTGGAAGTTGTAAAATAATTTACATTCCTCCACATTTAAAGACAATACAAAAAACTTCTAGTTCTAGACATTATGTCTCCTGTTGCACTGAAACTGAAAGATAACATCTATTTTATTATGTTATAAATTCATTTAATTTCAACTATTTTTTCTGAAGTTTTGCAAGTTAACCTTCTATGTGCCAGTTCCCAATGTTACATACATTTACACAGTTACAATAGCTTATATACATTTCTGCTCTTTTCCAGCTTGAAATTCAAAATACTGAGTCCAAAATCTTGAAAGTTCAAAATACTGAAAACTCAAAATACTGAATTTCATAATATCGAAAAAACTACAGGATACTAACACTTACTATACTCCACGAGAAGTACATAGAGAAACAAATAAAAGACAAAGCATATTAGTTTACTCCAACTATTAGCAGGGGGGCAAGCCCCCCTGCACCCCCTATGTGGGGGACTACACCCCCCACCCCCTGCTACTTAAATATATCAACTCCAAGTTCGCACTTTACTACACTAAGATGAGTTATGTTGTTGTATAGCAAATTAAAAGGGAACATGACTAAGGTTACAACAGGCAGTCATGAAGCACATAATGGTATGTTTGCCATTTTCCTCTCTGGAGTGTGATCTTGAAGTTGATATATTTAAGTAGCAGGGGGTGTGGGGGGCGCAGCCATCCACATGGGGGGTGCAGGGGTGCTTGCCCCTGTTTATAGTTGGAGAAGAAAAATATGTTTTGTTATGTAGTTGTGCTGGAATATTGTAAGTGTTGGTGTACTCTGTTTTTTCGATGTTGTGAAATTCAATATTTTGAGTTTTCAGTATTTTTAACTTTCAAGATTTTGAACTCAGTATTTTGAATTTCAAGATTATGAGCTTTCAAGATTTAGAAGTGGACATATATATATATATATATATATATATATATATATATATATATATATATATAGATATATATATATATATATATATAGATATATATATAAATATATATATATATATATATATATATATATATATATATATACTATGTACAGTACTTGTCCATATCAATTAGATTCAGATAATCTGACCTACATGTAACCAGGCAATGTAGAATTTTATGGCTCATGTACCATATCTCCAATGAAGAGGCAATTGCATACCCATAAAACAAGACATGCATATAACATGAATGGACTGTTAGGTTGAATACAAGATGTGATGGATGCATGAAGTTGTTTGTCCATGGTGATGATATATATTCACTTGTCCATACAAGTCTGGCTAATATGAGTATTATACTAATTCTGCGCTACCATATAAAAAGCTTTTAGGTGGCAAATCTTCTCCCTTTTCTCTCCCTTTAATAATTTTCCAGATTTACAAATTATCTGCGGATGGGATTATACGTTACCATTCAGGATGGCTGAACTGACTTTTACATACAGTTACAGTCCACTGGAAGTCAACTGCATCAATTGCCTTTCTTAGCTGCTCGTTTATTTTATATTTGTGACCTCAGCAGAAGAATGTAAGTTAATTATTCATATGAATAAAGTAGTATATGGTTTCATTAAAGAATCACAGTGCAAGGGTGTCATACATGCTACAAATGACACAAGGCAAGAAAAAATAATATAAATTATGCAAAAGGTGAATGTTTTACTTCTGGGAATGTTAAAGGTTCTACTACATACATTAAATCTGGGACCAATATGGATAGTTTAACACAAAAGGTGGCCTTCAACAGACCTGAGTAGCAATATGTCTACCAGCCTCACCCGCCTTATATGCAAAGCCTTGGAATGTATCATAGCAGAACTCATTAATGTAAACACAGGCAACTTAACTGATTTTGACCTCAATTAGTTTTGCTTTGTAAAGGGCAGGTCCTAGCTCCTGAACTAAATAAGCCTTTTTGAAAATATTATAGAAGCTGTGTTCAGTGATCATCCAGTGCATACTGCTTATCTTGACCTGGCTAAGACTTTTGACACTATCCGCCATGCAGATGTTACTGAAAAATTAGACAAACTTAATTTAAATCCCATGTTAGCCACTGGACTAACTGGCTGTTAAGCAAATTCGTATCTGTGAAAGCTGATGGTACCCTCTATGAACATTAAATTGCAACCAGTCAGATTCAACAGTGTTCAGTGCTGGGTTCCTTCCTCCTTAGCATTTATTTTACAAATATCCAAGCCAACATCCCCAATGTGTGGTTGACCAAGTTTTCTGAAGACTGAAATTAATGCATCATTATCCACCCATTCACCATTGTAAAACAGCTTCACCAAGTGCTGGAATATACACACTCCTAGTGCAGCAAAGCAGTTAAATGTAAAAAAGTGAAGCACTGCAATAATGGGCACAAAATCTTTTTCCACCTGATATGTTATAAGTGTTACTCCTCTTCAAGCAAACATTGACTTAGACACTTATGTAGACAACTCTTTCTATTTTGATCATTACGTTTGAATCTTTCTGTCTGACCCAGTTAATTTCCAGGAGAACATACTCAAAATTCAAGGAAGTTATCACACTGTGGTACTTTTCCCTTTCAGACCCATTACTGAATACAGTACTGCCTTTGGTATGTACAAATCCGAGGATATCATTCAGCTGGAAAGTCCTTAACGATATTGAACCAAGAAAAGTAAAGGCCTTAAATCCTTCAACTTTTCTGACTGAGTGGAATATCTCTCCTTATACTCAGTAGCTTACTGGATGCTCCAAGATATCCTATGTTTTCCTTTTTGATCCATGAAAGACTCAATTGTATTTCACCTCCTATTTCTTAATAAAACTACTTGCACTACAAACACCCATGATAGAGACCCAAATCTCCACCAACAAATAAACATTGCTGAAGGTTCAGGGAGAGTACAAATACATATGTATATGTATATTCTCTTTCTTACTGGAGTTAAGGTTAAACCTAGACAAACCTTTACAGACCTTTTTGACAGTGCTGTAAAATACATACACTAATAAAATATGAATTTAAATAATTAGTATACTATTTACTTTGCAACTGGGCAAGGTAATTAAATAACAATGCCAAATTACCTGCCCAGGAAATAAAACAAAACAAAAAAAAAAAAAACAAGAAGCCCAGTATGTGGTACGACTTCTTTCACCAGTTTCATAGTAGGATCCAGGTCAATAAAATGATTCTGCTACCTAAAACCTTACTCATAGTGAACCATTTTCCATATACAATCATCACTAAACTTATACTTAAGCTGCAGTATCTTATAATACATTTTCTTTGGAATATGAGCATTCCTAGAATTATAGGAGAACATTTTTAATGCCTAAAAAGAAATTTAGACTTTGTTTACCAAGTGTTGCATATTATATCCTAACAGCAGTGAGGTAGCAATGCATAACAGTATGTATGTATTTATATCTAATCTGATCAGAAATGGCACTAATGGTAATATATATAGGGAGGCCACATTAAAAAGAAGGAATGTGTATCATAATTTCTGTCAACCTGGTTGCTTGAGAAACAATCTGATAAACTATCATATAAATACCAAAGCAGGACACTGAAATTCTCCCTAATACATAAGGTACGGCATCTACAATTGATCATAATAGGACAGACTCTTCACTGGCAGTGGTGGACTAATAAAGGATATTTCTATTTTAGATATTTGCAGCACTAAAAATAAAAGAAGTAAAATTTTAGCATCCAATAACACAATCCAGAAATGATGAGTTGGTGTCAGAATCTTCATTTGGTATCCTTAAGTAAACAACATGCAGGTTATATAGTCCATGGTCAGTTCAGGTATGAAGTAATAAAACTTCAAGGCATTCAGTGTTGAAAATGCATATAAAAATGGTTTCCCATTTGTGTAATAATTTAGCATAATTAGATTACTTGTCATCTGTAAGTTTACAAATATCTTAATCTCTTCAGGTCCCACTCTGTTCTATTTACTTATTTAGAGATTTAGTTATCATAATGTTGAAGCAGTGAATAAGTTAGGAATATTTAATGAATAATTTATACTGCTATTACATAAACATTATTTCTTGGATTATTTAATATTTGTGATTAACAGAAGATGGTTATTAAACTTTTATGTAGTACTATGGGAATAGTTTTAAATGGGAAAATATATAACTAAATCAATAGTCTCCTATTATTTTTAACTTATATATAATATTATATTAATTATTTGAAGTCACAGTAGCTTTTGGCTAATTTTGATTTTTTTTTAGGTATTGGTAGGTAGAGATATAGATTAGTAGGCTGTCTATTTGATAGGCAAACTAGGAACTTTGGTATCAATGGTGGGTTGTGTTTTATTAATAATATATACAATTACAGTTGTAGGCTTGTTTTTATTTACAAGTTTTAGTAGTTTAGTCTGTAGAAGGGAAGAATTAAAAACATGTGAAATGTTAATATAGTGTTGGAGGGATGCATTTGAGTCTTATATACAATTAAATTGATATGGTGGATAAATGTGTCATATTATCTTTTAAAAGAAATCTTGTTAAATGCACAGTATGGATAGTTGCAACATATTATCTATTAACGTAAATTGATTAAATAATGACAGCAAAAGGAAATCGCTAATGAGATATCTAAATTTAAATAGAGTGGACATTGCATTCTTGCAAGAGACTGACTTGACAGATAAAGATATACAATAGTTAAATAACTTAGGATATGAAATGTTATTAAGCTGCTTCTATTAACAAAAAGAAAGAGGAACTGTTATACTTTAGAGAAAATCAACTGTAATGCCTAAGGTCATGGAATCCATTAATGATCCCAAAGGAATACACACATTTGTAATAATTAAATGTAATGGCACACTCAGTACATTAGCTAATTTTTACTGGATCCCTGGAATAGGTGCACAAGTGTCTAAAGATCATTTAAACTTACTACAAAGTCATTAGAAGGTAGTTTAATTTTAGCAGGGGATTTTAGCTGCATATGTAGTGTAGAAGATCTAAGTGAACAGAAGCAAGCTAAAATCCTAGCATCAGCTAAAGAACTAAATATATGGATTAATAATAATAATTTAGTTGATTTAATAGTAAAAGCAAAAGAGAAGTCATTGTTCTTCACTTATTGTTCTTATGTGTATGGGATGCAAACTAGATTTGATAGGATTTATGCCTCTACAGCTTTACTTAATACAACAAATTATTTTAAAAGTATTCCTTGTCATTTATCGTATCATAATGTCTTAAGTATTAATGTATTTATGGATGTACTGAAATTTCAGATTATTTATAAAATCCCAGTATATATGATGAAATTAGAAGAATTTAAGGGATGACTTAGGGAACAAATTGATACATTTTCATCTTTGAATGATAATGGTCAGGTTAATAAAGTCATATTATGGGACTCTTTAAAAGTGCATATTAAAGATAGAATGGGAAGATGGGCTAGTAATAAAATGAAAGAGTGGGATAAAGAGTTGTTAGAAATACAAGATGAAATACACAAAGCAAGGTTTTAACAACAAACAAAGGAATTAGATAATAGTGAAGTCATTAAAAATGTAATAGCAAAACATCAAACAGTTTTAATGTATAAAGTGAAGATTGCTTTAGAAAGAATAAAATTGGACAGTTATGCAATGACTTCAAAAATATACAAAGATTAGCTGATAAAAGTAAGATGTTAAACAAAAAGGCACAAATTAATAATATCCAAAATCCTCACATGAATAAACTTACTTCAGACATAGAGGAAATGCTTAATGTTTTCAAAAAGTCCATGAATATCTTAATTAATGTAAAAAAATGGTAATCTTGATGACTAAAAAATTAACAAGTATTTAAAGAAAAATGTTACTAATAAACTTAATGACCAACAAATATATCTGCTATTACCCTAACAGAAGTTAAAGAAGCTTTAAAAAAGAGAAAATGGTAAAGCTCCAGGTTAGATGGTTTAAGTATGGAATTATATAGTCTGATTCTGTTAAATATTTTAGAATTACGAAGTGACATTTTCAGAATAATTCAGTGTGAAAAAATAATTCCTTCCTCATGGAAATTTTCTGTAATTTCACCTATACTTAAACAAGGAAGGGATAATAAGTTAATTTCCTCATATAGACCTATTTCATTATTAAAGGTAGACTATAAAATATTTACTTCCATATTCACTAGAAGATTAAGAGATATCATAGACAAATTAATTAATAAAGATCAAATAGGATTTATAGCCAATGAATTAACATATGATAATATGAAACGGGTAGTAACTATCTTAAATTTAACAAAAGGAATGAACAGTAGATTGGCCCTAATTAGCTTAGATATTGAGAAAGCTTTTGATTCTGTGGATTGAAACTATTAGTTTAAAACTTTAGATGCATTTGCATTTCAGGAACAATTTATTGGAATATTAAAATAAACTGTATAGAGATTCCAAAATATAAATTAAAATTGGATCTTACATTTTTTAATCATTTGCTTTAAACAAAGGCACAAAGCAAGGGTGTCCCTTGTCCCCTCCACTATTTGTATTAGTTATTGAATCCTTAGCTAGCAGTATAAGAATCAATTAAAAAAAATGACGGAGTCTCAATTAACAAGGATTGTCAATCTATAATACAACTTTTTGTAGAAGATATATGAGATTTAAATTATTCAATCAATGACACAGATGAGGAAATTGAAAAGTTTCAATAAGTATTGCTGCTTAAATTTAATAATAATCAAACTGAAATTTTAGTGTCAACTCAATTACTAGATAGTAAGTTTAAAGATAAATATAAATATAATTGGGAAGGTAAAGAACTAAAATATTTAGGAATAATGCTCTATCAAGATATGGCTTTGATTATTAATAATAATTTTGAAAAAAAAACAGTTGAAAAAGTGTTGCTTCTTATTAAAAAAATGGAATGGTTGGTTGGTACTTATTAAAATTATTATACTACACAAGATTATCTATTTCACATGACTGAAAACTCAAAATACTGAAATTCATTTTACTGAAACCACAACATCAAATTTTCAAAATACTGAAAACTCATTTGACTGAGTATTATTATAATGAAAGCTTACAATGCTGAATTTCAAAATACTGAATTTTAAGCCACAGATATGCAGACTTACAACACCAATAATTAGATATTTCCTCAACTTAAAAACTACTTAACCTATTAACAGAAACCTAACAATATAAAAGCAAACCAGGTGGTGGCTACACTCCCAGATCCCCCTGATATGAGCAGCTGCACCCCTCACACACCCCCTAACTATATCTCCTAACTCTGGGATCACACTACAGTTGGGGCAAAGGGCTTATGCCTTCTACTTACCTTACAGTACTGTACACACTGCCACTACTGCCGGGAGTGCACAAAACATTTGCCATATTACTTTAGATACTTCCCATATGAATGTAAAGAGACATACCCACATTTAGAAACACTACAACACTACTTTCTATGCTACTATTGGTATTCTGACAGTCGGCACTTTAAGTTGCAGTAATTTTTTTTATCACAAGCAAGTCACAGGTGAAGGGAAACATACACATAAAAAAGACCCTGTGTAGATCTAGCTCTGTGCTAAATATAGCAGATTTATTAGAGAGAATCCATTTCAAAAGACCAGTACTGAACTCAAGTCCTGTGGTTAGAATTTCAGAAACTTTCAGTTTAATGTCTGAGTGGGAATGGGCAGACTCAAAGAAAAGAAGAAAAACAAAAGTAAGGTAAACAGAGAAAGGCACTGATAGCAATTTCCAGCAGGTATGTACAGTTATAAAAAATAGTGCAACACAAATCCTGCAGGAGAATTTAAAATACTGCCACTACTGCAATCTCACCACAGTTGAAGGCACCAGACTATGCAGAAATGTACCAGTAATGCTGTAATAAATTACTTAATGAGGCTCAAATCTGGCAGTAGATCACTGTCTGGCTACATCTGTGAAAGAAGCTACAAGAATGATTGAGGTCTCAGACTAGTTCAAACTATAAAAAGCTACCTATTGAATGCAATTCTACTTATGGAGATAGAAGTTCAATATAATGTATAAACAATGCTAAATGTTGCACTAATACACAATCTTCACACAACTGCAAATTAAGCTATAAGACCCAGGTTCCAGAACAAACAGAAAAATGCAACCTGAGAAGATTTTTGTCCAAACATGGACAAAAAAGTGGATAAGTACAGAAAAGTATGATTGGACAGGTCACTATAAGTGCAACTTAAAATATTAAAGCAGAATTTAAAATAAAGACTTTTTTCCTCCTTTTTGATGAAAAATCTGTATCTGATACCTCTCAGAGTCTTGAAAAAAGGGAAGAAAATTCATTGAAATTCCTTGACTGGTAATCAGACCTAGGCAGTGGTGGTGAGACTGCCAAAATCCTTACCACTAAACTATCAGGGATCCTCCTTTGAAAATATCTGGAACAAAAAGAGACACTCCCCCAAATTGAGCACATTGTTCATGTTACACAGCACCAACCTTATAATCTTTATCCTCTTGCTCTATCCACAGCAAAAAAAAAACTGTCAATGGCTGATAGCTATCAACTCTATGTCTACTGTGGACATTCCCTCAGCCTAGATCAACTACATTCAGTATTTATTTTCCAGTTTCATTGCTAAAAGTCAGAATCTTTACTTCAATATTAGTTAAAGAAATAAGCCAAGCATTATTCATCCCATTTAAGGTTCTCCTTCCCTTTCAGAAAAACTTGCACTAACAGGGCCTAAGCCCTTGTATTCTGACAGCATTTAAGAACTCAGTTAACTCTCTGACTGTAGGTTCACCTTACCAGCTGTAAGATTCTATAGTAAATCCACGTGGGCCTGTGCCTCTACACCCTACCATTATCTAAATTGCTCTTCTCATTTCATCAACTGCAATATCTGCATCCTGAATACATTTTAACTTATTGATTACTCCTTCATAGCAAAATGATCTTAGTGTCAGTCATTAGGGTATTTTATGACCCCCCCCAAATGAATAAACTTTCATCACCTTTCTTAACCAACACCAATATGGATTGTATTCACTTCTACTCTTTTTCCAGTAGGAATGCAGGGTGCTATTATTTCCAGACAACATATTGTACCAATCTATCTCCCTCTATCACTGCCAAAAATCTCCTTTACAGATGCACATCTCACTTCAGTCTCCTTTAATGTACAGTGTTTCAGCTGACATCTAATGTTTGCTTATCATCTTTCCTCTTACTGCAAGAGATAGAAGATGCTCTCACATCACATAAGAGCTGGGCCAGTCTTCTCTAGAGATGTGAAACATTTTGTTATTAGTTACTCCATTAAGATAGATAGCTTCTTTCTTCTTTATGTAGCTCTCCTAGCTACTTTCACCCCCTCTCATCAGCAGGATCTATGCATCTCTTCTGTTACAGTTTTAATACTCACCAGTTATTATTTATCTTAATCTTACTTCCCTAAATTATTTCCTCCACTTATAGAATCCCATCTCACCACCCTGCAAGTTGTTCTATTTCTCATATCATTATAAGATAAAAAGAAAAACATAGTCCATAATCCAGAATGGAGCTATCCAGTATATTTCACCCCTTTCAGCATGAGATAATATTATTAACATGGGTGTCAGATCTAATCTTCTAAGCTAAGTTTAGACCTAGGATTTTGCCTAAGCTAATGGTGTTAAGGAGGTGATTACAATGAGATTCACTGAAAACTGCAGTATACTGTACAAATTTAACAGATAAACGTCCATTCAAAGGACTTTTATATCATTATGAAAAATATACTGAGAAGATAATATACAACATACTCTTGAATTACTCTATGTGTCCATCCTAGCTGGAAGGATCACATCTTCTTGTAGAATCAGTATAAATACACATATCTCTATCTATCTATCTATCTATCTATCTATCTATCTATCTATCTATCTATCTAATCTATCTATATCTATATATCTATATTTCTATGGGTCCCCTACAGATGATCGAACTTTCAAAAGGCCGACTTTCATATGGCTGAGACCATATGATCGACAGTTGGAAGCTTGAACATTCTGAACAGACAGCTCCCTATAGCGCGGAACAGGAACATTTCCATTTTTCGCACTGTAGTGCGATCTCGGAGTAGGGTATATTTAAATAGTAGGGGGTGTGGGGGGCACAAGGGGTCTTGACCCTCTGCTACCAATGTATAGGTAGGTTTTTTTTTTTTGCATGTTTGAAATTTCAAAAGTCGAGCATATGGTCTCGGTCATATGGGTTTCGGCTTTTTGAAAATTCGATCATGTATATGTGTGTGTGTGTGTGTGTGTGTGTGTGTGTGTGGGCTCACATGTGTGTGTGTGTGTGTGTGTGTGTGTGTGTGTGTGTGTGTGTGTGTGTGTGTGTGTGTGTGTGTATATATATATATATATATATATATATATATATATAGGGTCTATATCACATAGTCAAAGTGTCAAAACCTTGACTATGTAAATATTGAACCCAAATGTTTGAAAACTGAAAACTCTGAACACTCAGAACAGTGATTTTTTTCCCAGGGAAAGAAATCACTGTTCCGGTACAAAACGCAGAAACACATGAACACTACATACTGTATCTAATGTCCCCCACACCCCCCCCTTCTTAAATATACCAACTCCGAGATTGCACCATAGTGGAGGATATATACACTCACACACACACACACACACACACACACACACACACACACACACACACACACACACACACACACACACACACACGAGTCCAAACATTTGATAGCAAAATTCTTTAATAAAAATAGTTGAATGCTTTCATCCTTAAAATAACCAGGACTTCATCAGAATGAACAAGATCATAATTTACCATTGCGTATTGTTACAGTGGTTGTGTGGTCAAGAGGTCATATGACAGAGTCACACTAAAAATACATATGTCTGTATATATTTATATATATATATATATATATATATATATATATATATCAAAAACAGTTATAAAGAACTAATTAATACAGTAAAACAATAAAAATGATATATGGATTTTAAATGAAAAAGGTATAATTTTGAAACTCTTAACTTTTGCATACTGGATATTGATATATTGTCATTGAATTCAGAGGGTGCAACCAGTGTTTAAATTTAGCTGCCAGGTTAGCTCCTTATGTGAGCTTAAATTGCATTTTTTTTATCTTTTCTTTATTAAACTTGTTTATTTACTTGGTTCCTTGACTACTACCTACTGCTTGTATAATGCTTTATCTAGTCTTGACAGCTCTTTTCAGTTCATACTTGACTGATGTGTGCAGTGATGTGTGCCATTGTGCTACTTGTGATCACATGTCTGCACTGTGGAGAAGTGTTACATAGACGGTTGGTACATGACATAAAGAATGGGAAGAAATGTTTTGGCAAATAGTCTTATGTGCTACAACAGCCTAGATTTCTCTGATGCTTTTGTCATCAAAGCACACATATTTCTTAACCCGAGTCCAAATTCACATTGTTCATGTAGGAACAAATTAAGCCTAAGAGCTGGAACTAGATGGTCTTACATATTAATTTTCTACTATATGTAGCATTGTGTACTTTTGGTCTATCAAATACAGTATCTTAACACATGCAGAGGTATATTTTTTCTAACAACACTGAAATCATAATGGGTTTGTGATTGATTTTTTAAGATATATGTGAAAATATCAGAAATAGTGACAACAGAAAACCTTCTAGCCTGTCAGGAATGATTTATATAATGATCAAGCAAAAATGGCATGGTGCAACTTATGAGAAAATTTATTAGTGAGATTAATGTTTCCATCTTAGAGACACTCAAGGACATAGAAAAATAAAGAGAAACTGAAAATTATTCCCTGAAAACATTTTAAATATTGACTTACTCTGCTCTGTTAATATTACTAAATGTCAAGGAGCTTAGGCCCTATTTGTCATCAAAATGAGATAACTTATGGTGAACCCTTCAGGAGTGTACCCTATATAAAATGACATTAGTGTGTAATTTAGCAGACCAGATATCCCACTTACTGCTCAATGTACTGTCATTATCTGTAAAAGGTGCAACTTTTATAATAGTAAAGTATTCTTCATACAGTTAAAACTTTTATGTTCTCAAGTCTCTAGAGTGACAGACTTATGAACAAGCCATTCTTTTCCCATATTTGAAAAAAGTACAATAATAGCTGCCCATCATCTCAGAAAAGGATAATATATTTCCTTAGTTACTTATGTATGTGTCATTCAATCTACTAAATCTTTGGACTCACAGTGTCCCAAACATGTAAGAAAACTACATGATGCTATAAACAATCGTGTAATCAGAGAAACATCATACAACTACTTTCATTTTTATTCAGAGTTTTCATTAAAAAAAAAATAAATATTTAGAATATGTACAATAATGCTAAAACTAGTAACTAGTTGTAACCCTCTTAAAGTCTGATGGTGTAAGTGTGGAAGACAGATACACTGTCTTATAAGAAAATGTGTGTTGTGTTTTGTGGGCATGTCTTCACATAAGTGAGTGTGGGAAGGAATAATACGTCCACTTTGTGTGGCAGTGACGTCATTCTGCACGCCATACTTGTTTCTTTTCTCTTTACTTATTTATTTATTTTGCTGGCTGACTTAGTCTGTTCTGAATGCTCGGAAAGGAAAATGACATGGTCCAGTACACATGACTATGTCTTAGAAGATGAAAATTAGTTTATGATTTAGGAATGACAAACAAAAGAAGCACATAACATGCAGCCCATAATTCGGGAGGCTTAGCACTGGATGTACAACTGAAAACTAATTATTTTACAAAAACAGGAAAACAGCTGTAAACCTCTGCTGAAATCAAGATCATCCTCTGCTATTTCATACCCTGGAACTATACAAATGAGATTAGCATACCTTTGTATGGTGACACAGGCAATACAACCAAGGACAGTGCTTTTCTCAGTATAATCTGAATTTCTGAATATCTTCCTTGTCTGATATCTTGTTTGCAGAAGAAAAATGCTATAGGGATACATGGTAACATGGTTTAAAACCAACAATGGAAAAAAGGTGAATCATTGCCAAGAAACAGTATGTTATTATTCAAGAAGTTTGAATGATTAGTATTACTGCACAGGACAGACATCAGAGACAAAGAATCTCTATAGAAAAGCATGGTTTAGCAATGTATAGTGATAACTAGCCTGGTGTAACCATAGGGTCACCCATTTACCTGGGGAAATCTAATTGCAGAAATTCCTGATCTGGATGCTTTTGTCTTATGAAAAGTCATGAAAAATGATAAGCATACTGATACTTTAGGAGACAAATATTTACTATTTCTCACCTAAATATTGTTAAAGCTATTATACAAACAACTTAATATGATCTAAAACAATAACAACAGCTAAACCTCTCTGCTGACATTGTGCCTTTGCTAATAAAGTAGAAATTTGTGAGGTTGTGGTTCATTTATTTATTTACATTTGTTTACAGGGAAAGTCCAACTGGTCCAAAAACCCATTTTCAGTGGATGCCCTGAGAGAAAAGCTGCACAGAAATATAAGCATAATACAATAATTAGAATAGTATACATCCTGCAAAAGCTCATGTTTCAATAAGAAATGTCCCACTTTGGACATCTGAAAAGGTGGCAAACCAAGGTCCTATAGAGACCTTATTAGAGAGTTCTGTTAAACTATTAAAACCTATGTAACCAAAGTGATATGCAGACTTTACATGAGAATCTAGTTAAAGTATTGCATTGATTTTTTTCAGACAAATGACTGCTATAGTAATACCATTGGAGGGAGGGGTAGATTATGCCTACCTTGACTTAAGAAAAAAAATCTTAAGTCATATGAGACACTGTTGTATTATTATTATTTTTTTCCTTTTGACTTCTTCCTGGGTTGCAAAGTTGTAAATATAGAGCTGGTACCAGGGTTTTTGAGGAACAACAAAAAGAAGGATGGAGGGAGCTTTTTTTTTTAATTCCATTTTGTTCTCTTGGTAACTTTTTGTGGTTATGAAGAGGAATAGGATAGTAAAGAATATATTTATATAATGAAGAAAGGATTGTTGCAGTGCAGTTCCAGTGAGGGACGAGATATTTTCTTATACTATTACAGTGGCATTTTAGGCACAGGAATGAACACTGAAAATAGGTTGTGAGTGCCGTGATGATTTATTAAATACTATGGAGTTAAGATTTCCATTTCATTTTGTATGTGGAGTTATAAAGATATTTTGATTTACAAAATGGAACAAGAACTGGATAAAAGATAGAAGACAAACTGGAGGCTTGTGTGATAGCTCCAGAAAAACGTTTTGGAGTTTATATCTCCAGAGAGTTGCATGGCAAAGTTTCTCTACTTAATCATAAAATCAAGATCTAGAACTAGATATGCACTTTTGACGAAGAGAAGGAGATGAGAATGGACTTTAACCTAGTAGAATGCTGACCAAGAGTGTGGTGTTTAAGCAGTAATTCATATAAATGCAATCCTGCAAAAACAAAGAAGGAGAGAGACATGGGAATTTATGTAACAGCTGAATGACTAGAGAGTTCATAGATGGAAGCTAAAGCTCTTGGCAAACTTAGTGATTACTGTAATGTATTACAAAGGAATCATATGTGGTTGGAGAGAAGTACATCTTTTTCCTCATCGCCTTCTGCTTCGTTCTTTCCATTTGCCTCTCTGTCCTTGTACATTCTCCCATTTACCCAATCCTTCTAAAGACTACTCTGAGTGAGCTAGGGCCAGAGTGGATCTTAAGGGTATCCTGCAGGTGGTGCTGGCAGCTGCATCTGCTGCTGAGGGAGGGTATTTTTTTATGAGCTAACCTTATTTCCCCATCCCCCTTAATGTGTTTGCTGACAGGATCTGATGGCTATTCCCCACTGTTTACCACGCCTCCCCTCAGGGAGCATATTTGATGAATGGTCTCCCCTCTAGATGAGCCCACACATCCAACTTTCCCTGTCAGCATCTCAAATGCCAGAGCCACTAATCGAGCACAGATTGTCTGAGTTGTATTTAGGGTTTTATCTCTCTATGCTATGACACTGGCCTGGAGAAGTACATTGTTGATCCAATTTTGGCTCCCTTCCTCATGTAATCACTAGGGCATCATTCTTCTGATCTCGGAGTATCCATTGCTTGCAGAGGTAGGAGAAGGGTTTAGTCAAGTCCCAAGGGATTATGACCATTCTCCATGTGAGAATAAGAGATGTTATAATTGGTTTTCCAATGCAGCCACCTCTGCTAGAAGTGAATGCCCAATGACCGCTAAAGAAAGTTGTGCATATACTCCATTTTGCACTGCTTGGATACTTACTGCTGCCCCTGAAGTGCACGTCCATGCGTCATGGTGTTCCTCTGCAGGGCTCTTGTTCATGCTTGGAAAAACTCCTTACTAGTACTCTTTATCAGAAGTAGAGGACTAACAAAGCACACTTCATCCTTGCAATCAGCCAACTATGTGTCACTGGTCTCATTATTTATATTTATGTCATCAGGTTCACTGACTGGAATTTTCCCTTTGTGGCAGGAAGCTATCCCTATTATATTACTGTTCATTTCAATAACATATACTTCTCAACTTTTGTGCTATGCACTGCATTTATGCTCAGTTTTGTGTTCAAATTCTTTATCGGTTACATTCTGCTGTTGAATTGCTTGTTAATGATCTGCTGTCATGACTGCTATATCTCTGTTATTTACTATCTGAATACATGTGTGCCAATTGTTGTTTATGGGGCTTTTCTCCCTGGGCCTCCACTGAAAAGGGTCACAATTTGTGCCCCGTCAGACTATCCTGGCAGACAAATGCTAACAGATAAATAAAAGCTACCTAAAGAAAGACAAAGACATAAGAACTCTGTTGTATACCTACCTAGTGAAATATAAATTGATGTCATTTTATTTACCATATTACTTTCATTAAAGGAAAACTCCACCCTCTCATACAGTTTAACTAAATCGTTTTCTCCCTAAAATATGGTTCCAGCATTGTGTATGTACCAGAAACCTGCTTGTAGTTTTTAAAACATTTATTTCCTTGCATTGGAGTCAAAGGAAAGGAAAACCCACCTACTTTTTTTTTAAACTCAACTTCTCACATACTTTGCAGAGAAATTCGACTCCATCTGGATGACATTTCATAGACACAGTTAAATCTGTAGTTTACCCTGTCAGGTACTGCTGTCAATCTTAGATGGGTAATTAATCCTGCTAATGTCAGGAATACAGCAGCTAATATAAAAAAAGACAGAAAGCTGTGGAATTGTTTCCACTGTTTTTATTGCAGAGGGGAGGAGAACTTAACACTCCCCTTTCATAGCAAAACAAAGCAATTAGATCAGTCAGGGGTTAAAAGCAATTGTCAACTCTTCTGACAAATTTACATAAGCAGCAACTGTCTTTTGGCATTTCCCAGTTAGGTGTCGCCACAGCGGAACTCCGGTCCGCTAATGATTGGCAGTGAATTTTTACGATGTCAAGTTGCCAGCCTGGCCCCCAACCTTCAAAGAAGGCACACACATACATGATCACACCTACAAATTAAGAGTAGTAGCAAAGATTTCTGTGACATTGAGAGAAAAGTCAGTAAATATTTTTTCTTATAAAGTATAAATGCATTTACCATTTTCAACCTCCCCCCCACCCACACACACACACACACACACACACACACACACACACACACACACACACACACACATAGGCCAGAACTGCCTGCAGAAAGAGAGTCAGGTGGCAACCCTATCAACTGGGTGCACTGATACTGTTCATAAAAAAGGTCTTTTATGCTTTGTGTGACATCCTTCCAGAGGGTGATGCATATCTAGTACATGCAGATCCAATGTAAGAGATTCCCACTGACTTTGAGTCAGTCCTTGCATTGTCAGAGAGCAACTATAATATACAGCTGAATTTACTTTAACATACATTTACTATGTGCACTTGCATTAAGAACACTAAGAAAAGGAAATCAGAAGTACTTAACTGTGTTTAAATGCGCACACACACACACACACACACACACACACACACACGCTTTTGTACACCTACTTTATATACATACACATGTACAGAAACACATACGCATACGCACACTATATATATATATATATATATATATATGTGTGTGTGTGTGTGTGTGTGTGTGTGTGTGTGTGTGTGTGTGTGTGCAATATGGGTGCATACAATGAATTATTTATAATAAACAACATGGTATAGTTAAGCATTATTAATGTATGTTGCTCAATGATTTACTTGGTCACTATCACACATTGGCTATGTGTTCCACATGCAACCTTGGTCAATGTCTTTCTGTCAGTATTTTTTATTTGTATTGATAACTGCAGAAAGAGAGTCAGGTGGCAACCCTATCAACTGGGTGCACTGATACTGTTCATAAAAAAGGTATTTTATGCTTTGTGTGACATTGTTCCAGAGGGGGATGCATATCTGGTACACGCATATCCAATGTAAGGGATTCCCACTGACTTTGAGTCAGTCTTTGCATTGTCAGAGAGCAACCATAATATACAGCTGAATTTACTTTAACATACATTTACTATCTGCCCTAGCATTAAGAACAATAAGAAAAGGAAATTAGAAGTACTTAACTGTGTTTAAATGCACACACACACACACACACACACACACACACACACACACACACACACACACACACACACACACACACACACACGCACACACCCACACACACACACACACACACACACACACACACACACACACACACACACACACACACACACACACACATGCTTTTGTACACATGTACTTTATATACATACACATATACAGAAACACATATGCATACACACACTATATATGCATGTGTGTGTGTGTGTGTGTGTGTGTGGGTGCCTGCAATATGTGTGCATACAATGAATTATTTATAATAAACAACATAGTATAGTTAAGCATTATTAATGTATACATTCTAGTACATGTCGCTCAATGATTTACTTGGTCACTGTCACACATTGGCTATGTGTTCCACATGCAACCTTGGTCAATGTCTTTCTGTCAGTATTTTTTTATTTGTATTGATAAGTGCATTTAATAATTATTATCTTTGCCAGTGTAGCTTATGTTGTGGCTGAAAAGGGTCCTGGGACCAGTTCACTTTCCTGGTTACCAAAGTATAAATAAATATGAAATAGAAAAAAGGAGGGGGAACATGACAGAAATAATTGAGGAACTACATTTTAAGTCTGCATGATTCACGAGAGAAAAAAATCCTCCCACTGATGGCATTGGGAAATAACAGACAGACTAAGTTTAGAGTTCTACTACTTGTCACTTGTAAATGTATATTAAGGATTATTTACTGCAGTGAGAATTTTCACACCTCAGCAGGAGAGTATGGGGGATGGTTTATTAAGTTTGTTAGGACTACAAAAGACTCCTCTTACAAAAAAACTGTTTTTTATCTGCTTTCTTTTGCTGCAAGTAGCTAACAGCTATTTATAGCATAGAACAAGCTCTGGCAAACAGATAAATGAGGCTCAGTCAGGTAAACAGAGAAGCAGCTCTTTTACAGAAGGTGTGTTTAGATGACAGTGCTTCACAGTCCTGCCATTATATTTTAATGGCATGAGAAAACAGCACCACTTCCTTATGTCTGGCACGAGTCATATAAAGAGGACTTGAAATGTATTCTGGGAAGAAGGAAGGAAAGCAAGAAAATAAGATCACGTTACCAAGGCAGGCTCCATCAGCTGCCATTTTGAGAGAAACACATTAAAATTATAAAAGAAGCATTTGGAGTGATTTTGAGGCATTAAAATAGCTCAAAACAAAGATACAATGAAAATAAATATGTTTTTTGAGTTCTAAGGTGGAGCTTTCCTTTAAGTCAAAGGTTTGTTTGTTTGTGGGTAACACCAAAGGAGGAAAGTTACATGATACAATGGATTAGAATAACTAACCAATAAATCATAAACAGCAATAGGTTCTTGGGTAAAGATTCAATTCCAAGTAGAACTGAAAACAGGCTAAAACAAAAAAAAAACAGGTCCAGAATCACCATAGCTGCAAAACAAACATTTATTTAACTAAGTGCTTTCTCAACTTAACAGTCGCTTCGTCAGACTACCACAATAGAAAACGAGCGTCCTGTTTAAAAACAAAGCAGCCGATCAGCCAATTACACCCTTAGGCAAAACCTTTAACATTATTTAATCAATGGAGGAGTGTGCATACATGCAAAATTGGTTTTGACACAACATCATTAATATAAGGTAATTTCCCTGCATTAAAAACAGTATCCATCTCTGCTTAGCCAGCTCAGTTCTATTTCTTATATCCCCCCCTCTAATATTCTCTTTAATGATTTCTAGCACAAAAAATCTAAACCTATGTTGAGACCCACTAAACTTAACATGTCAAGCTAATGCGCTACTTTCTCTGGCATTCCTAATATCCCTCACATGTTCTAAAATACATTTTCTAAAACAGTGGCTAATTTTGCCTATATAGAATACCCTACATGCCACACAATAACTATAGTACACCACATTCCTAGACCTACAATCAGCATAGAACTTACACTCTATAGTCAGTCCTGATTGTGGGTGGGTAAATCTCAGCCCTGTATGGATATAACAACAGGAATTGCAATTCGTACAAGGGTACATCCCCTGTTTCTGTAACACAATTACAGGTCTCTCTACTGAGCAGAGATGGTTAAAAGTTTTGTCTAAGGGTGTAATTGTAATGTTATGTATGTTTCTAAAGAATGTATAAGTTTTATATGTTTTAACATAGGTCTATGAGCATGTGTTATTTGTTTTTTAAAGCATTTGCATAATTAATTGGATGTGTGTTTGAGCTGATTGGCTGCTTTGTATTTAAACAGGATGCTCGTTTTCTATTGTGGTAGTCTCATAAAGCAACTTTAAGTTGCAAAAGCAGTTATTTAGTTAAATAAATGTTTGTTTTACAGCCGTGGTGATCCTGGACCTGTTTTTTGTTTTAGCCTAGAATAACTAACCAGTCTGTGCTCTGAAAATCAGTAGAAACCCTTTGCAGTGGAAGCACCATGCATCTCAAAAGAGATGAAAACAAAAAGAAATAGATGTAAATGGATAGAATTATATTACCCTGTGATGCAGTAACTGTGTATGGTGTGGAGTTTTTCACAAGTTTAGAAGAAGTGAATACATATTATCAGTATGGAAGTGGGTGTAAATGTGATACTATACTTAGAGAAATAGTAAGGAAATTAACTGTAAATGACAAAGTTGTACATTACGTTATGTGAAGAATATATCATTGGCAAAATATATTACATGTGACTGGGATGCTTAGTGTATATTAAATGTGACTGTAATGCATAGTACACTTAACATGTTCAGTAGTGCATTGGACAAATCAGATATAAAGCAGAGCACATCCATATCATTCAAATACCAAGCAATAATTGTGTAAGTGCATACTTTGCAACAATAAAGGAGATTTAAACAGCAATAAAGAATATGAGATACATATGTGGCATGTGTCTGTGCAGGATGATATTTACTTAATACAGATGCATGACATAACATGATTCTATACATTGTTGAATAATAAACATAAAGAACAAATATTTTAAAAAGACGCAACAGCTTTAAAGAGAAATCCAGACCTTGACAGAAACAGCACCAGTAGAAAAACAATATGGGTGTGGTTTTATAGAGGAGAAACTGATTTTAAGATGTAAGCATGTAGACATGACTGCGCAAATGATAAGAGTATGAGCTCAAAATCAGCTTAACTGGAAAACAAAAATGTGTACTTCACAGTAGAAAGCTTGCTTTTCACAGTATGTACCAGCTCTGTTTAATATTCTAATACCCCATATTCTATACCCATCCATTTCTTGTGCTAAGAACTCCCTTTAAAAAACAATTTTTAGTATGGACAAACTTTAGAATTATTGACATATATTGAAAAATGTAAACTTTATACATTTTACTGTAAAGCTTTCATTAGCAATCTGAAATTAATTTACAGTTTCAATGTTTCATTGTCATTCTGTTAGGAATAGGGGTCTATCTAGGGTAATAAGCCATGCTTAAAATCATAGCACTTTCTTGATCTTCCCCAGGAAAAAATGCTTTATTATTACTTAGCATAGCATTTCAACTCAATATGTAGAGCTTTTTATGAGCAGGACATCTAGGTGGAGTGCAAAAGGCAAACTGAAGAATCTCTTCTGTCACCACAGGCACAAGTGTATGCCCATAGTCATCAATCACCACAGCAGACACAGGTTCACTATTCTCAGCAACAAATTCTAAATTTATATCAAGAAGTCTCTTATAACATAGCATGTTAAAACCTCTGAAGAGATTTTTCCAGTTTGTACTCTAAGACTTACAATGTCAACCCCAGTCAACCATGCTGTAGTACTCCTTGCAGTCATCCATGTACCCCCACACTCAAATAACGACCCATCTTCCAGCTATTACAAGATCACTTAATGTAAAATAATTTAACCTATAGTTTTACATTCGTACACAATACCACACTGTCACATAACATCCTATCTAAAGTTTTATAATGCTGTTCAATTCAAATAAAGCACTTATCCCATTTGGATTTTAGTAGCTGTTGGACTGTGACAAGTACATGTACCAAAAGGCAGCCTGTCCTGCAGGAGTTCACACACAAACTTAACTGATGTTTAGCAGCATTGTTAGACTGTGACAGGCTTCTGTATCACATAAGGGTAGCCAGTTCCACAGAGTTCCACTTACAACAGAGATTACTGTAATCTGGGCCACCTGCACTTAACACAGAAAGGAATTAGTAAAAGGCCAGCAAAAATCAATTACAGCATTAAAATCCTTGCTTTCCATGATTTTAATTTTGAGAGCTGTAACTGGGACAAAGAAAGTTAAAAATGAACAAGGTGATGGCTTGAGTGTATGACAGGTTCCATCACCAAATCAGTGGTGGTGGTGGCAGCACTAAGATAAAATACCACCAAGTCAAAAGTATGTCCAAATCAATTGGCACAAGAGGTAACTACCTGAGTGAAGCCAAACCCTCTCACAAAACAGAGAACTTTTTGTGCTAGAGCCAGGCTTGTCACAGACCGACATATTGAAATCACCTGTTACTAACCAGGTTGCTGACCTGAACACCAGTTCAGTGAGAAAGTATACCAACCCCTGCAGGAATTCCCTCTTTAACTGGGCAGGTGGCAGATGAAGAGAGCAGGAATCCATAGATTGCTCTTGTTCCTCTTACATATTCAATGCAGTTGGTAGAATCAGTCTTGATGTTGGTCCATCTAAGTGGAAAGTTAAAACAAACTACAATACAACCTCTCATATTGTTGAAACTAAGGTGCAAAGGTATAAAGAAATCAGGTGGTATGGTGGTAACAAAATAAGGAGAAACATTTTCATTTGTCTGTTTCTCCCTAATAAAGACCTGCTCAACATAATGCAATAGGTCAGAAAAATGTCAGGTTTGCTGCAAGATGACTTAGGATTATAATGCCCACAAAGGGACCAAAAGTGTTCTGGCCGATCATATCTGTCCCATCAAAATGTCCAGTTACTTGGGTATCTCAATGAAGACATAAATTCCATCTGCTCAGAATTTTACTTGAGAAGTGCTCCTTATTTTGATCACCAAAATAATGGGGACAAACTTAAAAGGTTTGCCAACAGCATTTTCAATTAGATGCAGCCAATGCAGAACACGTCTAAAGGCTACATTAACATTTACTACTATCTGAATATGGTATAAAATGCATCTGATTCTATTGCAGAGAAGATATAAAGCTTGTGTCACTTACAACAGTCAGTGTATACAGGCATTGCAAATGTTGTACATGTCTTAGTTAGAATTATCAAGTCAAGGGAGGAATGCAAGCAGGTTTACAGGCATTTCTCCTGTACCACACATGCATGTATGCACTCATGCCTATGGTCAACTTAAAAGTCCTTGATCCACCTTATAGCATATCATCTGACTGTGTGAGGAAACTGGAACACTCAGAGAAATCTCAAGTGAACACAGGGAAGACATGCAGACTCTGCACAGAAGACATCCTAGCTGAGACCTGAAATAGAGAACCTCTTTGTGTGAGGTAGCAATGATACCTCTTGCACTACTGTGTGTTCTTCTCCCCACCTTAATATACAATTATTCTTTCTTATTTTGACTTTTTATTTATCAACCAGCTGTACCATAGCACCTTTATCATGCTTGATTTCCTTTCCAAAAAGATGTCAGATCTTTCCCACCATTCAGAAAATAAAAATCTGTAAATCATATATTTTGCCTTATCTTGTCTATTTCATATACCTCCCTTTCCTTTAGTGTAGAAAGCTAAATGTAAGTCCATTTTGACAATCACGTGATTGACCTAAACTGGCATAACTGTATCAGTCCTAAGGGACACCCAGCATCCACACTGATAAGATTGTCTATTCCTTACCATTCATTTAAACTAGCCAAGGAGTAGAGGAAGGTTATGGCTAGACAAAAGGAGCATTCCTCTCCTCATCAAGTTTCAGTAAGTAGACACAGTGCTAGATGACCTATTAAGAAACTATGAATTTATTTTACGTTTAATTGTAGAAAATGAAACATGAGGAAAGAGAGGGAAAAATACAGTGTAAGATAAATCTATTGAACATATTGGATTGTTCCTATCATTACCCCAAATCTGAGTAAAGAACTTCAGACAATGACAATGTTTCACAAAGATATATTGCCCGGATACTGATGGAGTCACAAAATAAAATATATCAACATCTCAGTGTTTTAGTTCAGAGAAGAGAGACAGCAGGATAAAACTGAAGAAGGAATAACTTTTTATAAATGTTAAGTGATTACAGCAACAGACATAACAGGTAAGCAAGTAACATAAAAAGCAGAATGAAGAACACTGAATGAGCAGGGTGTGAACTTCTGGACCAAAGACAGCAGCACTGCAAGTGCAGAACAATAAATTAACAGTAACTCAGGCTGTAGCTATAAATGGGAAGGGGTTGGGAACCATTGTCTGTTAGTGATTTACTAAGTTGGGAAGTGTCAGGAGAACTAATTTTGCAATTTTAATATTCTCTTGTTTTTGTCTCCTTCATACTACTGCCCCAATGGCTGACATTGTTTGGCACCTATGTCTCTTATGCAAACAGGGAACCTGTAAAGGTTTCATCTCCCAGGCCCATGCTTACACTTATCAAAGGTATCAGAACTTGTCAGAGATTTGGGCTATATGGCTAGGCATAAAAAGCCCCTTGTGGTCATTAGCCTAGTAAACACCTATGAAACTATGACATATATGCTTTAGTGTACACAGAGTATGTCTAATGACATCCTTGCTCTGCACTTATCAACAAATTTTCCACCCCCTTTCCAAGTTCAAAAATCAGTTAGGTCTCTTAATACTATCTTCTTATTTGAGAACATGCCTCTTGACAGACATGACCGTTGACCTCAGTTTAAGGCATAGGTCTTGAATAACTCTTAATTATGCCTGAGATCTGATTAAGACCATAACTATAGTTTGTCACATCAACTTCATCTCCAGTTGTAAAACTTCTTAACTTTGGTTATTGACAATTTGTTTCTTAGTTCAGTATTTCCTCTGGATTTTGTTTTTCAAAAATGGCAAATTCAGTTTAAACATGGATCAAAGCCTTCTTGCCATAAATACTTCTGCTGGAGTAAGAGAGGCAATTCCAAAAAGTACAACAGTCTTGTTCTGCAGGCCTTACATCATAGTCTGTACAGCCCTCTTCACCAAAGCAATAGATGGAATATGAACTTATCTTCATAAAGTTTTCAAATTCTATACTGGTAACACAGGAACCATTATCAGACAAGCTCACATTTCTGGACTGCCATGTATGTTAAAACTCTGCCTTAGTTTTTCATTTGTTGCATCTACACAAATCCATAGCACACAAATACATCCACTTTGAATGAGTATCTCTCAAAACCAGAAACATTTTCCAGATAATTGACTAGCATTGTCTATGTGTAGTCAATGCCATGGATTTTCAGGCCATTTTTTTCTGACCATTTGCTTGAGTAGAAAGGTGAATTCAAGGGTGATTTACTGTGTGCTTCTCATTCATCTTACAACTTGACTTTTCTATGTACCTCCTGATCCATGCCAGCCAGCATATGCACTTTTTAACTTTATCATTCTTATTGCTGTATATGTAACAAAGATTTTTAACAATACCATTTAGCTCAAACATTTTTACGTATAAAACCAGATTCAGAAAATTTTGCCACAGTGGTAAGAGAATTTGCACGATGAGCAACCATGTACCAGGCTTTGCATAATGGCCAGGCTCAGAAGCTTGAAGGACACAGTATAAACTAATGGACATATAATGACATGGTAATGAGGAATATTAATAAAATGAGGCTCTCTGTGTATGCTAATGAGGCAATTCAGAAATGTATAAATTCTGCACAATGCCCACTTTTTATTTGTACCTGCATGAATGCTTGTACTCAGACTGAATGAATCATTAAGCATTTTTTGTGGCTGCCCCAGCATTAGTAAGTGTGTATTTAGAAGAGTCTCTTATTGCTACTGCTATGCCCAGTGGTATACAATGTTGCCCCCAGAGGGGCAGAGTCATCCATCTGTGTGTAACATTTCATGGACTCCACAAAACCAACATTGTGCAGTGGTATTGTGTTAATAAGGACAACAGTCAAGAAACTGTGGACATGTCTCAGCCTTGACTGCAACCACATGGAGTGCCTATCCCAGAGGATACTAAAGTATTTGCAGTTTTACATATATTAACAACAGGAACCTTTCAGTGACATAATGGGGAAACAGTGGGGTATCTCAGGCATCTGCCTTGAGAATACTCCATCAGTTTCTTGATGTCATGATACCTCAGATGAGAGGGCAAGTGCCATAAGTGATTTATGAGATACAGCCAATTTCTCTGAGATACTGAAGGCCGTAGACTGTACCACTATGAAATAAAAGCCCTACTTGGTGAATTGGGAAGGATGTATGTGAACCATAAAGGGTATCACTACAACAGCTGCAAGGTTGTTCATAACACTCATAAGAAATCCACTTTATGAAATAAACCATGAATACAGTAATGCACAGTCACAAACAAGAAGCATTACTCATTATGTGCTTTGGCTGATGAAGGCATGCTTTTGCATTTTGGATTCATTTTGTAGTGCCCTGCATCATGATCCTGTCGCACATGCCAAAATACTGACTGTGTGTGCAGTGTTAGACAATATTATAATTGGGAATCAACTACAACAGGGTATGGACTTACAGGGCAGCAATTCTCAGTATAAGAGGCAGTGGAGGCTGACTCAGAAGAAGAATCAGCAGCAGGGGATAATCATGCCAGAGGAATGTGGGCTCAGTATCCAGTGGTACTAGCAAAGATGCAGTGACTTGCACATAGCTTTAGAACATAGAATACATGCAAAACCAACACCATGATGTGCTTAACCATGCATATGCTGACCAGACTGTACATCAGACATATGCAACCCAAATAACACTGTACAAATGGCAGGACAGAGTTATCACAATTTGCACAGGTGGAGAATGGAGCGCTAGAGTGCATGTTTTTCACAGGGAAGTGTAACCATGTGAGTGCTGAGGAGTATGAAGGTAAAAAGTGCTTTTTTTGAAATTTTAGTACTTGGGGAGAAGTTCCTTTAATGCTGAGAAGGGCCACTGCCATTGGAGGGAGATGCATGATGTACTGGTGGCTGTGGTGGTGTGATTGTGTATTTGAAGGGAGACTATCTCAGCAGTAGTTGCAGTACTGTGACATGGTCTATTTCACAGGTCCAGGGCATGCATGGCAGAGGGTTCAGCATCTTTTGCATACTTGTGCGCAGGAGAGCTGGCTCTACTCCAGGAGTTGCACTGAATGTACCTTGACTTTGACTAGATGCTAGTGTGCTGTTGGCTTTGAGCAATGTCTGTTATGAAATGTGCCCCCGTGATGACAGTCTCTACTGGGAATAGACATCTTCATAACAGATTTTGCTGTGGAAGTGCCAACACTGTGAAAGCAATGTCTCAGTCATTCACTGCCATGTTGGTTAACAGAAAAGGATGTAGCAGATAATCAGCTCCATGACCAGCCCTTACACATGGCAAGTGAGCGAGAGCAGAAATTGCACATTCCAGTTTGTGTGTATGACTGAGCCTCTCAAGGAAATGCAAAAAGGGGGCATGCGTTCCCATAGCTCATCATGGACACTCTCCATCACCCTCACTATCTCTGCCATAGATGTGGTGGCACTAGCCTTTGCCTCCATGATGGTTCTGCACATACACTGGGTTGTGGCAATTAACACACCAACTTCAGTAAGAGAGTGGTAACCATGCCTCTTGCAAGCACTATTAGCAGTCCTCTATGTTGTCCTCCTGACCATAAGATTCTGACATCCATCTACTGGAGATCAGCACACTTCCCTAATCAATAGTGTCCCTAGTAACCTGTTTTCTCTGTGATGTGTAGATAGCCTGGTATCTACAGACATGGACACTATTTCCATGGTTTGTGCTGGGGATGCAGTGGTCACATTTCCTGAGTCCAACACACACTCTGTACTTTCTAACTGTGCCAGCTTATCTCTGCCATTAATATCTGAGGCTGCAGATCCTCCAACATTAGACTGAGATGTTTCATAGTGCTATCAGATAAACACTCACCAATGAATACACCAAAGCACAAAACATCCAGTAAGTATGACCCAGTGCCAGAAGAAAACATGCAACTGAGAGTTTTAAAAGTAAAAACATGGTAAAAAGCAATATGTTATGTGTATACACTGCAAGTCAAACAGTTTTAGTCAAATACTATAGTGACTAAGGAGTAGAGAGGACTTGCAAGTACTGATACACAGAATCCGGCCTACATTCCTGGGGTATCTGTGTTAGATTTTCTCTGGGGCTGGTCTAGCTCTGCTCAACACTAG
>NC_056728.1:1724714044-1724811544 GCF_019279795.1 Protopterus annectens
GTAAAAAAGATGCGAATAATGCCCCTTACAAACATACTATAGCTTGTAAACAAGCTGAATTTTTGTTTTATGTACTAGAAGTTATCCCACAAGACATTAGAGGGGGTGACTGGGAGAAAAGAATAGAAAAAAAAAAAAAAACACAGCACGGAAGGCAAGAAAGAAGTAACAAGGAAGATTCCTTTAATCCAACAAAATGTATGTTCTGGTACCTCGGCAATTCGCCTTCATGGAACATTTACCATGTGCACACATCTTCCTTTTATATGGTCATCAATCAATCAATTAATTACTTAATGAAACTTTTCACATTTTCAACATTATTCTTTTCCATAAACACATAATATATAATATAAATACAATATTTAATATATTTCTGTATAAATTCACTAAATACAATCATTAAATACCATTCTATAAATAATTTTTCAAACATTGAATGTATTTTAAAACATTTTTACAAACATTAAACATTTAAAATTTTACATTTTACATTTTCCCTCCATAAAGCGCACTTAATGCCCACCTATATTACTGCTAAATGTATGTATTTCATATATTGTATATTCAAATTCATTTTTCAAATTAAAAATACTAACTATCCTAAGAATATCATCAGAACATGACTATAAGTCTAGATTTAAATAAATAATTAACCAGTTTTATGTAATTTTATATAATTAATCCACTCCCCAAATTCATACCCCTGGGAAATAATGTATGATATCCCAAAATCATTTTATGTTCCAACCTACATAATGCAGTCCTAAAATTCTCTGTACAAACATGGGGTCTAGCCAACACACTAAATGAAAAACCTTCAGTACTCCCATTATGTGAACTAATAAAATGAGAAGCTACTGGACTTTCCATGTTGCCCCTTCTTATATCCCCCAAATGTTCCAAAATACGTACTTTAACCCTTCTAGTGGTTTGTCCGATATACCATAAAGGTGTATTGCAGTTATATACTCCTCTGACTTTTAAATATATTAGGGTATCATCCAAACTCGCATTAATCTCTTCTCTTCCCTCTGCTGCAGAAATATTGTCTCGTTTCTCTGTAAGTTCCATATTGTCGTCACTCTGTAAGTTAACCAGCCCCTGCTGGTTACCAGGCAATGAACCATAATTCCTGCTGTGAAGCAGCTGGGAAATATTACTGTTGAGTAGCATCACGACCTGTGTGAGTTGGCCGACTGCCTCCCCCAGGTTAACCACGTTGTTGCTTCCATACTATACTAAACATACTATAGCTTGTAAACAAGCTGAATTTTTGTTTTATGTACTAGAAGTTATCCCACAAGACATTAGAGGGGGTGATTGGGAGAACAGAATAGAAGTAAGGGAATTGTATTGGCAACTGGTACTAGAAGCGAGTAAAAAGCCAGGATTAAATGAACATGTTTCTATGGTTCCCATTTTAAAACTAAGAGCAGCTAGATTATGAATAGAATTTATTTTATAATGATATGTATACATAATCATATATGTATTGATATGCATAATGTTTATAGAGAGGGACTTTTAATTACAGATAAGGTTAAAGTAATGACAAAAGCTTTTATAAATTGTGAAGATACTTGATTTTATAAGTTTTATGAAGTATATGAAATTTGCACAAAATGTCATAAGATGGTGCTATTGAGCTAGATTAATTTACAGTTTCCTTGCATTCAATTTTATTTGAATTTTATGTGAATATATTTTTTTTACAAATGAATGAATATGATGTCCCTAATACATACTTTCTTTTTTTAAACATTTCCTTACTTGCATGGTTTATGTATGATATTTTATCTAATATGGTTTTAAAATCTATGGTTATATATAGGATTTTTATGAAGGTTTTTTAAGATGTGATTTATCATGAAAACTAATCCTGTTAATGCAATGCATTTACTGATTGGGTAATTAATGTCACAAGTTTGTATAAAATAAGAGTCTGCAAGTTATGAGCATGCTGATGAAGTTACATTGTTAACGAAAAATGCAGAGAAGTTCAGTGTTTCTCGGTGTCTTCGTGTGTTTTTTTTGGAATAAAATCTGTTCGAGTGGCTCGTGGCTCCAAGTGCTTCTATTCTTACATATTTCCCATAATGGTTTACGAGAAACAATTACACAGTTATGGCATTGCAGGTAAGTTCATTTTTGTTTCAGAGAGTATTTACTCAAATTCTGGGATTAGACTTATGGTGAATGGACATATAGAGAGTAAAATTAAAGAAGATTCAGAGGAAAAACAAGGCTGTCCACTTAGTGGGTTATTGTTTATTTTGATGATTACTGCAGCTATAGAAGACTCTTCTACAATTTCTAAAGATGCTATATGAAATATTTACCCTGGTATTTCCCATCCATTTATTTTGCCATAACAATTATAAACAATTATATGGAGTGAAAACTTATTTCACTCCAAATATTAAAACTATATTAAATTTTGTAGGTCTCCAGCTGAACTTACAAAAATGTATAAGATTATATATGTTTATACTTACACGTGAAATTTGTTTTAGATGAGATAGTATAACTCTCTCAGTGGGTTCTTTTGGAGATTTACAGGTTTATTTATAATAGGTTGGAATGCTTACTGAGTGTAAATAATTCTAGTTAAATTGAATTATTTTAAACTATCTTTTTTGAAAAAAAACACTTATTTCTTGAATATAGTTGTTATAGCAAAATTGGGATATAACTGACATTTTTATCTTTCCTGAGACTAAAGAAATATGCCTTTTGGAGATTTTTGAAATATGCATTAAATCCCTTTAAAATAAATATTATTTTCTGCAAGAAAGAAGAAGGGGTTTTAGGTTTATTACATCTGTTTTTTAGCCTTATTGCATTTATATTGGGTTATTTTTAAGACTAGATTTCATACAGAAGATTTGCTTTGAATGCAGTTTGGGGAAAATATAAAAATGTGTGAGAATGTTTCTTTCCTGATAAAAGGAGGAACTATTTAATTTTATTTCCATAGAATACAGTGAGAAATTTCTTTCCTGGAAACTTCATAGAATACTAGACATTAAAGTGAGATATTTCTGGTATTCTTTTATTATGTATGGATATTATTGGGAGAGGCCTTGAAGTCATTGTCCCCTATGATTAAACATAGTATTATGGGGAGGAATCATAGATTACAGGATGTTTCAGAAATTCAAGATTTTTTTTAGTTTACTTGTAGGAAAATTAGTGGTGAAGGGTGATATGGAATATAAAATTAAAAGTCAAAGACACTGTAATTACTGCCATATTGACAAAACTATCTCTCATGCCTTTCTAGATTGTCCTAGGGATTATTCTTTTTGGAATACTTTATTGCACTATTGTAATGATGATTTTCTTTTTCCATCATGTTTAAACATTATTATGTATGGTTTTTATGATAATAGTTCTTCAGCTTACATTCATTCTGTTGATATTTTTCTTTTTGGATGTACATGGCATAACTGGTTAATGAGATGTGAATAATTATTGTTTAATCAATTGTAGGACTGTATTTTGATTTTGGGCAAATTAAGAATATGGTTCTGGAAAAAAGGGCAGAGTAATATTTGTCAGTTTTATCCAAATGATTTACATATGTGTTATTTTAATTTTCTTGTTTGCTTTTATTCTATTTTGATTGTTGTATTTTACTATTAATATTACTGTCATTCTTGATTAAATAAAAGACGCATACTCTTTTCAATGGGTAGCATGGGTTCTTTTACATCTTCCTGAACTACAAGCAACTCAAGCAGATGGGACCTCGGTTTAATGCCTCATCTATAGGATGACACACTTAGGAGTGAAACACACTCCATATACTGCACTCCAATGTCAGCAATCTATCTATCTGTGTGGGAATAGAATCCACAACCTTTTGCACCAAAGGTAAGTGTGCTGTCTCTTGCACAACTGACAATGGCCATGCATCAGAAAAGTCTACATGTTTGGAAATACCTGATCAAGTGTTGACAATAAATGTTAGGGATAACATACCAGTTTATACTCAGCAGATGAAACATTGCTCAGCCTGAGATAGAACTTTTTAAAAAGGGAATGAAACTGTCATAAAAAGATGTCATAACATAGCTGAAGCAAGGGTTGTTTATCTGTTTATTATGTGTTTTGATCTATTTGCCAAGATAGAATGCCAATTTATCCTGCAAAGGGGTTTGTAGTGATGGACTGTACCATGACTGCAAGCAGTAAACCTAGCAATCCTGTTATATTCTTGTTCAAATGTATGCAGTAATGGTGATGCTTTTATTTGTATATGGATGTGCAGAATACAGAAATACAGGAATTAAATGCATGCAGATATTGGACTGTATACTTAAAGGCAAACAAAATAATTTCAGCATATATGCAGTACGACTTTCTGATTATTATTTTTAAAGAGCAGGAATAGCTTACTTACCAAACCTTAGCTGACATGCAGCTATTGCACCCATTAATTTCAGGTGCTGACTTCTGCTGTGGAAGAATGTGGAAAAGTGAAATCACTCTGTTGTGTGATTGGATAAAACTACATCCAATGTATTTTGCTAACTTTTAAAGAACAAAGCATTTGTTTACTAAAATTAAGAGGAAAATGGACCTATTATGACCCTGGTATTGCTTTGCGTTAATTATCATTAAACATTTTTTCACCAAGAAGAGTAGCGTTGACAGTATTATCAGCCCAGGATTTGTACATTGACTTGTCATATCAATAGAGATAACAAAGATGAGCAGCCAAACCATTAAGGTGTGCAGAATCCCAAGTATAAATGTAAGCTGTGGTAAAATTACATCATTCTGTATAATAAATTGCTGCCATTAACCCCCTCTTCCCCACTAGCACTAAGTGACAAACTTCTCACAAAGATAACCATCTCAGATGCTTTTCAAAGTTCTGGAAAAAGGGACCCTACTGGCTTTTCAAGACTAAAATAATTAAGATTAACTCAACAGCCTCAAACAGGATGGATTCAGTTGTATGTGTAGGCCTAAATCATTATAATAAACTGTTGATAAGATTATTACTGATTAAATGTTAAAAAAGGTTGAGAAGGAGCATATTTCTCAACTATTTTTGATAAAGAAGACATTATAGAAGTAGAAGGAAAGTTTTTGTGCCTCGGAATTTCTAGATATATGTATGGGAAACATCAGTGGGGCAATAAATGTGTATAGTTACTAATTGTTTACGATCTTCTAGTGTTTTAGTAATATTTTTTTTGTTAGCTTAGTTAGTCAGGGAAGAGCAGGCAAGCATTTCAGCAGAGGAGTATGGCATCCTGGCAAGGAGTCAGTTGGCTATGTGCCAGGCTAAAGGACTGGTGCATGCTAACCTGACTAAGCAGAAATTATTGCAGCTTTAGTTACAGCTGCATCACAAAATAGCAACCCGGAGGACAACCATGTTGGCCTTGGACATGTACAACTCTCAGAAAATGGACAATTCAACCTTTCCACAGAGGATTGTCTGGAGTTAAAGAAACTTGAACTGGAAGCCAAATGTTTGGAAACAGAATTAGCAGAGAGACTGCAGCAGGAGAATCAAATGGAAATTGAAGCAGTAGAGAGACTGAGATGTCTGGAAGCTGAGGAGAATGAGAGGCAGAGGCAACATGAAAAGGAGATGCTGACTCTTTGCCAGGAGGTAATGGGGAAGGGAGTAACCGAACCCCAGAAGGAACAAAGGTCAGTAAATTTCTTCAACAATTTACAGGGGGGGGGGGTAATTTTGATAGTGTCATTCATAAATGTTTGAAAGGGTATGTAAACAATATAATGTTGACCAAGGACTCTGAGTATGGTTCCTGACCCCCTTACTCCATGGTAAAGCTGTAACTGCTATTTCTAAATTGTCTGATACTGATTGCTTAAAGTATAATACTGTAAAAAAATGTCTTTTAGAATGTTTTAAGTTAACACCTGAAGCTTATAGAAATTTTTTTTGTGAGCATAGACGCAAGACAGATGAAAGTGTGTGCGAATATATACTGGTGAACTAAGCACTTATTTTCATAGGTGGGTGAGTGGGTGTCAGGTCACCACTTTTGAAGGGCTGGCAGACCTTTTGTTGAGGGAACAAGCCCTTAGCACTTTGCCTGAGGACACGGGAATCTGGTTAGCAGACAGACAATGCAATACTGCAAATGAGTTGGGGAAGAAGGGAGACCTATACCTAGCAAGCAGGGCATTACTGCACAGGAAAGGGATACCCAGTGCTGCTCATGGGTCTAAGGGACCCCTATGGTGGGCAGCCCAGACTGCCCCAACAGAGTCTGCCAGTATCAGCAGATGCCAATAATCCAGGTACACATCCAGGACCAAGGGTTAAATGTTTTAAATATAACCAGTGGGGTCATGTAGCATATAGATGTCCACCAAGGCAAGGTGAGGAACAAAAGGTGGAAGAGCCAGTAAGTGGGAATGACAAAATGCCAGCAGTAAGTTGTCTTGAGGCAACAAGGGTACCAAACTACCACAAGAGATTATATCCTATCTTAGTGGATGGGAAAGAGACCATTGCTAAGAGAGACACAGCCACTGACCTAACCATTGTGAAACCTGCAATGGTTAACAATGAGCACTACTTGCTTGAGCAGTCTACTCCAGTCAGAGCTTTAGGAGGCACCCATTCCAGATACCTTTGGCTAGGGTTCACCTTGACTGGAGGGTGGAAAAGGAAGCCAGCAAATAGGTGTGTTTGAGGATATCGTTGCAGATGTCCTGATAGGGAGTGATTTTGATAATGCAATACCTTGTGTGCATGCAGTTACATGCAGTCAGACTTGGAGAAAAGCATGTGGGCTTGGTAGCCTGGTGAGACCCAGACAGACTGCACACTTGCAGCCAGGACTGGTGAGGTGGTTAATTCAGGGAGGGAGCTACCCTGTAGCAGTGAGACTGAAGGTGAGCCACAGCTGCTTGTGGGTACTGATGTTCCCTTGGAAAGAGTGATTGCAAGGGCAGAGGTGAGTAGTAATACCCAGGCTGACAGTGAGGCACCACTGTGAGAGGATACCAGACTTCCTGTGGAAGGGGAGCTGGGAAGGGTTACAAAGAGAGTGAGTTGAGACAGGCTCTGCTCTCAGCCCTACATTACAAGCCCTTTGGGAGGTAGCTAGTGAGGTACCTGATTTTCAAGGGAAGGGGGAATCTGTATACTGGGACACAGGGTTACTGTATAGAAAGTGGACCCCTGAGGAAGGGCTAGATGGTGAGAGAATACAGCAGTTGATAGACCCAGAGCCTACCACCTGGCACTTCTAGCCATAGTCCATGATATTCCTTTTGCAGGTCATATGGACATAAAACATACAAAGAGACATATTATGCAGAACTTTTATTGGCCTGGGATTTCCAGGGATGTAACAGGGTACTGCAGGACCTGTGAGCAGTGCTAAAAGGTAGGCAAGGCAGAAGACAAGGTAAAAGCTCCTTTGGTGCCTTTGCCTGTGATTGAGGAGCCATTTCAGAGGGTAGCTAAGGATATTTTGGGGCCTTTGAGTACCCCAAGTTCCACAGGGAAAAATGATATCCTAGTGGTAGTAGATTATGCTACCAGATACCTTGAGGCACTGGCTCTGGATTTTCAGCAGAGTATGTTTCTCAAAAAAGAAATACTGACAGAGGTGCCAATTTCATGTCAGACCTGCTGGCTTGTCTGTGGAAGCACTGTGGGGTGAAGCATCTAAAGAACACCCCTACTATCCCCAGATTAATGGTCTTGTTGAGAGTTAAGCTCTACAGTCCCGACTGTGCTACTGGCATTTGCAGATCAGTTTAAGAGGGACTGGGACAGATATTTTCCCCATCTATTGTTTGCTTGCAGAGAGGTTCCCCAGGAATCCATGGTTTTTTCACCCTTAAAGTTGCTGTATGGGCAGAGGGTGAGGGGACCTCTAGATATGATTTGAGATGAGCGGGAAGGTGAGTGTAAATCTCATAAGGAGTCAGTTGTGGCATATGTCCTAAACTTCAGGAAAAGGCTGAAGGAACTTGTGGGCTTGGTCCAGGAGAAACTGGCAGAAGCCCAACAGCAGAAAATGTTCTGGTATGACAGGAATGCTCAAGCTAGAGAGTATGTTGTAGGGCAGCAGTTAATGGTTCTCATTCCTGTCAGACACAACAAGCTGCAGACAGCTTGGGAGGGATCCTTCAAGGTGGTAAGGAAGGTCAGTGATGTTAACTACATGGTTGAACTGCTAGGCAGAAGGCAGGGGCACAAATTGTACCATGTTAACATGATGAAACCTTACAAGGCACGGACACAAATTGTACCATGTTAACATGATGAAACCTTACCATGATAGTTAGGCTATGGTGTTAAGTATTTGCAGTACAAAGCAGGAGGGGTCTGAGGGGGATCTATGGCTACAGGGAGCCAGCCAGCCAAATCCCAAATTACTATGGTGGAACCTAGAGTTACAGGCATGTGATGGGACAGTGCAGCACTGTACTGGGGTCAGCAATGCCAAGGCAGCTGTAATCTGAAGACAGGGAATTGGGTAAGGTATTCCCAGATAGGCTCACCCTCTCAAGCAATGTTTCTCAAGGGTTACTTGAAAAAGTACCTTGAGTTTTTTTTTGGGGGGAAGAAGTGTGACAAAGGGAAATACTGCCAGCCCAGCTAGCTGGAATTTTGTACATAATTATATGCCATTTGTGAATATTAATATGATTTATATAGAAATGTAGCAGAAGGAGATACTGCCAGCCCAGCTATCTGGAATTGTGTAAATAATTATATGCCATTTGAGAATATTAATATGATTTATATAGAAGTGGGGCAGAAGGAGATACTGCTAGCCCAGATATCTGGAATTTTTTAAGTGGTTATGTGTCATTTGTGAATGCCAACATGCTTCATTTATGGTGGTTGTGCTACAACTGTGTTAGAACTGTATGTTATGTACTTAGATAAAGTGTAACCACAGCATGCCATGCTGACTTAGAAAAGAAATGTATAGAAACTATTGTAGCTGTGTAAATGCATATATTTTTAACAGTGACAACTGGAACATAAACGATTAACTTGCAAAACTTCAAGAAAATAGTCAAAATTAAATTGTTTTTTATAATTGTTGGGCCATAAACAACAGATGTTATCTTTCAGTTTCAGTCAACAGGAGACAGGATGTCTATACTTGAGGACTCTCTGTGTTGCCTTAAAAGAGAGATAATTACTAGGCTTGAGATGCAAATGTGTTTTATTGTTTTATGACTTTCATGATCTGCAAAGATTGGAGAGATATGTATTTTTCACAGGGAGATGGTAAAATTCTCTTAGCTTCTGACAATGGGGGTTTAGCTTGGGAACTAAAGTCAGGTGACAAAAAGTGATGTCATCGAAGCTAACCCTGCAGTAATATTTGATATTAATTTAAGAACTCTCTGAGAGATAAAAACAGTGCATTTTGCATCTGTCTTTTGACCTGACAATAACATCAGCTAGAAAATAGCTCACTAATATAGGAGAGGGCTGCACACCCCCTACTGTAATGCCTTCCATGGTAAAGTCAGACCACAGAATGGTCTCCTGTGAAGTAAAAATAAAACCTGGACCCCCAGCTAAACCAGGAATATTCAGGAACTATTCTAAGGCTAACCTCTTGCTATTAAGAAATAATCTGGCAAAATTTCAAGCCCCTATAAACCCTGAGAACACTTCTACGTATGCAGAACTGTTCACAGAACCCCTGTACAAGCATGTTAATAGCTGTATAGAGGCAGCTGTGCCCACTAGGAAGAAGTACAGAACTAACTTAAAAAACAAACCACCCTGGTGGAATCACAAAATCAATCAGATGTATAACAGGAGGAAGAAAATCATGGCAAAAATTATGAGGTGCAGCACCCAGCAGGATAAAAGTACTCTCATCAAATTAAACAAACAACTCAGAGGACAAATAAAGTCTGCCAAAGCCAAATTTGAGTTAAGTTTGGCCTCCCAGGCCAAGGACAACCACAAAGCATTCTTTAGCTATGTCTGCAACCTCAAAGGCAATACACAATTGTGTGCAGAGCTCATTGTAAATGGAGCCACCTATACTGAGCCAGAAGATATAGCAAACCTCCTGGCTGATGAATTCAGCTCCAGCTTTACTCCTCACTCCCTCTCAATCTTCCCTCAGGAAATATAATCAAATATAACTCCCCCTACTATCACTAGGGAACAGGTCCTTAATGTTCTCTCTAAGACCAAGAACACTGCATCAATGGATCCAAACAATATCCCAGGATGCCTTCTAAATAGCATGAAACATAACCTGTTAGTGCCTCTGGAATTACTATTTAACTGTAGCATCCAGACAGGCTTCATGCCTCATGAATGGAGAAAGGCAGCAGTCATCCCTCTGCACATAGGTGGGACATCTACAAACTCTGGAACCTACAAACTCATAAGTCTCACTAGTTTTATATGTAAAGCCAAGGAAAGAATTAGCATGGAGATGATCAACATAGATATAGTAAACCTGCACACACTGGACCCAACCCATTTTGCTTTCATCAAGGGCAGATCATGCCTACTCAACCTGGTGGGCTTCTTTGAGAAGGTCACCAAAGCAATGGATGAGGGCAAAATCATTCACACTGCCTACCTTGACCTGGCCAAAGTATTTGACACAATGCCCCATTTGGGCATTGCTGACAAACTCAAGAGGTTAGGTACAAACTCATATGTCACCCGGTGGATAGCCAACTGGCTCACAGACAGGACCCAGGAAGTTAGAATTGGGGATTCCACCTCTCCAAAGAGACCAGTCACAAGTGGAGTCCTTCAGGTATCAGTCCTTGGACTGCTTCTTTTTGGCATTTACTTCTCAGAAGTCAAGGCTAATGTCAGTGGTCTTTGGCTGACTAAATGTGGAGATGATTGCAAATTAGGAGCTGTCATTGAATCTCATGCTGACACAAATGTTCTCTAGGAGGGGCTGACACAGAAAAACAACTGGTGTCAGAGCCATGGGTAAAAACTAAATGCCAAGAAATGCATAATAGTATCCTTTGGAAAGTCATCCATTCCTGCTAACTATCAAACTGACAGCACACCCCTTAGAGTTGACCTAGTAGTCAGGGACACACATAGATGGTAATCTAGCCTTTTATCAAGACATGTCTACAGTGGTGAGGAAATGATTATATGTTGCGAAACTTATAAACAAAGGTATGGCATCTAAGTCCAAGGAAGTCATTGCTCCACTGTATTCAGCATTCATCAGACCTATCATTGAGTACAATGCCCCCTTTGGCATGTACCTAACCAGGTATATACAACAACTGGAATGTTCACAGAGGTTCCTCACTAAAAGAATACATGGAGTAAGTAATATGTCCTATGCTGACCGCCTCAAGGTCCTATCCCTGTATTCTGTCTCCCACAGGCTTTTGAGGGGAGATCTATACCTGGCATACAGGGCTTTTTTATACCCCACTGTGATGGACCTCCTGCATATTCACAAAAACACAGTACCAGAATTACCTGTTCTAAAGACTTAAACCTTACCTGTGATATAAATAGGACCTGCTGGAGAGATAGGTATGTATCCCAGAGACTACCCCATCTATGGAACAGGCTCTCCATCCATGTGAAGCAGAGTTCCTCCCTTAACCAATTCAAGTGCACCTTGGACAATTGGATGGGAAACCGGCCATTCATCTCTGGTTTGGCACCTATGTCTCTAATGCAAACAGGTAACCTGTAAATGGTTCATCACCCAGGCCCATGCTTACACTTGCCAAGGGTGTTAGAACTTGTCAGAGATTCAAGATGCATAGCTAGGCTTAAAAAGGCCCTTGTGATCATTAGCCTAGTAAACACCTATGAACCTGTAAGATTCCTTCACCACATTTGCCTTGCTATAAGTAAGTTTTTAGGGCATAGTAACTCTTTTAGATTTAGATAGGACTAGAGTAAAGTATAGCTTAGATATTTTCTTTATTTATTTGAGACTGTCCTGTAATGTTGTTTTAAATATTTCTTGTGATTTTGAACTGTGATGTAACTGATTACTTATTGAGTAGTTTCTTGTTCTGTTATTATTACTAAATATATTTAAACCTTTCAATTGTGGCTGGTCTGTTTAGAGATATTTAAGCTCTCAGAGTATTTGCATATCTATTTGGTGACACTGCACAGGCTACTCCTATAGCCTTGTTCTTGGTCAGACTACCATTTGGATTATTAGCAACAGTACACAATAAGATTGGACACCCTTTGCTAGTGGCTTTAAAGTTGCTGATAAGTAGTAGCTCGTGACAGGAAAAACTACCTTATAGTCTGAGCAGAAGGGGCATAGCTAGTAAACCTGTGCCAGCCATTCCCAGGTGTGTGTGTGTGTGTGTGTGTGTGTGTGTGTGTGTGTGTGTGTGTGTGTGTGTATAAATCAAACCTCAAAGTGTGTGTGTGTGTGTGTATCAGCTACTTGAGCAGGGACACAAAGCACTGGTCAGACAGAGAGGGTGCTGCAGGTCTTGGTATGTCCACTCAACTGAGATCTCAACCCTATAGCTGTGCCAGTGGGGAGTCTTATTGGGGATCTGGAGAAAGAGGGAGAAACCAGCCCCAGACTGACTGTGGTCTCTGTGTGCTCTTCAGGGAAATTGTACTTTACTGTCTGTGTACTTGTAATCCTTGCAGTGTGTATGTTCCCCAGTGTTGCCAGTGGTGAGGACTGAGGCTCCTTGATTACTGGGCCAGTACAGGGGCATCACAGTTAGTCACACGTAGAATGTCTGAATAACACATCTGTGACAAGTTGTTTTTTCAAGCATGTGTTGCTCTGGCATTGAAGCTTCTTATTCTCTCAGTGTTTGGCATGTCAGCATCATTTTGTTTAGGTCCTATAAACTGATTAGTGGAAGTAGTGGTTTGGCATTAGTCTGTAGCTAGAAACTCTCATGCTGTAGAAGATATCTGGAGAACTTTTCGCTCACTCACATGCTTACAAATCACACTTTTTCAGTTTATGAATACCTTTGTTCAGCATCTTTCAGCACTCTAGAGCAATAAGCAATAGAGGTAACACTTGTTTATCCATTGGAGTAAAGCTGCACCTTGGCTGTAGCTGCCAGTATCTGTACTCATTACTATTTATTTAGTGACATCATAGTATGCTAGTGCTGAAGTGTTGTAAACATTTCTTTCACCTTGCATGCTTGCCGATGATTATGTCCTTATGACCACGACATATTTTCTCTAAAAAGTCTGTTAATGGATGAAACTTTGTGCAATGGCCTCCCAAGTAATTAATTGTGAGAAGGACTTGTTAAAATGAGTCACATAAGATGGAGTTTGCTGTTCATCTGAACTTCAGACCTGGCTTGCATCTGGCTTGATACCACTACCACTTTTATAATGCCCCAAGTACTGAAGCTCTGTTTTAGTAAAGCACTTCCACTCAGACATGGCTAGAAATCATAGCTCTCAACCTGAAATTATAAAAAAATCTGGACAAAGGCACATGAAAAATAGGTAGAAATATGTACAGTGATTAACATAAAGTTTGCACACCTAATTGTGTAACCCTCATCCACTACGGTGGAATTGTGGGATACCAACTTTGAAATGCAAATTGAAGAACAGACAACATATTACACACAAAATAACCAGAATAGTGTTTTATTTAAATGAATATTTGAACTTGTATCACACTTTGAACTTGTGCAAATGGCAAAACTAAAATACAGTTTTATTTTATAAAAATAAAGTTATCTGCTTCAGCTGGCACTTTCTTTTCCATTCTCTTGAAATATCTCAGCAAAACTCTAATGCATGTACTTCTTTCAGAACCCATACAAACTAATTAGGCTCATTCACTTGTATTTGAGTACCGTCAAGTCTTTCTACCTCTAGCTTTATCACAAAACATACCCACAGCACACAGAGACACACACACACTTCAGCAGCACCTCTGGGTAATGGTCATTTGCTTTGTAGACAATTCTCACAATAACTAAAAGTTTTATACATGAATGGTGCCAGTATAAATAATAACACTAACTTACTAAAGTCCTAGTTATTAAGCAAAAAACTAACCATAATCTTATGGGCAAATAATAATAAATTGTTAGGCATGATATGCTTGAGACTATATTTGAGGAGGAATGATGCTTCCCGTTAGTGGGAAAAAAGCTCATATTCCTCTATAGTTTGCACTACTTCTCTGGATGACCCTGCTCCAAAACTGGTTATAGTTCAATATCTAATAGACAATACAACAGTAGTGCTTATAGGCTGTTTCCATAAACCACCACCTTCCTACATCAATAGTTTTGGAGATCTGCAAAAATAGGAGAGATCCTTACAATGCACAACACTCACAATCTCTAGTGAAGAAGGGCACAGAAAGGATCGAATAAGAGAAACAACTGAGGTGAAAGAGAATGACAACAGGAAGAGAGGATAGAGAGCAGGGAGAGAAAGGAGGGAAAGAGAAAAAAAGAGAAAAAGACAAGGAGAATAGTTAGGGAGAGCCATAGACCAATAGTAAAACTTCGGGAATAATGCTCTTTCCTGTGCCTCCTAAGTAATATAATGTATCTTCCATTGTCAGTAATGATTATTGCCTTGCTGTTACTACATTAATTATTATAAGCACTTACCTGACAGCAGCAGTGCTCATATTCTTAATTTTGTTATAGCGACTTACTCTTCAGGTTGTCGTTATCTCATGTTATAGATCAGACTGTGGTATTCTATACACAGTACGATCACTGCTTGGAATGACCCACTGTGTGCTTTAATGTAAGGTGTCTACTTTCCTCACTGTTGTAACTGATTTAGTAGTATTTTTAAGTCTGGTGAGGTTGGAAGATTAAATGTTTTGGGATAAGGGGGAATGTTCCCTGCTTAAATGTTTATTACACTGTTAGAGGGTGAGTTGTAGAAAACGCATCTTCAATTAGTTACAGTCGTGAAATACTTTTCCACATCATCATACATCACTTTATTTGTAGAAGCGTTTCATTAATCTTGCCTCCTAAACCATTCATTGAATTTTTTTTGCTGTTATATTATATATTTATATTCATAGACAAATCCTTAACTGTACAGCATATGCTTTTGACCCAGGTCATCATGGCTCTAAGGGGGCTTTAGATTAGCCCACTTACCCAGTTATCAACTAAATAAAATAACTCCCTGTGCACATACGTTTAAGTTATCCCAGCAATCAAAATGAATAATAGTACACTTGCGGCATGACAAATAATACTACACTTGCAAGCTACAAGACATAGAATAATAGTACACTTGTATCGATGGGAAAAAATAAATACACTTCACTTGCAGTGAGAAGACTACAATAAATAATAGTACACTTGCAGCGAGAAGACATAAGACCAAAATGAATAATAGTACACTTGCAGCAAACTTGTATTAACACACACAAGCTACAAGACATAGAAGCTATGGTAGTAAACTTGTATCGATGGAAAAAAATGAAACATAAGAAAACAGCACATAATAACTTGTCTAAAAAAGTCGCTCTCTCCCCCTGCCACAGTGCCACTTTTGCCTTAACTGGAAGAACTGCGGAGCGGTAAAGTTAAAAATTACAGCAGCAATGGCTGGCTTATCTTAGCAGCTGAATAATAGTAGACTTGCAGCAAACTTGTATTAACACACAAAAGCTATGACTTGGTCACAATCTTGCATGAAAAACTGAAGCATAAACCCCAGATCAAGTATTCTATGGTAAAACATTGAATCCTTTGTCACCTAATGGGTATGGGTGCAGGCCTACAGGGTGCACTGAAATATTACCTGGTTAACTGAACATTCAGCGTCACTCTAGACCTTATCTGGCCACATGTCTATTACTTAGTCTTCAGCACTTTCAATTCAAGTGGAACATTATTCTACCCTTTGTCTAAAGCTCAAGTACCAACTCATTTGCACAACGTTTCCTGGAATTCATAAATTCCAATGCCTTGGATCAGCTTGTCCACACCCCCACCAGGGGCAGCAATATCCTGAACCTGGTTAGTACCAATAAGGGTAACCGATGTTCCATGCCACAGGTCAATTTCTTGCTTGTCAGATCCGACCACAAGCTAATCACCCTAGATATCCATATCCCATCCCCCATTAAGAAAACCACCATTAAAAACTACCCCAAAGCCAATTTCATACTTCTTAAGACAAAAGTGGCAAACTTCACGACATTCAGGGAGATGGAAAATAGAGGTGTGACTGCTGAATCTTACACTAATGCAATGTATAAGCACATACACGAGTGCATGGATCGTGCCATCCCCAACAGAATCAGGATGCTGTCCTCCAAAAAAAAGGAAACCAACCTGGTGGTCCCCTGCCACAAACAAACTCTACAACAGAAGGAAGAAGCTGTTGCAAAAAAGAGCAAAATCCAAAGATTAGAGGAACTCCTTGGTCAACCTCAGCAAGAAGCTGAGATCCCTCATAAAATCCTCCAAAGCCAGTTATGAAAATAAAATCCCCACTGATTCCAAAGACAACCATAAAACATTCTACAGCTATGTTAAGAATCTCAATGGCAACACTCAGATCTGCTCTGAGCTACAGCACAATGGCACTAAATATACAGAATCAACAGATATTGCCAATATCCTGGCAGATAGGTTCAGTGCTAACTTTACCCCCTCTCACCCTCCAAAGAGCCCATCTTAATACCGGAAGAATGCAAAGCCCCTGTAATCACAGATGAACAAGTAAAGCCAACAAAGCCAAGAACAAAGCATCCATGGGACCAGACAACATACCAGGCTGCATACTGCACAGATTACAGAACGAACTGGCACCTCATCTAAGTACCATATTCAATCATAGCCTCGCCTCAGACTATGTGCCTACTGAATGGCGCATAGCGACAGTTATCCCACTCGAGAAAAGGGGTGCCACCAAAGACCCAGGGAACTATCACCCCATTAGCCTGACAAGCCTGGTCTGCAAGGCCATGGAACATATCATCTTGGAGCTTATAAACAAAGACATAGGTAACCTCCAAACCCTGGACACCACTCAGTTTGGGTTTGTAAAAGGTAGATCATGTCTACTAGACCTGATTGACTTCTTTGAAGCAGTAACTAGAGCTGTAGACGAGGGCAAGGTAGTGCACACAGCCTATCTTGACCTAGCCAAGGCTTTTGATACCATCTCCCACTCTGGAATTATAGATAAACTCATTAAACTGGGCATAAATCCCTATGTCACAAGATGGGTGACCAACTGGCTCACTGACAGAACCCACACAGTAAAAGTAGCCGACTCCAAGTCCGACTTCAAACCAGTGATGAGTGGAGTTCGGTCCTGGGTCCTCTCCTGTTTGGCATCTTCTTCTCTGAAGTGCAGGCCAACACAGAAGGTCTTTGGCTAACAAAGTTCACAAATTACTGCAAACTGGGAGCCATAATAGAATCATCTAATGATGTAGACATTCTACAAAAGGGCCTCACAGAGACAGATGCTTGGTGTCAAAGTCATGGCCTCAAGCTCAATGCCAAGAAGTGCATTGTCATCCCCTTTGGGAAAAACTCAGTACCCATGAACTACCACATAGGCGGTAGCTCACTAAACACTGAATGTGTGATAAGAGACCTTGGGACACAGGTGAACAGTAGTCTCTCCTTTGATAACCACATTGCCACAGTAGTCAGGAAATCCTTCTATGTGGCACACCTCATCACAAAAGGGTTCTCCACTAGAAAAAAGTAGGTTATTGTTCCTCTCTACTCATCCCTCATCAGACCCATTATAGACTACAATGCCCCATTTGGCATGTACCTCACAAGACACCCACAACAATTGGAAAGGCCACAGAAATACCTCACTAAGAGGATTACCAGCCTTAAACAGATGCCATATGCAGACCATCTCAAAAAACTCCAGCTGTACTCCGTCGCATATCACCTACTCAGAGGCGATCTCTGCCTAACATGCAAAGCTATGTCAAATCCAGAGCTGTTGGACATGCTACACTTAAAGAAATCCCAATATCTCTGAACCACACACTCCACCACAATAAACAGAACACGCTGGAGGGATAGATTCCTGTCCCAGAGACTTTTCATACTCTGGAACAAACTACCCATTCATGTCAAGCAAAGCTCCTCATTGGCCCTCTTTAAGAAAAACCTTGACGACTGGATGGGAAATAGAAAATTCACCCCAGGGATCACTTCTGCGGCACTGCTTGACAGGGGCACAGGAAAATAATTTTCTTGGGTGGCGAAAGCCAGGGAACCTTTTTGGTTAGGTTTATATAGGCCCCAGGGCCAATAGCCTAGTACCAACCTATGAACCTATGAACCTACTTCCAACTATGGGAATGCTAATGTTCTTTCCCATTTCCATTATTTGACCTCCATGCTTCCTTCCCTCACTGCTGCCCATATTGTGAGCTGGATAGAGCAACACATTACATCTCAAATGTCTCGGCTGAACATGGATTGTTTTGGACCTGTTGTCTAAAGCTCAGTCTGACATTGGCAGTAATGAGATGTACAGGTTATTTTGGGGCTGGGCATATTTTTGTCTCAGTCTGGGAAAATCTTATAAACTCTGCAAATCAGCAAAACTGGGACACAGACACAGAAACCATAATAGAAGTTATGGAACCAATCTACCCAGTGGAAAAGAAGATGGAAAAGAAGACACCGGGATACACTGTGTGTGCATTAAATGACAAATCACAAATGCAAATATAAATTAAAAATACTTCCATTACCTGTGGCGGGAAATGCTCCCGAGATGCACACTATTTGTTTGTGTGCAGAAAATACATTGAAATCCCCTCGAGCCCAGCCTCAGTCAATTCCGACAGGCTGGCAGGCTGTTCACTGAGCTGACATCAACATGCACACCTCTGCATTTGATGACGTCAGGCCAAAAAAAAGCTGGAAAAAAAATTTAAAAAACAAAAGCCAGGGAATTTGGAAATTAAGGGGTGCCACTTGGGAATTGTGGCACCCCATTATTTGGACCTCAGAACCAGTAAAAACCGAGAAATTTGGTACCGTTGAGAGGTATGCTAGAAATCTACCATTGCTCTTGAGTTTGTCTGCATACATACATATATACAAATATTTCAACCACAGGCATTAATGCCCTTCTAGCCTGTCAATATACCAAAACACTTGTTCCTATAACAAATGCCCAGGCTGTTCTTAAAAATATCTGAACTAGTACTTGCTTTAATGTAATTTGGTAGTCTGTTCCATGCATCAGCTGCTCTCTCAGAGAACCAATCAGTACACTCCTCATTCCTACAGAATCTTCTACATAGGTTGTCTGATGATTCTCTACTACTTTTTGATAACCCCAAACATTCTCAGACACAGTGGTCTCTAAATACCCTATATTCCCAAATAAGATCACCTCTTAAATATCTATAAGAGGCATGGCTACAAATTTCAATTTCTGCTTCATGCATTTGCAGGCACTTTGAGAAACTTTTATATCTAAAAGGCAATATCTGTCTTGACACTCATAGGTGTTCCACATGTAAGAATTTTAACATGCCATTTTGATTTAAAATCAGATAAACCCAAGAAAACACTTTCTGCACATTATTTTTAGCTTCAGTCACATTTGTAGAGGTAACTTCTTTTAATTTGCTTTGTTTTACAAATGGCAGCAAAATGGCCAGTATCTTAAATTTCTTACAGCTTCTGACATTTGTTGTGGTTTAACATAAGACCTGAAAATTTTATAATCTGCAACACTGCCTCTAACCTCCAGTCATGCATTTGTTTTTTTATTTGGCACAGATACTAGGATGTCTTCCATAAGAAGAAGAACAATGACACCATTCAGACCCTTGAATAATTCAGTCATTTCATGCCGAAAGCTTTCAGGTGCTGTAGTAAAGCTGCACCTAGTCCATACCTACTAGCTTCTGTATTCACTATTATTTGTTTAGTGACATTATTGTATATTAGCACTGGAATGGCAGCCTTTCAAAACAGAGCTCTCCCATGGGGTAATGAAGGTTGGCAGTTGTTGCTCGTCTGGTCAGGATAAAACAGACGAACTGTTGTGGGTTCAGTTCAAGCAGCTTTATTGCATACAAACACATCAGGAATGAGGCTTAGTAATATAAACTTAAATACACCTTTAAACAGACTGACTACCACAATCATACATGTTAACATTCTGGCTGTTCTGTCAAAATGGCACTGCTGCCTGCATGTGCTCACTATTTATGTAATGTACTGTAAAGTAATGATCAACTAATCCATACTCCCACCAGGGGCTCTAATATCCTAGACCTGGTCATTACCAACATGGGAAATCGATGCTCCACACCTATGGTCACTCCCTCGTTAGTCAGGTCTGACCATAAGCTAATCACCCTTAACATCCACATCCCACCCCCACCCCCCAGTAAGGAAACCTCCATAAAAAACTTCTCCAAAGCCAACTTCATGTTACTCAAGTCAGAAGTGACAAACTTCATGACACCCATGAAGACGGGAACTGAAAGTTCAACTGCTGAATCCTACACTAAGGCACTGTATGAGCACATCCACTCATGCATGAATCGTGCCATCCCAAATAGAACTAAGATGCTCTTATCCAAAAAAAGGAAGCCAAGCTGGTGGTCCCCTGCCATAAATAAACTTTACAACAAAAGGAAGAAACTGCTGCAGAAAAGAGGAAAATCCCAGGATGCAAAAAACTCCCTTACCAGCCTCAGTAAGAAACTGAGATCCCTCATAAAATCCTCCAAAGCTAGTTACGAAAATAAAATTGCCAAAGATTCCAAAGACAGCCACAAGGCATTCTATAACTATGTCAAGAATCTAAATGGCAATGCTCAGATCTGCTCTGAGCTAAAACAGAATGGCATTAAATATACTGATCCCAAGGATATTGCCAGTATCCTGGCAGATCGATTCACTGCCAACTTCACCCCCCGCTCACCCCCTAAATGGCCCATCTCAATACCAGAAGATTGCCAAATTCCAGTAATAACGGCCACACAGGTAAAAAGTGCACTCTCCAAAGCTAAGAATACAGCATCCATGGGACCAGATGACATCCCGGGCTGTGTACTACATGAAATACAATATGAACTGGCACCTCACCTAAGTGTCATGTTTAATCATAGCCTCACCTCAAGTTTCGTGCCCACTGAGTGGCGCAGAGCTACAGTTATCCCACTCCATAAGGGGGGATCAACCTTGGATCCTGGAAACTACCATCCCATCAGTCTGACAAGCCTTATCTGCAAGGCCATGGAGCGTATTATCATGGAACTTATAAACAAAGACATTGGCAACCTGCAAACACTGGTCCCCACCCAGTTTGGGTTCGTGAAGGGCCAATCTTGTCTCCTGAACCTGATTGACTTCTTCGAATCAATCTCCAGAGCCATGGACAAGGGTAAGGTGGTCCACACAGCCTATCTAGACCTTGCCAAGGCCTTTGACACCATCCCCCACTCTGGAATCATAGATAAACTTACTAAGCTGGGCATTAATCTCTATGTCACCCAATGGGTTCCTAACTGGCTTACTGATAGAACCCACACTTTAAAAGTAGCCGACTCCAAATCCAGCTCCAGACAAGTGACAAGTGGAGTACCTCAGGGTTCAGTCCTGGGACCGCTCTTGTTTGGCATCTACTTCTCTGAAGTACAGGCCAATGCTAAGGGACTCTGGCTAACAAAGTCCGCAGATGACTGCAAACTGGGAGCCATTATTGAATCCCCAAATGATGTGGATACTCTACAAAAGGGCCTTACAGAAACAGATGCTTGGTGCCAGAGCCATGGGCTCAAGCTCAATGCCAAGAAATGTATAGTTATCCCCTTTGGGAAAAAACATGTATCCATGAATTACCATATAGGTGGCAGTACACCAAACACCGAAAATGTGATAAGAAACTTAGGGACACAGGTGGACAGTGGTCTCACCTTCGATAACCACATTGCCATAACAGTCAGGAAATCCTTCTATGTGGCAAACCTCATCACTAAGGGCTTTTCATCCAGAAAAAAGGAGGTCATTGTCCCACTGTACTCATCCCTCATTAGACCCATTATAGAATACAACGTCCCATTTGGTATGTACCTCTCAAGACATCTGCAACAACTGGAAAGGCCGCAGAAACACCTCACTAAAAGACTCACAGGCCTAAAGCAAATGCCCTATGCTGACCGCCTTAAAAAACTCCAGCTATACTCTGTCGCATATCGTCTACTCAGAGGCAATCTCTGCTTAACATACAAGGCCATGTCAAACTCAGAGCTGTTGGACATGCTACACTTAAAGAAATCCCAATCCCTCAGAGCCACATGCTCCAGGGATCTAAACCTTGTCATCACAATAAACAAAACATACTGGAGGGATAGGTTCCTGACCCAGAGACTCCCCAGACTCTGGAATAGATTGCCCATACATGTCAAGCAGAGTGCCTCTTTGGCCCTCTTCAAAAGGAACCTTGACGACTGGATGGGAGAAAGGAAATTCACCCCGGGGATCATGTCAGTCACCCTGTTAGACAGGGGTCCAGGAAGTAAATAGTGTGGGAAGAAATAGCCAGGGAATTGTTATGGCTAGGCTTGTATAGGCCCGAGGGCTGATAGCCTAGTTCCAACCTATGAACCTATGAACCTATTTATATGCACATGCAACATCTGGGAATGCTTCTTAAAGTTACATACACATACTCTGTACTACATTCTCCCTCTTTGAGAAATAGATCATATACCAAATGACAGTATTCAATGACATGCAATTACATAGAATTGGTCTTTAGTCATGCAATTATACAGAACTAATTCTTTGACATGCAATCATACAAAATTAAACACATATAAAACAATCATGTCCAGGTTGATGTATATTTTATACTAGGTCTAGGAATACGACCTGATCATGTAACATAAAAATCAGAACTGGATGTAGCAATGGGGACTGTCTTCAAGGAATGTTCGACTTTGGGGACAACTGGGACATCATCAGGAATGGGAATGGATACTGGGACATGTTCTTCGGTGTGAACATTGTCAGGGTTACTCTGAATCTAGAGTCTGTATCACAGGTGCAATGTTGCGATATCGTTTCTGACACAGGAAGAAGATGCCTGCAGTTTCTCCTGCATGCTGTACTCTCAGATTCCACTAAGTAGGATCTTGGCTCAGCACATATTCCCCTCACTTGACCAATTTGATCAAAGCCTTTCACCATTTCCATCCTCGCTGTCTCTCCTTCTTTTGACGGACAAAGAAATCTGCTAATTTTATCATAGCTGGACGTCTGAAAGGAATACTTATTAAAAAGTTGTGCTTTGATTCCTCTGTTGTTCTTAGCATTAGACACCAACAATCTAGAACTGATAGGCAAGGTTGTTTTGGTTTGCCTAGATAGAAGTCGCTGAGCAGGCGAGCCAAGTAGGTTGTCACAGGGTATATTTCTCAGATTAAGTAAATTCAAGAACATATCGGTATTGTCACACTTTGACTTCTCTAATAATTGGTTTGCACTCTGTGCTGTATGTTCAGCAAGGCCTTTTGACTGTGGGTATTCCAGACTACTAGCAACATGGATAAAGTCCCACACTTTTGCAAGTTTCTGACATAATTGACTGGTATACCGGGTACCATTGTCAGAAATAACTTTGTGTGGAACACTATGGACTGAGAAATGATGTTTCATCTTGGTAATAACAGCACTGGATGTTAGGTTAGGTAGCAAATCAATTTCAAACCAATTCGAATAAGAATCTGCCAACACTAAGTAATGCTGATTGTTCCATGCAAATATGTCAGTGGCTACTGTTGACCAAGGTAGTTCAGGAATCTGGCTTAGCTGAAGTGGCTCTTTTTGCAAATGCATCTAGGACTGTTGCATACTTGACAGAGTGTTAACATGTATGATTGTGGTAGTCAGTCTGTTTATACGTTTATTTAAGTTTAAGTTACTAAGCCTCATTCCTGATGTGTTTGTGTGCAATAAAGCTGCTTGAACTGGACTGACCTCTGGGTCTACTTTCATGGAGTACACAACTGGAAGTTTGCCTAACTTGTCATTGAAAATATCAGCATACGCTAACAAAATATCATCACTGAAGCTGGAACTGGGACAATTTGCTTACATGATATACTTCTTTGGTAAAAGAAAGCAGTTTCATCCTTAAACTGTCTCTGAGACCTAATAATGACTGTACAGGTCTTCTGACTACATAAAATTGCAAGCTGTAACTATTCCAGCTGAATAGCATGAAAGCACTACTGAGCCATCAGTTTGAATCTCTTCACCTCCATAAGCAACAAGCTTCGAACAATTAGTCAAATTAAGTTGGGCACCAGCTCTCACTCTAGGAAATGTTTCTGCTGACATTACATTACACTTTGAACCAGTGTCTACTTTGGGCTCTGTGGGTTTACTATTGATCAGGACAGTAGAAAATACTTCATTCTTTGCCAACAAATCAACTGCATTAACCTTTTCACTAACCACTGATAGGCCATCTACATAGAAAGTAGGGCTGCACCTTTCCATATGATCAACTTGCTTTTTTGAGTGACCTTTTTTAATAACTGAATGAGGCTTGCTTGATTTACAAAACTTTTGAAAGTGGTTAAATTTTTTACACTTGTGGCATTGTTGACCAAATGCTAAGCACTTCTCTCTTTTAGATTCATAACTGGCACTGCGACTATGCAGATCTGACTTGGGTTTTGCTGACTCACACATACTGCACTGAGCATGTCTGTTTTGCTAAGCTAGTCTTGGAACTTTCTAGAAAATTACGGGTCCTCCATGATGGAAATCCCCAGGGGTTGCAGCTGCCATGTGCTTAGGCCTGCTTCTGCTTGCCATGTGCTGCATGCTGTCTATGCTTGTGCTAGAGGCTGCTGAAACTAAGCTCTTATCACTTGTAAGCATACCCGTGTGCCTTTCTGTGAGCTCATGGATTTGACAAATCTCTGTAGCTTTTCTCAATGTTAAATCACTGTCACTTAGCAAAATCTTTCTCACTGCAGCATTAATTATACCACACACAAGCCTGTCATGTCCTTTATTAACTCATCTTTCAAATCACCAAATCTGCAAATTTTAGCCTTATTTCTCAAGTCAGTGATATAAGCTGCAAAAGTTTCACCTGGCTTTTGGTCTCGTGTATAAAAGAGGTGCCTCTCTAATGTAACTTATTTATTTATTTTATTTATTTTACATTTGTTGACCGGGAGAATCTGACTGGATACATGTCCATTTTCAGTGGAGGCCTGGGGAGAAAAGCTCCACAGTCTGTTAATATACAACTAAGTCAATTAACATATACAAAGTTATTTAACATATACAAAGACCAAATACAAAAAAAAATGTAGCTTATAGAGAAAGAAAAACATTTTTAGCATATAAATGTAGTAGAAGGAAACGTTAGTTGTATGCGCAGTAATATTTACTTGACCAGTAATATTATAAACAGGAATATGCATAATTTACCAAGGAATATGCATAATTTACCAAGAATTGTATTTTGAGTATGGTCATGTTAGAAAGAAATGGGGAGTACAAAGAGTAGAAGGAAGTTGTTTAGAGCATAGTAAGACTGCTAGTAGCTGGAGTTAGCATAGTAAGACTGCTAGTAGATGAAGTTAGCATAGTAAAGCTGCTAGTAGATGAAGTTAGCATAGTAAGACTGCTAGTAAGGCTGCTAGTAGATGAAGCTAGCATAGTAAGACTGCTAGTAGCTGAAGTTAGCATAGTAAGACTGCTAGTAGATGAAGTTAGCATAGTAAGACTGCTAGTAAGGCTGCTAGTAGATGAAGTTAGCATAGTAAGGCTGCTAGTTCATGAAGTTAGCATAGTGAGACTGCTAGTAGATGAAATTAGAATAGTAAGACTGCTAGTAGATGAAGTTAGCATAGTAAGGCTTTTAGTAGATGACGTTAGCATAGTAAGACTGCTAGTAGATGACGTTAGCATAGTAAGGCTGCAAGTAGATGAAGTTAGCATAGTAAAACTGCTAGTAGATGAAGTTAGCATAGTAAGGCTGCTAGTAGATGAAGTTGGTTACTATGAGGAGGTTGATAGAGCATTTGCTGAGCTGAGGAAACAGGTGTAGAGGGTCAACCTGGGGGAAGGCATGGGCATTGCCTTTTGATAATAAGGTGTTATTTTAGTAGTTGTTTAAATTTAATGCTTGATTTTGCTGCAGGGGGCAGTGAATTCCAGATTTTGCCTATGTAGTTTGGAAATAGAGAATCACCTGCTGTCTGGGGGGCTTGCACATTTCTCTAAATTTATGTTTCTAGCACTCGGGGTCCTCTCTTGATTCAGCCAGTACAACAATATTGTGGTTTTCTCCCTCTCCTGCATATACTGCTGGTGCACGCACAAATCATATCATAATAATAATAATATCCCCCCTGTATCTAGCTTGACATTCATAGGTGTTCCGTATGCCAGTTTGCTTCTTCATCAACCACAGTAGTAACTAAACCCAAGAAAAATACTTTCTGCACATTATTTTTAGTTTCAGTCACATTTCTAGAAGCAACATCTTTAATCTGTGCTGTTTTACAAATGGCAGCAAAAGTCGGTCTCTTACCTTTCTTACAGCTTCTGATGTGCAGTTCACTGTTCTGACTTATTATGGTACAGGTCACACCTTACACACCTGTCAGGCTTACTCTCACAATGCTTATTGAATGTTTTTTAGTCTCCCTGGAATTATGCCTTTCATAAAGGTTGCCAATAACTTTGCATTTTACCTCATACGTTTAATTTTGGATCCTGTTGACCCACCAAAAGCACTTTTAATCGACTGGTGTCTGATCAATGGAAAAAGAGTGCAACAAGTTTCATAGACAATGGAGTTTTCTTTTCTTTTCTTCCACTATTCTGTGACTTCTGAGTAGGTGTATTTAAGTACTTGTGGTGTAGGAGATGTCTCCCTATATGGGGTTGATACCTCTGAGATTAGAAAAAATGATTTTGCTCTTTTCCCGTTGATCAGACAGTACTTGATTAAAGCGCTGTGAATGGATCAACATATATCCATTGTATTTGACAAATTGATGTTTGCACTTTATACTGTTTCAGCCTGTCTGCTAATTTGCATTGCTTTTTCTAAAGTTAAGTTAAAGATGCAACTCTTCACACATTGCTGCATCAGCTTGCCACATCACAAATCTGTCCCTTATTTAGTCATTGTTTGTGCCATTAAAGCCACAATATTTCTGCCAGTTCATATAATTGGTTACAAATGTTTAAACATGCTCTCTGTTTACATGTACACATCAGTGAAAACATGTTAACTTCTCCATGACACAAAATATTTACTTGGTTTGCTAATCACTGACTCATATGTAACACCTTGGCCCTCTGAATGCAAAGGAGATGTTTATGGCTGCAACTTGTCAGCTCATGGCATAAATAAAAATATTTACCTAATTTTCTTGTGATTCTTTATTTAATTTAATCAATCAACATCGAATCCTAACCCTTCCCAACAGCCACATATCACCACATCCACTTTCACCTTCAAAGCTGTGCCCATATCCTATGTAAAACCACTCTTAACCAGAATCAAACCATGTTCTACTTCAGCTGTTGACCTTCCAAGTGAGTACCTTAAAATAGCAGCCAATAGTATTGACTGTCCTGTCTCAATCCTTATAAATAGGTCAATCCAGGAATCCCACATTCCTTCTCTCTGGAAAAAAATAGGTCAATCCTATTTTTTTAGGCAAGGCTCAAAAAGTCAAGCCCACCTCCGTAAACAGCACAATTAACAAAAAACTGAGGGTTATGCTACCCATCGCCAGGAGTTTATATCTCAAAATGCATGCGCTCGAAGCACTCCTCAGTATGGAGAATGTTGACATCTGTGCAGTAACTGAAACCTGGTTCAAGGCTCCAGAGAGCACCTCAGCACTATTGGGCTACAACTCTTACCACACGTTTTGGCCACAGAACATGGACTGAAACCTCCCTAATACAGTATGCAGATGACTCTAGTCTCATTTGCACATCTGACAACATGGTACAGCTTCAAAAAAATACTCAGGAAGCTTTAACAGCCACTGAGACACAGCTTTGTAACTCACAGCTCATGCTCAATTGTAAAAAACACAAACTACTAGTTTTTCTCCCCAAATCCCTCTCTCGTGAAAAATCTGAATTTAAAGTCCTGTCTCCTGATAATTCAGACATTGAAGTTACTTCCCATAGCAAGTTAATGGGGATGATAGTGGCTGATAATCTCAAATTTGACCTGCATATACAAAATTGCATAAGAAAAACTAATTAAAAATAGGAATGCTTTACTGAGCCTGCAAAATTTCTCACCAATACTAGTAAAACTACACTTGCCACTACTCATCTCTTCCCTACAATTCTTTATGGCCTCTCAGCTTTACTAACTTCCAGACATCATAAAAATCAAAAGTCGAACAATGCTATAACAAAGTTGCTAAATTTGCAGCAGATACCCACCACTGTATAGCACTAAAAATCCTAAATTGGTTAGAACTACCCCCATCAGCTAACATATGCACAACTTCTTACCTACTGTAAGATTATCCAACATCCAGCTATGTGTATTACACTAAATAACATTCTATACAACTGTTCCCAGTCAGTCATTATGATCCATTGACCAAAAACTGCTGTCTGTCCAGAAACCTATCAAACCTTCTGGGCATTGTCTGCACTCATACCATGTTGCTAAGGTCTGAAACTCTATACATGTATTTAACAGGTCAATATCTTCACTCCCATCATTCAAAACCATTCTGCAAGACTTCCTAGCTGAAATCTGGCTCTGTTCTTGCTCAACACCAGGATAGACTATATCCCTAAATGTTCTTACTCTCGCTTCTTTAGTCACTTCCTAACTTCTGCCACTTACTCTCCCCTGACTTTCTCTCTAAATATACCATAAGCCTGCTTTTCTCTCGCTCCATACTGTAGTCCGTAAAATGTTTTGTAATACTTTGGAGCTTATCTCCCTGGACCTCCGTTGAAAATGAGCTCCTATCCAGTCGGACTTTCCTGGTAGTTAAATGTCAATAAATAAATAAATAATTCTATTGCTATATAATATGTAATACATGCCTTCAAGCAGGCCAGCATAAAGGTTTTAAGAAGTCAAATGGCTCCTGTGGGTTAAATGTCATGACGGTAGAAGAATTTTGGTACTTCTGAGCTAAGCAGTTTAAAGTTGGTTAAAGAGGATTTTGGCAGGTAAGACAGCATCTTCATTAAAGAATTCGACTCTCAGCATTTTGGATCACTCTAGACGGTGTGGGAATATTGTATAACATATGAAGCCATGTTCTGGTTTTTGTTCCGACTTCTGATACCATGTCCAAATTGCTATGTTTCATACAGTGTTTACTTTGTTGGTTGCACCAGGAATGTCAGGATTCAGTATGGGTACAGCAAACAGGAAACTTTTATTACAGACAACAGGGCAGCTTGTCATATACAACAATGACACTTTATCATCTCACATCCAACTGACTACTACACAGAGATCACAATGAATTATGGGGCAGACTACTTCTTAAAAGGGCTGCACCTCACAAAATATATGAATGCACAATATGTGCAAACATTTTACCAGCTTTAAACAACTTATCATCACAGACTTCGATGGATAATGTACCATCAGCTAACACAACATTCAGAAGTTCATGAAAATTATTGAGGGTTTGAGAGAAGATCTTGCTACAGATGGTGCATATTTTTAAGGATAATGAGCTAAGTACATTTCTAATGGTAGTTCTAATAGAAAATGTCAGTTTTTGTCTATGCATCTCAGTGAGTGTAGACCACATCCAGTATCTCTTGACGTGCCAGAGGTATCTTGACTAAACTGATACATATCTGTTTTTGTGGCATAGCCAGCCTTAGGCATAGGCCAACTAGGCGGCCCGCCTAGGGCACCACTCTACTAGGGGCACTTTTCCAGTATTTATTTGGTGTAGGTAGACCAGGATGCGGGCAGCAGGTGATGTGGTGGGGGGTACCATGGCTCCCTTTTGCCTAGGGCACCAGCTGACCTAAGGCCGCTCCTGTTTAGTGGTATACTGATTGGTAAAAGGAAGTTACTCAAAGGGCATCCTTCAAATCATGCCAGAAAAGATAGCTCCTATCACATATAAATATTGATAATACATTTCCATCTCCCCAGAGAAAGATGGAAAATAATTTTTATTTAAGCAAGTGTTAAATAATGAAATTGAATTTCTACCATGGGAGTACTTGTTTTATAAATGGCCCTGGTATCTGGTCCTATGGTATTGTTAGCTTTACTCTTATTCAGTATGTAATACATAGTTATATGATTATATTATTATATAATTTGACTATTTCTAATGAAAAAAAATACTAAATTTATTAGCCTTCAACTGGATCATATGCAGTAGCATTTGACACAGTGATGGGACCTGGAATATTAGTTATATTTCTAATAGAACCTATATGGTTATTAAATGGCTTCATATCATCTCTGGTTCTAAATAACATATTGAATTCATATGTAGATTTGACTAGTTTAATTTATTTTTCTAATTGTTAAACAGATTAACCTTGGGCCTCAGAAAGTCTTTCTGTGCTGTGAAAGTTTTACACTGAAGGTTTCCAAAGGGCAGTAAGCCAGAGAGTTTCAAAGACTGCCCTTCCACTATGGCTTTATGCATTAATTTGCCATAGTGCAGCATTAGTCTTGTTGGTGAAGTTACATGCAAATGTGACATTCCAGGTATGTGTGTCTGTGCATATCTGTGTGCATGTGAGAGTGAGTGTGTGTTTGGTGTTTGAGTGTGCATGTGCATGTGTGCGTGAGTGTGTTGGGAGGTAGCTGTGTAACCACAATATGTGGACTGGCAGCACATTGTTTATTTCACAGACATGGTAATTAGATGCAAAACGGTGTTCCTTAGGCCAGGTTTGCCTTCTACTTGAATCTAAGATTATTGCTGATATGCAAATTGGCAGACCTACATTGGAAATTAGTGGTGATGATAATCACTCTCTGAATCCTGTGTAATTTTACTTTTAGTCTTTACTACCCTGATCACCATGCTTCCACCCCTCAGCTGTCCCTTGGACACATTTATTCCTACTGGAGATGAGACTCTGCCAGCCCATTTATTCCCTAGAATGTGGGAGTCGGTTACAGAGCAAGGCACCATCATTCACTGTGGAAGATGGAGCTTGTTTTAGTTATGCTCCTAAATCTGTCCTCTTGCTTCACATATGACTTTTGATAGTACATGCATGCTTTTTTTACATGCTGTTCATCCCGTTATACAGTGGGCTACTTAATGCAATCACTGTCATCCAACCAGCAATGAAAATCATCAGAGAATCCCTCCCCTGTGATGGCAGACCCAACAATCCCAATTCCTCTCACACCTATCCAAGCACATGGGCCACTAGCCAAACCAGAACATCTGGTGAAAAAGTTAGGGCTTCATCCACCTTTTGCAAACAGAAGTGTTTGGATTAAATTTTCTTGTAATCTATTTTTGACAAAAAAACAAACATTTAAATTGCCATCTTCTTCATTTTTAATGTTTTTATAATGATCTGTACCACCACAGCTTTATAGTAATGAGTAATTTGATTATTTTAGGGTGTCAACTTTCAATTAGTTGGAAAACAAAATGGTAGAAAGCAACACAAACAGATAGCTTTTCATAGATGATTTGAAATGTTTTACGTGTGTGTGTGTGTGTGTGTGTGTGTGTGTGTGTGTGTGTATATATATTTATAAACATATATATATATATATATATAAACATATATATATATATATGTATATATATATATATATATATATATATATATATATATATATATATATATATATATATATATATATATATATATATATATATATATATATATATATCTATGAAAGCCCCATCTGGTTTGTTGAAGGTACAAAACGTTGAAACCACAAAAGGTCGAAACCAATTTTAGAATTTTATATAGGGGGGTAAAACTCCATGCACCCCCCACACTATCTGCTCTTTATATATACCAACTCTGGGATCACACAGCGGTGGGGAAAGGGCTAATGCCATTTTCAACATTTTATGGTTTCAACATTTTACACACCTTCAATGAAACTCAGTGGAAAAAAAAAAAAATATATATATATATATATATATATATATATATATATATATACATATATATATACATATCCATACACACACACATGCACACACACACACACACACACACACACACACACACACACACACACACACACACACACACACACACACACACACACACACACACACACTACACATGTATTGTTGGTTTAGCCTACAGGGAGTTTGGTCTACATCTGTTTAAATGACTGCATTTGGTTAACTATACAAACGGCTGACAGTATGAATGACTGACAATGGCCAGGTAGTGGAATATTCCTATTCCCTTTCCCTGTGGATTGTGCTATCTCAGACTTAGTTTATAGGGCATGTGGTGGGTTGCAGCCCCCAACATAGGGGGCTTCAGGTGGGCTTTCCCCAGCAAAAAAAAATAAGTGTTTATGTTTTTAAAATCTTTTTATTTAATGCTTGCATACGCCAAGGTTGCTTCTCGGCAGAAGTGTAATAGAACATCAATTTTTCCATTTTGTAAGGTAATGTGGTTTACCTTTCAGATGTCAACATTCATTTGTGTCAAACAGATGAAGATAAGCCATATATATATATATATAATATATATATATATATATATATATATATACATATACACATACATATATATGTATATATATATATATATATATATATATATATATATATATATATATATATATATATATATATATATAATGCATACACACACACGTGTGTGTGTGTGTGTTGTGTGTAATAATACCATACACTTTTTTCAATTGCATTACATCAGACATCCATGTAGATGTGAAGTTATTTGGTTTGACTAGCAAAAAAAAAGTGTCAGGCATGTGACCCTGCAACGAGAATGATTACTAAAATGTTTGGTGCGAAGAAGGTCTTGCTTTTTTAGGGTTGGGAAACTCAGCTTCTAGTTTGTAATCTACCTGATAAAGAAGCTAGAAGGTTACATATTGCCTATTCTAGCCAAACTGGAAAGAACAGAATTGTGTGGACCTCACACCTTTCTACTTGCCTAGGTAAATCTGCAAATACACCACCATCCATCCATCCATCCATCCATCCCCAGTGGGAGAATGTAGTTTTGTAGGTGACACTTTCTCTCATGCTCTTCTGTTATTAAACAGAATGATGGTTTCATTTTCTATGTTGATTGATGAGTGTTAAATATTTTATGGTTTGATGAACTGCTACTGGAGTTCTGATTTCAGAATCACAATTTGGTAGTGCTGTTGTGGAACCATATGTTCAGTGCTGTTGGCATCTACAGTTCCTCCAAAGTTATGTGGCTCTGTAATTTGTATATATGATTTTTTTTTTTGGGGGGGGGGGCTTGCACCATGAAAAAAATAGCTTTTAAGTATTTGGTTTGCATTTTCAATAAAACTGAGCTTTTGACTGCCTAATGATGGTTCAATCATTTTATTTAATTTCAGAAGGATTCATGAATATTCTCTGCAGAAGAGAATGGCATAAGCTTTAGATCAGATAGAAATTATAGTAAAGAGTTTAGCATGTGACAGGCATAACAAATTCTAAACAAATAAAAGAAATGAAATAGAGGAACAATGCTCCTCCTCCTCAGATACTGACCCCGTGTAAAAATGGGAAGGATACTGATGATGATGACAACAGTAATGATTGACTTTGTTGAGAAGGCCTAAGGTCCTGCAAGGACAAGAAATCTAGCCCTCCCAAGGAAGACACAAGGGGGAAGTTATCTTGCAGAAATGCTACAAATATAATCATAGCTGCACAGTGGTCATACATACTTCACCATTGGGAGAGGTGCTTCTGAAATCTGAGCTACCAATTCATGTTCATTTTTCTCTCCTCTGTCACTGGAAAATAAAGTACATACTCAAAAGAATATTTTGACAACAGTTATGCAGTAGAAGACAGTTGTACTGATAAAACTGCTTGCAGTACATTTCAAACTCCTTCCCCTGAACCTCTACCTTCCACTAATGAAGTGAGGCAGGATGTTGCCACCCTAAGTCATTGTAGCTCTGCCAGCACTGCTTTTCTGAATAAAAGATGGCACAGGCATCACTTCCTACCCCTATAAGGTTGTGACAGGCATCTACCTTCCACAATAGGCCATCATAATTGATCTTGTTGCAACAAGTAGGAGTCTGCATTGTCTAGTGCCTGAAGTAGCCCTGGCCACTCACTCACACTTGCCTGAGGGGTAAAGTGGTATCCATATGTGCATCTCGTCTATGGCACAGTACTTCACCAGAGCTCTAATTCTTGGATGTAGTGTTGTACCACAAACACTACAGGCCTAAAGTATCATGCACTCAAGCATACTGATCACATGCTTTATGGTGACTGTGATATGCAAAGCTAGCATCAACATGTTTTGTTAGCACACTGCACACAGGTGGTGACACAAAGAGAGTTGCACTAACTAGCTTCATTAGCATATCTGCTGTTTATATGGCTCCTGTTAGCATGGCTTAAAGCATCAGCACCATTTTATACATAACACTTAGTATCATACAGATGTCTAATAAGTGGATTTCAGTAAAGATTCTGTGGAATTGGAGCTTTACAGAGTTAAGGAAGGAGTCTTACCTGTAAAGTACCTCAGCAAGAACAGTATACCCTGTGGTGGATGTTAGTAATAGTGCGACAGATATCACAGTGTACATGACTTGGAATACTTGATGCCAGAATGGTGCTGTACCATCTGCCTGTGACTGGAAGTTCAAACTCTGTACATTGGAAACTTTGAGAAGGACATGCTGCAATGGGTGTGGGTTGCAGGGCCGTATGCTGATGTATAGTTACAGTATATAAATGGGGGAGAAATTGTTCATGGCATTAACAGCAGCTGTTAAGCATTAGCATAAGGTGAAGACAGTTGGGGAATAGGTACATACATCCCACATCATACCATACATGCTCACTAAATTACATGTTTCATCTACAGGTATGCATGGCCATACAGTTGAGGTAATGCATGGAAACATTTGCTATGTATGAAAATAAAGTGCTATTGCAGATCCTCATCACACATGATATGCACCTGCTGTAAACGAGCATTATTTGGAGCAGGATTGGCAGAGATTAGTGCAGGTTGTGAATGCAGTGGTTGATCATAATAGAGCTGTACAACAGGTGCAGTGAAGGGATACCGATACAATACTGCATGCAAAGACAAATCATTGACCATTGTGAAAGACAGGTCCAACACAGATGGTGGACCATCGACACTGAAGTTTAGTACAGTGTGGTACACTCCACTGCATGTTTGAAAAGGACTGATCAAGGGCTACCTGCATATCTGTCTTTCTAGCCACCTTTAGTTTGTAACTGCAAAAGCCATCCTACAAGGTTTATCTGTCAATGTATGCTGTAGTGCTATAGCTGTATTTTTAATACGTAGTAGTATGGGTGTTATAAGGGCACATTTGAGGGAAAAGAATGATATAATGTGTGTGTTCTTGCTTTCCCAGATTCCATTGGTGGTGGAAGTGGAGGTCCAGTACACACAAGATAACATAGAGATGACATCAGCAGGCAGATGTGGCTGAAAATTATAACAACATACTGATGATGTCTATAATACTGGAGTAGAAATGGTTGCACATGCATTCATATTACAGAGGGGCTTGTAGTAGTATGGGTCAGGCACTCAGCCTCACAAATGAGTAGAGTACAGTTTGTACTTAAAGGTCCCATGTGGCCTACATTTGTCTCTCCATTACATATAGCATCTGAAATGTGCATTGCATCTGAGGTGTGCATATCTACCATAATGGTTATACATGAGGGTGTTTTGACAATACCTTAACTCCTGGACCATCCCTGATAGCTACAACAGTTGGCAATAACCAGGAGAAGTGAAAGTTAATGGTATAGGTCAGATGTCTACCAATTTTGTGAATCATGTGTACTGCCATGGTGGCACACATAATATACATAATGCTCTGGGTATTACAGACCAGCTGGCAGCTCATGTAGTAGAAACTCTTTCTGTTGATATATTTCAGGCCCTCTGGAACAGGGCTGTATTGTAAAATGCTCACATGATGCTGGTTATCCTCTATGCTGTCCTGGGAAGCTAGATATGCTCCACTAGATGCTACAGCACAATCTTCAGGAAATGGTTTAGGATTGCAGAGGCTGACACTTCTGATATCCCTAACATGTAAAAGTGCATATCCTAGGCTCCTGCTTGTAAATGTTTCCTCTCTCAATCCTTTGCTTACACATATCAAGGGCGCCAGAATTTGTCAGAGATTTGGGATGCATGGTTAGGTTTAAAAAGGCCCTTGTGGTCATTAGCCTAGTAAACACCTATGAACCTATGTTCACTTCTTTATCTAATATGGTTAAGACTCCACATACCTTTATATCTACAGAAATGTACATACCACAGACCTCACTTCAATTCTACATATATAAATGACACAATTTGATTATTTGACTAGGACTCTTATAGTCTACTATCCCACTTGGACATTATTCACAATCTGCTAGTTTGTTCATAGGTTCATAGGTGTTTACTAGGCTAATGACTACAAGGGGCTTTTTAAGCCTATCCATGCATCGCAAATCTCTGACAAGTTCGGGTACCCTTGATAAGTGTAAGTAGGGGCTTGGGAGATGAACCATTTACAGGTTGCCTGTGTCCATTAGAGACATAGGTGCCAAGTCATGGGTGAATTTCCTCTTCCCCATCCAATTGTCCGAGTTACACTTGAATTAGATTAGGGAAAAACTCTGCTTCACATGGATGGGGAGCCTGTTCCATTGATGGGGTAGTCTCTGGGATACACACCTGCATCTCCAGCAGGTCCTATTTATATCACAGGCAAGGTTTAAGTCTTTAGAATGAGTAATTCTGGTGCTGTTTGTTTTGTGGATATGCAGGAGGTCCATCAGAGTGGGGTCTGAAAATGCCCTGTATGCCAGGCATAGATCTCTCCTTAACAGCCTGTAGGAGACAAAATACAGGGATAGGGTCTTGAGTCAGTCTGCATAGGACAGCTATTGGTATATGATAAGTACCTTCTCTGTGGGTACAGATGATCATGATGTGCAAAACTGATGATAGCGGCAAACAGCTGCTGGTGTGATAATGCTGCTGCTGTTACTTCTAACATCACTATCATGTATACTATGAAACCTAGTGTTCAAAATGGACATGCACCATACTGTGCCATGCCTACTTTATGTGCTTGTGAACTGGCCTGATATTTTGGGTAAAACAGGTAGGACCAGCTCTTAGGTTAACTATCACTCCAGACACAAAATATTCACAAAGAGCAAGGTAAAGTCCAGTGACTAGAAATGCTAGGCTGGTAAAAGTAAGTAGAAAACTTGTTTTTTTTAGAATACAAAAAACTTTCAAGCCAATGCCCTTCCTCAATGTGTTACACTGCCTAGCGTTTATGATCACTGGACTTTACCTGACATTTTGGGTGGTATCATTTGTATAATCTTTGTGGTTCATTTGCATAGTTTCTCATTTTCATGTAATTATGCACTCGTTAGCTTGCACTGCATACTGTGTTATTTTAACCCTTGTGTGACCACAATCTGTGTCTTAGAATCACCCACAGTCTGCATGTTGCTGCATTCTGTACTAATTTGTGATATGCAGTGTGTTATACATCTAGGGGTCCCAGGCAATGTTTTTCATTAGCACTTACTAGTGAAAGTATGAAGAATGGTGCAGTGGCCTTGCAGTTGTGCTGTTGCTTCATAGCAAGAGGTTTTCTGGTTTGGTTCTCGGCTGGGGTGCCATATGTGTGGAGTCTGCATATCCTCTCATGTGGGTTTCTTCCCACTTTACAAAGACATGCATCTAGAGCATTTCTCCCCAGGCCACTGCTGAAAATTGGCTTTGTTCCAAGTTAGACTTTCCCAGTAAATAAATAAATGTCATTATGGTAGAGATAGTTCTTTCATTTCCTTAGTCTGTCTACCCTTCTGCTTCTCATCTATACTTAATAAGAGCCTGCTATACTAATAAACTGTTTATTTTCTCAGTTTTAATTACTGATTTTGTAAAAATGCTTTGACACTCCTTATCTGCTACAAATACCACTTAATAACATCACTTAACTGATCGTAAGGGTGTGCATAATGTTTCCCTCAGATTCAGCAAGCAGCCGTGCAGGACTGTTCCTGTTCAGCACGGCAGTGCTATAAAATGGACATGGTTCTGTGTACGAGCTCAGGGGGTGTGTCTGAGTGCAGAGCTCTCACAATACACATGCCCCCTGCACTCCAGAATTGCCTTTTGGCAATTTAAAATGAGCGAGAACGCTTGTAACACCCCCAACCTGTCAGGATAAGAAATCTGGTCAAAGCCATAAAGAACAATCGTCCCTACCAAGGCCAAAGTTGATAGAATAACACATGTAGCATAAGCACATAGCGCACGCCTCCCAACCTGTCAGAGTAAGGAATGTGGACAAAGCCAAAAGGGACAATTGTCCTACAAAGCAAAAAGTTGATAGAATAACAGGTTCAGTATTAGCAGGGATATTCTAAAAGGTACAAATAAAAAAAAAAACCACAGCAAATAATTTTTTTTATAAATGCGATAAAGTTTAAGCGTAGCTGCGTGGGTGTGCCCGTTGCTTAGCTACGCTTAGTCTAGCTTAAACAGCACAAGAAGTTAAACAGCAAGAGACAGACAATGTAAGCATTACTGCAATAGTATAATGGTTAGAGTGTGTGCTTTGTAAACAGCCATTCCTGGTTCAATCCCCAGTGTTACCAGGGTGCATTTTACATGTGAAAGCAGTACATAAACTTTTTTTTATAATTAGCTACTAAATAATATATATTTGTAAGTCAGAGTACTGTAGTAGGTCCAGATGTGAAGTGTCAGTTTAATACAGTTGTGAAACCCCCATATAAACACAAGTGCCCCATATACCACAGTCACACATGAATAAATTTAATGAAAGCACACTGGAGGATGTCAAGGACAGTAAACAAATGTATAATATGTAGAGAATGATGAATCAATCCCATACAGCAGATAGTCTATAAAATAAAAAATAAGCAATGCTAAGCATTGCACAGCTCTGCTTACCAGGGGTAAGCATTGTGTAAATATGACTGCTAAGAAATGAGTAGCTCAGCTAAATGGATTTGCCCATTGGTAAGCAGTGCTGAACCTATCCTTTTAAGCACTGCCAACCTTAGCTAAGCAGGTTTGCCCATAGCTTAGCTTAGCTCAGCATATTCAAAACTGTCCAGTCATGGCAAAAGGTGGGAAATTTGCTGTATTTAAACCCCGCAGGTGGAAATACAGCTCATAACTGGTTATAGCTTCCCACTGTAGGCAGTATGGCAGGTTTTGGTGATGGCATGCGCTTCCGGGCACAGTGCAGGGGCATACAGCAGCCCAAGGTCATGGCCTGGTAAATAACCATGATGAGAGATTGCTGCAGGGCCAATACCAGGGCTCCCAATATAAAGCAGAAGCCTGGGACCATCTCGCCCATGATCTCACCAGTGCCACTGGTATCCCCCAGATTGGTGAGCAGGTCCAGCACCACTATGCAGACTTGAAGTGGAGAAAGAGGGAGCTCTTGGACGAGTGGGTCCAAGAAGCAAGGCAGAGTGGTGATGTCCCAGGACTGTGTATGTATTAATATCTATAACTGTTTACCAAAGTCCAGCCTTTGTATGTGATAGATAGGTATAGCTAAATATTTCTCTATTCCCTTTACAGCTGCAGCTGAGCGGGCTGTGAATCAGGAAGCCCATGCCAGTAAGCTGCAAAGGCTGCTTCGTGAGGCTGGTGAGTAAAAATCCTGCTTGTAGTAGTCATATCAAATAAATATAAAGTAGTAGAAAGTCACCTGGCACTATAAAAAACTGTGTATGGGTTGTACTGAATAAACCAGACAATATGATAGTAATAGTCCCATATAGGTGATATTTCAATAAAACCGTAACTGCCTGGAAATAAAGTTGTAAATCCTGGACTGGTTGTGTTTACTCTGGTATTGCATGGCATTTAGTGCTGCAGTCTCTGAATAGTAATGTTGTGTTAACCACTGTTACCCACACTGTGCTACATAAATAATATGTCTAGGAATGTCTGTATAAGACTGTTGTAAGTACAAGGTTTGATTGTACAAACAAGAGAGACTTAGAAAGAAAACACTGAAGAAAAAGACAGCAGTTTCTAAATAGCTCACTCTGATGAAACTTAAATTGTTGTATTTTTAGCACACACAGCCATGGTTCGAATCCTGGGAGTGGTAGTAAGCTGTATGCATAATCATACCTCTCAACTGTACAGATTTTCACAGAATGTCCAGATAATTTTTTCATATTTTTGGCCTGATCCTCTGTCTCCCTAGAAAATCAATGGGATGATCTCAGAATTGTAGTCACTAAATAATGACATACATTTGATTTTCAGACCTCAAATCCTTCAGAAAATGTATATTAAAACAAATCATGTTACTCTAGCAGCTGTCCAAAGTTATAAGAGCAATATTCAAAATATGTCCCTGTTTGTACCCCCATGTTGTCAAGCTTTGTCCAGAGTGTGTGCATTAAGAGATTGAGAGGTATGTGCATAATATTAACTAGGAATCTGGGAATATGTGTAGAAACAGTCATGTAGTGTTAACAACTATCCCACCCACAGGTCTTTCAGATAAGAAAACTGTAACTGCCTGGCAATAAAGTTTTAAATCCTGGACTGGTAGTGTTTACTCTGGTATTGTATGGCGTGATATGCATTCACCAACATCTGATATCAGAACAGTACTGTTGTATCAACCACTGTTTCTCACACTGTGCTACAAAACATATGTCTAGGAATGCCTGTAAAAGACTGTTGTAATTAAAAGGTTAGATTGTACAACCAAGAGAGACTTAGAAAGAAAGCACTGAAACAACAGATGACAGTAGTTCACTCTGATGAAACAGAAATTGTTGTACCTTTAGCAGACACAGCCATGGTTCGAATCCTTGGAGTGGTAGTAAGCTGTATGCATAATCATACATCTCAACTGTACCGGTTCTCCCAGATATTTGGCTTATATTTTTGGCCTGTTCCTTTTTTTTCCTGGCAAATCAGTGGGATGATCTCAGGATTGTAGTCACTAAACAATGACATACATTTCAGTGTCAGATTTCAAATCCCTCAGAAAATGTATATTAAAGCAAATCCTGTTACTCTAGCAACTGTCTAAAAGTTTATAAGAGCAATATTCAAAATATGTCCCTATTTGTACCCCCATGTTGTCATGCTTTGTCCAGATGATGTGCATTAAGAGATTGAGAGGTATGGGCATAATTACAATGAGGAATCTGGGAATATGTGTAGAAACACTCAGGCAGTGTTAACAAACATTCCCTCCACAAGTCCACCAGGGAAGAGAAGTAGAATTTAGCTATAAGACAGTTGAAGTATACACTGTGTACAAACATACCACTGCCCAAACCAAGGCCATAGGGTATTTTAATAATACCTGTAGAGTAATGATTAGAGCAATGATCATTAATGTTGTGAGTACTGCAAGGACATATAAGTTAATTGACATCTCCCCCACCACCATATCTGCAACAATAATCTAAACACACAAATCAATGGGTATGTTTACATCAAACTTACTGTTGGGACATATGTCATTTTGTTCAAAAAATATTGAAATGTGTTTTTATTAATATTCCATGTTGAAATACTATAATTGGTGGCCTGTTGCTATCAATGTAACCTGCATGCTGTTGTGGTTTCATATATGCATGCGTTCTGTTTGCTATGCAACTGTTCCAAATCTGGTATTTTGGGTTAATGGGAATATCTATGCATGCTGTTATAACTAATCCTGGATTGTAAAATACAACAAAAAACCAGGCTTAAATAGTGGGAAGTATACTTGCTGTGTTCAATTCAAGTCAGTCACAAAAGGTAACCAAATGTTCCACAAAAAGAAACGAAGCTGTAACCTACAAACTGCTTTACTTTGCGAACTCTTAAACCAATAAAAAAAGAGTCAAAATCACCATAGAGTGTTCATTCGAACCTACTCATCCACTGGGCAATAGCTTGTAGAAAAAACACGCAGCCAGCATGTAAAAATAAATCCAAGCGTCCAGTAGAAACCACGTTTATTAAAATAATTAGAACACAGGGCTAGCGCTTTCAACGAATCTTCATCAGGCCACTAACAAACAAACATACTAGCATCCCTTTTATAGCAAAATGCTAGAGTCAACTACTGATGTCACATCCTGTTTGGACATACTGAAGTCAACTCTGATGTCACATCCTGTTATACATAAAATATTTAAACTGACATCACTTTTGTAGTAAAACGCTACAAAACTACTCTGATGCCACATCCTACTAAATGTAAAATCTTATAAAATGTTTTAAATTATTTAAAATATTTAAAATATATATGCAGACATTTTGTAAACAGTGTACAATAAAAATGTTCTCAAATAACACTTCACCCTACTTTAACTGCTGCTGCATGTAACATTCAAAATGTTTTAAAATAATTTAAATATCTATGTAACCATCTCATAGACAGTATGCAGCAAATAAGGTGTTTCACAATTACATAATATCTTCCTATAAATACTGCACTTATATGCATACTAGTAACAAAAATGGCATGCATGTTTAGTATTTAATAATAAGCGATATAATCCCATTTGAAATACTTGTATGTATAAATATATGTTTAAAATAGGGATCAAATTAATAAAGATATTATTATCTACACATGAGCTATTTAGCATAATTATAACTGTACAAAAATGATCATTCAAAAGACTGCATCTAAAATATGTACAGCGTGTGCTTCTAAATATCATAATATCTGTAACAGCATAAATCATTCAAAACAGATATGTGCACATGCAAAGATGTTGATAGCTGATATTATAAACATAAAAATATATGAGACTGAATGTGCAAAATCAGGTGAAATATGTGTGCTGGATAAAAGAGGTATATCAGCATCTTTCATAACAATTGGCCCCTAATAAGCCTGCAGAGTAAAATACAGAGACAACGATGGAGACAGAAATGGAAAAATGTGAGGTATGAAAATGTTATAAATATAAAAGTAAAACCAGCCAGAAGTTAATAAAGGGTGGCAAAGGGGTGAAAAGCTTCAATGAAGTTTCTTAGCTTTAAGTATAGGTTTGATGGAGACTCTGTCATTGAGGCCTGGGTACAAATCAGCCCTAAGCCTGATGATCCATTTGGCCTCTATCTGTTCCGTGGTGTTAAAAATATCTCCTCTTCTACGAGATAGAACATTGTTTTGAATTACTTGAAACAAAAGCTATGTTGGGTAGATGTATTAATTACATGCCTAGACAGAGCATTTGAAGAACATCTGACTTTGATTTTATATAAGTGTTCCCTAATTCGGTCTTTAAACTTTCTGTCCGTCTTCCCTACATAAAACGCAGGGCAGTGTACACAGGTTGCCAGGTACACCACATGGCAGGTCTCACAAGTGGCAGAAACTGTGAAATGAAATTCTTGTCCTGTAATAGGATGATTGAATTTATCAGTTTCTTTAATGAATTTGCAATAATTGCATTTTGACATTTTTTAGTCATTTTATGATTACTAGTTGTATTTATGTCCAACCTATTCGGACCACATAACATTCTGTGTAAATTCAACTTATTTTTGTATGTAAATTTTGGTTCTTGGCTCAATATCTCAGAAATAACTGGATCTGTTAGCAAGATGTCCCAATGTTTTCGATATATGCTTTCAATACTATTTACATCTTGTGTAAAATGTATCGGTATTCTGATAACTCCACTGCTAGTTTTGGTGATGCTACTATCATCTCGTTTACTAGAGAAGTAGGGAAAAGCCCTACCTTCTCTCAATTCACCTATGATACCTAAAGAAGCATCAACTTCTGTTACCATGTAAGACCTGTCTATAAATTTATTCCTCAAGTCTTCTATGCCTGTTTTAAAGCATGAGTCTTCAGAAAACAGCCTAGATACCCTCATGGCTTGACTTTTGACGATGTTACCAAAGACATGCTTAGGATGCATGCTGCTTCGATGGAGAAAGTTATTTCTATAGCAATCCTTTCGAAAAACTCCAGTGTTAAGTATACCATTTGGTAGTTGTTCAACATATACGTCTAAATAGGGTATGACATCTTTGGAATTAACCATAGAAAATCTTAAAAAACTGGTGTCTTTATTTATTTTATCATAGAAAGACCTCAGTTGTTCTTCATCACCTTTCCAAATAAGGAATAGGTCATCTACAAACCTAGTGTAGAAAGAAACATTCTGACAAAATTTCTCCATCTGAAATAGAGAAGAAACTTCCCAGTAAGCCATAACCAGGTTGGCGTAGCTATTGGCACAAGAAGTGCCCATAGCTACGCCATCCCTCTGAAGATATACTTGACCATTAAACAAGAAAATATTATTTGTTAATACAATTTCCATCAATTCCGTGATAACTTCTATCCTTCCTTCGGAGAATGTGCCATCTCTAGTAAGAATCCTACTTATGCTATTGAGTCCCTCATGATTAGGGATAACAGTAAAAAGAGAGTTGACATCAAGTGTCACAAACAATTTATGCTGGAAACCATCACTCACCGAGGTATTCTCATAAAGTTTAATTAAGAATTGTTTAGTATCTTTCAGTATGTGTGTGTACTTGTCCACTATGGGTCTTAATAAGGACTCTAAATAGATGGAAATCGGCTCGGTGATCCAGCCCTTCCCTGCAACAATTGGCCTCATAGGTGGATCCAAGCCATTTTTGTGAATCTTGGGTATTCCCTGTATAATGGGTATCGTTGGATGTTCCACTACAAGGTATGTGAATAATTCTTGATTAATCTTACCCTCATTCAACATAACATTTAATCTACTAGAAACATCTGATATGATCCTATTCACTCTACTATCATTGATTTTCAAATAAAAGACAGAATCATCCAGCATATTGCACATTTTATCAATATAAAACTCCATATCCATGATAACTACAGGACCACCTTTATCGGCTGGTCTTATCATAATGGTCCTATCATCTTTCAGGCCATTAAGTGCTTTCCTTTGTACTGGTTTCAGATTGCCAAACCATCTCTTTTTTCTATTATTTGCATCATTTTCATATAATCCTTGCTCAACCAGTTTCAAATAAGCCTCGATAAGTGGGTGGTTGCATGGAGTGTAAGTACTTGGTTTTCTAAACGGATGGGGTAAACTAGTGCTATTACGAAAATCAACCTTCATTTGGAGGTTCCGTATAAACATTTTCAAATCAATAATGCTATTTGTGATATCGCTTCTTCTAGAGGGAATAAATGTTAGACCCTTCTCCAAGACATACTTTTCTTCTTCCGTTAAAAGCTTACTTGATATGTTCCACACTATTGATTCTTGGTCCCTTGCCAAATCTTTTGTAGTGTAGGACCAGCCTGTACTGGTCCTGCTGGTCTCTTTTTCTGCCTTCCCCTGCTCATAGACAGTTCCTTGCCCCCACCCCTCTCCATTGATTGGCGATGGGAAAGTGACTGATTCAGTACTCATACTATTGAATCTAGTTTTGGCGTCCATGCCTAGGCTAATTTTATCTACTGTTTTCAGATTTTTATTCATAATCTTATTAACATTATCGTCCTCATTCTCTATATGCTCACATATATCTATCCTTGTATTGGCATCTTCAAATACAGATATATTGTGAACATTACCAGCGGGGGAAGAGCATGTATCATTAGTACCATCCTGGTGTATTATTGCTGTGGTAACAATGTTATTTTTCTTACCCCCTGTCTGTTTATCTATGACAATAACATTAGAACCATCAGCATTGGCATCTGGCCCATCTCTGGCCAGACCAATATTGGTATTGTCTTTCATTTCATTTTGAAGGCGTGTGTTCTTCCATCCCTTGGCTCCATTCTCCACTCTGGGCCAAGTAAAGACATGGCCTTTTTTAAAATCGTCTATGTCCCTTCTAAGTTTATCACGTTTTTGCTGTAACAGTTTTTTCTCATAAATGAAAACGCTGTCTAACATTTTGTCAATAGATGCTTCTACCACTGGTCTAGGGTACATGGTAGATAAGCTCTGCTGTTGCTTCTGTAGTTTCTCCCTCAATGATGTTTCATGAGGTAAGAAGTAATTGTTCATTAGCTCCATGTACTTCAGGCTAGTATCTAAGTTTAACTGTTGCCATGAATATAACAAATCTTTATACACAGTACCTGTAGTTGGCATCTTCAGGATCCTTAAACCCCTTGGAACGATTTTGCGAGTGATGCATGCTTCGAAGTGTTGCCTCTGCAACTGGAGGCATTTCAGTTTAAGGAAATCTCCTTCCATTACTTGTACTAGAGTTTCAAGCCCTCGATAATCTTCTTTGCAACTCTGTTCATCATATGTCTCAGCCAATGGACTGAAAGATAACAGTGGGTTAATGTCACTAGTAACAGCATCTTCAAATCTGCTCTTAATATTAGATGTACCTGACTTGGTACTTCTAAGCATATCAGGATTGTAGGGTAGTTCAACTGTTGAATTTTGACTGCTTCCCTCAGCCATGAGTGCGTGAGCAAAAAATAAGTCACGTAGTTTAAAAGCAAAGAATAATGCTCACTACACTCTGTTAGCCTGATAATAAACAAGACTTATAAAATACAAAAAACCAGGCTTAAATAGTGGGAAGTATACTTGCTGTGTTCAATTCAAGTCAGTCACAAAAGGTAACCAAATGTTCCACAAAAAGAAACGAAGCTGTAACCTACAAACTGCTTTACTTTGCGAACTCTTAATCCAATAAAAGAGTCAAAATCACCATAGAGTGTTCATTCAAACTTACTCATCCACTGGGCAATAGCTTGTAGAAAAACGCAGCCAGCATGTAAAAATAAATCCAAGCGTCCAGTAGAAACCACGTTTATTAAAATAATTAGAACACAGGGCTAGCACTTTCAACGAATCTTCATCAGGCCACTAACAAACAAACATACTAGCATCCCTTTTATAGCAAAATGCTAGAGTCAACTACTGATGTCATATCCTGTTTGGACATACTGAAGTCAACTCTGATGTCACATCCTGTTATACATAAAATATTTAAACTGACATCACTTTTGTAGTAAAACGCTACAAAACTACTCTGATGCCACATCCTACTAAATGTAAAATCTTATAAAATGTTTTATATTATTTAAAATATTTAAAATATATATGCAGACATTTTGTAAACAGTGTACAATATAAATGTTCTAAAATAACATTTCAACCTACTTTAACTGCTGCTGCATGTAACATTCAAAATGTTTTAAAATAATTTAAATATCTATGTAACCATCTCATAGACAGTATGCAGCAAATAAGGTGTTTCACAATTACATAATATCTTCCTATAAATACTGCACTTATATGCATACTAGTAACAAAAATGGCACGCATGTTTAGTATTTAATAATAAGCGATATAATCCCATTTGAAATACTTGTATTTATAAATATATGTTTAAAATAGGGATCAAATTAATAAAGATATTAATATCTTCACATGAGCTATTTAGCATAATTATAACTGTACAAAAATGATCATTCAAAAGACTGCATCTAAAATATGTACAGCGTGTGCTTCTAAATATCATAATATCTGTAACAGCATAAATCATTCAAAACAGATATGTGCACACGCAAAGATGTTGATAACAGCTGATATTATAAACATAAAAATATATGAGACTAAATGTGCAAAATCAGGTGAAATATGTGTGCTGGATGAAAGAGGAATACAAGGTATTGCACATTTAGTCTCATATATTTTTATGTTTATAATATCAGCTGTTATCAACATCTTTGCGTGTGCACATATCTGTTTTGGATGATTTATGCTGTTACAGATATTATGATATTTAGAAGCACACGCTGTACATATTTTAGATGCAGTCTTTTGAATGATCATTTTTGTACAGTTATAATTATGCTAAATAGCTCATGTGTAGATAATAATATCTTTATTAATTTGATCCCTATTTTAAACATATATTTATACATACCAGTATTTCAAATGGGATTATATCGCTTATTATTAAATACTAAATATGCGTGCCATTTTTGTTACTAGTATGCATATAAGTGCAGTATTTATAGGAAGATATTATGTAATAGTGAAACACCTTATTTGCTGCATACTGTCTATGAGATGGTTACACAGATATTTAAATTATTTTAAAACATTTTGAATGTTACATGCAGCAGCAGTTAAAGTAGGGTGAAATGTTATTTTAGAACATTTTTATTGTACACTGTTTACAAAATGTCTGCATATATATTTTAAATATTTTAAATAATTTAAAACATTTTATAAGATTTTACATTTAGTATGATGTGGCATCAGAGTAGTTTTGTAGCGTTTTACTACAAAAGTGATGTCAGTTTAAATATTTTATGTATAACAGGATGTGACATCAGAGTTGACTTCAGTATGTCCAAACAGGATGTGACATCAGTAGTTGACTCTAGCATTTTGCTATAAAAGGGATGCTAGTATGTTTGTTTGTTAGTGGCCTGATGAAGATTCGTTGAAAGCGCTAGCCCTGTGTTCTAATTATTTTAATAAACGTGGTTTCTACTGGACGCTTGATTTATTTTACATGCTGGCTGCGTGTTTTTTCTACAAGCTATTGCCCAGTGGATGAGTAGGTTCGAATGAACACTCTATGGTGATTTTGACTCTTTTTTATTGGATTAAGAGTTTGCAAAGTAAAGCAGTTTGTAGGTTACAGCTTCGTTTCTTTTTGTGGAACATTTGGTTACCTTTTGTGACTGACTTGAATTGAACACAGCAAGTATACTTCCCACTATTTAAGCCTGGTTTTTTGTTGTATTTTATAAGTCTTGTTTATTATCAGGCTAACAGAGAGTAGTGAGCATTATTCTTTGCTTTTAATCCTGGATTGTGTTGACTATTACTCACCTACATATGTAATAAAACTGCAACACCATAACACATTTGGGAAGGCCGGTTCCAGCAGACCCTCCTCCTCCCACCTCATCTGGCTGTGGCACTGGGACCCAGCACATCGGGGACCCACCCCGGGACCTCCTCATTTGCTGATCCTGCACCACCTTTGTTTGGAACCACCTCAGGGGATGGGGCTTGTCCCCCCTATTGGAGTGGGTGCAGACAGGATACTGTCACCAGAAGTCAGGTCTGGGGATTGGTGCTTAGCGAGCTCCAAAGGGAGTTTGGAGCTCTGCTACACCAGCTTGAGGGCTGCATGGTGCAATTAAAGGGTCAGTCTTCCCCTCCTGCTCAGCTTTGGGGCTGTGAAGGTGCATTGGTGACTGCCCATGGGTGGGGACCTCAGTCCTACTGTTTCCATTTGGGGGCTCATGGGCTGCCGATTTCCAAACATCCCTCCCCGGCCAAGGTGTTTACCCCCCACATGTGTCATATACTTCCCTTGTATTCTGTCTTGTCTGTCTTCCTACCCATCCTACATCCCCAAATATGCCTACTATCCTTCCCCAACATCCCACTCTCATCTTAAAAAAAGGGTAATCTGTTCCTCCCGAAAAATTTCCCCTATACATAGCTGTCCATTTCACATGTGTCCACTGGACACATGTAATCTGGTCTAATTGGCTTCACAACACATTATTGTTATCCTCACCCCTCTCTCAGGATTTTGAGTGTCCAAATATACCTCCAAATTCAGTATATATGCACAGCTGTTGCTGTAGAAGAAATGGGTAGCTAAGGACCTTCCCTACACCTGTCCTGTACATCCCTAGCTACTTTCCCTATTGTCTTTCCTTCTTTGTGCCCCCATTTTCACCACTTTCCTATCACCCCTTTTTTCTTTTCTTTTAAAGACATTAGCATGGGGGCAAGCACTATTAAGCACTTTTAAGCAGTAGTAAGCGGGATTAAGCCTGTTTGCATGGCGCTAAGCAATGCCTACACAGATTAAGCACTTTTCAGGCTGTCTGTAAGCATATTTAACAGGAAATCAGCATTGCTTACCATCACACAAACCCACTTACAACTGCTTAAAAGTGCATTAATCACTCTGTGTCCAACAGCACTTGTTCTGCCAAGCAACAAAATAATCAGCCCTTGTCTCGAAACCAGGACCCGGCACACCATAGCCACAGCAAGTAACCACTAAGCCATTTGAGCTGCAGTTATGTGTGATGTTTTCTCAAAAATATCATGCATCACAGTCATACAACAGTAGAGAAAATGTATTTATAAATGTATATGTAGATATATATAAATATCTATATATATGTATGTATATATGTAGACATACATGTTTATATATACATATATATATATATATATGTGTGTGTGTGTGTGTGTGTGTGTGTGTGTGTGTGTGTGTGTGTGTGTGTGTGTGTGTGTGTATATATATATACATATATATATATATATATATATACATAAATATATATATATATATATATATATATATATATATATATATATATATATATATATAGTGCATTCAGACATCATATCCACAGTTTGAACCTCTCACTGCAAAACATTTGACCAAAGGCATTGTATATGGTGGTGAAAGGGCCCAAAATAGGTATCGCTTGTAATTATTGCCATTATCCCTTCCTCCACAGCTGAACTTTTCTGCCTTGCAACAAAATAACCAACACTTGCAAGCCTTGAACCCAGGACCCTGCCCACCATAGCCACAACAAGTTACCAGTACGCCATCTCAGCTGTAAGATGCTGGGATGATTTCTCTAAACATATCATGCAGAACAATCAGTCTACCATAGGGAATGTACAATGTGGAAGCGCCAAGCATTCTAATGATACATATACACACACACACATATATATATATATATATATATCTATATATATATATATATATATATATATATATATATATATATATATATATATATATATATATGTATATATATATATATATATATATATATATATATATATATATAGATATATATATATATATATATATATATATGGATATATGGGTCTACCTGAAAACACTGAACGCTGACAACGCCAACAACGAGATAACCGACACGAAGATCGACAACAGAGATGACCGATGACTGAAAATCCCGACGCTGAGAACACCGACATGTTAAGGTATGTGTGTGATAGTGACGGACGTTAGGGTCAGGGTGTGGGTAAGGTAAGTGTGCGATAGTGACAGACTTTAAGGTTAGGGGCGGGTTAAGTGAGTTAGGGTTAGGGTGCGGGTAAGGTAAGTGTGCGATAGTGACAGACTTTAGGGTTGGAGTGGGTTAAGTGAGTTAGGGTTAGGGCGTGGGTTAGGTGAGTGTGCGATAGTGACAGACCTTAGGGTTAGGGTTTGGGTTAAGGTTAGTGCATACATAGTTGTGTATGTAAGGTTTAGTGTAGGTTTGTAAGGTTTTTGGTGTGCTTGTGTTGTGTGTGTGTTTTACGGAAAATGTATTTGTTTTGTTTTGTTGATTGTCGGGATTGTGGTTTGTCGGGCATGTGAAGTTTTGTGTTTTTGACCTTTTGGTTTTGTGGTGTCGGTTATCTCGTTGTCGGTGTTTTTGCATGTCGGTGTTTTCAGGTAGACCCATATATATATATATATATATATATATATATATATATATATATATATATATACATACACACATACACACACATCCATACATATATAAATACTTATATATATATATATATATATATATATATATATATATATATATAAAGGGAGTATATATAGAGGGTGCACAGTATATCAAACAGCCCATTATTTCTACAGTTGCCACCTTTTCAAATGGCCAGTGTTCTTTCCTACAAATGAGAATTATTGCATGAAACATATACCCACATGCAATGCAAATGACATGACAACACACACGGTTTGCATACATATAAATGCTTAGGGTCAGGGTGTGGGTAAGGTAAGTGTGTTGTCATGTCATTTGCATTGCATGTTGTTTATGCCATTTCTTATAGCATTTGGGTGTTTGAAATACATAATAACTGATTAATTAAACTCTCAAAGAAAATATATGATACAGTAATCTGCAAAACATAACATACATTACTGTCTAGGCTAAAGCCTTCAGATAGTACAACAGTGTAAAACACACTTGCCTTGAAGATAAGAATCAATCAACACTTAATTACAGATGCAGTTTAACAGCCTCCAATTACACTCTCTACCCTAGGGGGAAAAGTATCAGTTATCACAATGTAAATGTATCCATTACATAACAATGCTTAACTTAAAATATCACTATCACACTGACAAACAGAACTGTGTGCAAGACAGTAAGCTCTAGTCCACCACTGTTCCCATGGTGAAACATATGAAAATGTACAGCCATATACCTTAATGTTTCTTATTACTGATATCCCTCACATGTTGTAACAGTCTAGGTTAAACATATTTAATACCCCTCCCCCATAAAATGTCTTACAACAGCATATAACAGTATTCTCCATACACTGACCTCCAAACTGTAAAGGGTCACACATGTTTTGTCCAGCTGTAGCCCTCATATATATGGACCCTACTCCACAACATATGTGGGAGACCACAAAATCATTGGAATGATAGCAGGAATGTCAGCACTAAATAATGATAGACCATACCTATCAACCTCTTACTGGATGACATCTGGACAAACCCTGGTATATAGGTGGAGGACAGAGGCTGAAACACAGGGCCATATTTGAAATATTGCTGTTATACACTGTGAAAGTTGCTGGTGTTACAGGATTGGTTGCAACATATCCTTACTCAGGAATATGAAGTCAGAAACACAAATGGATGTTGCCATGTACTGATATCACTCAACGGAGAGAATGCCACCGATATGTCAGGGACAAGACCTGAGTGAGGAACAGACAAAACATAAAAGCCAGTTTCCTGGCCAACATGTGGATAGGCCCACAGTTGAGAGCTATGTAGACAAACTGCATTCCATGCAAAACTAGCATGTACACACAAACCCTGTAAAACTAGCAATAATAGTGATACTCACACACTGTCCCTTGGTCTGGAACCTTATACAAACATGTAGTTGGCCTGTGTCCAAAAGTCCTGTTGTAAGAGGTATTCCTACCTGCTGTCTGTAATACTGCTGCCCCCACACAGGAAGGATGTTTTCTATACAGGAAAGGTAAAGGGACAATGCCCACATGATGTAGTCATTTATAATAGTGGGTTGCTATGACATTGACTATTGGAAGACCTACATAGCTGCCTGCATGCAATTAGCAAGTGGGGAATAGCAATTGATGCAGAGGCCATCACCTGAACATGAGCATCACCTACAAAGGCCCTGCTTCAACCTACTCAAACAAGCTCGATCCAAGTAGTGGAGATAGAGAGAGAGAGAGACACACATACACACACACACACACACACACACACACACACACACACACACACACACACACACACACACACATACACAAAATAAAAAATAAACAAAACCTCAAATTACGAAACAGGAAGGCATCCTGTACACCGAAGGAACCTGAAAATAAACTAAGTATGTGCAACATGTAAGCACGTAATTGAATGTAGTAATCGTTCTGTAAAAATCGGATAGATGATTATGAAATATGTATATGTGCCATCAATACTTGCTGTAACAATGTCCTGCTGAACAAATGATATGGACATAGCATCTGGCTCTGTCTGCAGTGAGCCATGCCTGCCAACTGTGCAGATCGGCACAGAATGTCAAGATTTAGCCATCATAGAGTTTGTTCTTTTCCTCCAAACATCTATATTACTCTGGCAAATAGCTGAAGGTGGAAGTAATGAAGTCATGACAGACACATGAGTTTTAGACCCCACCACCTTCAGAACAGTCATGGTAATGTGAAATGTATCATGCACAAACTTCATAGGTATTTAATAGACATATCTATGATCTGTCCCTATATATCACCCCTAATGTTAGGCTTTGTCCACATGTGATGCTCTAAGAGGTGGATAGATTGGGTCACAGCCGAGAAGTCTGACACACCCTGAGAAAGGACAGCTCACATATGGCAACCACTAGAGTGTCTGTCAAACAGTCATGTCTGTGCCACTGCTAGGCCAGTTAGTGGGATGTTGCCCATATCCATATGTTACCTGTGAATATAAGTATTCTACGTTTGTATTGTAAAGCTAGGATACCTATATATGGCATGAGCATAGTAAAGCACTGTTGCAGATGTGTGTGTTAAACTGCATGTGACACACACCAGCACTGCCTTCATATAAAAACACAAACCACACACCCACCTTTGCGGAGGCTCTCAATAAAATTCTGCACAAACAGCTGAGACCTCCAAGGCAGAAATGCACTCGACCACCACAACACAACACTAATCATGAGACACATAACTCTCCTAAACAGTGTGCCACTCAACCAAAGCCCCTAAGGCAAAACACCATGCCCAACACACTAGTCATAGGTGACTCAAAAGTGAGGCACACTGATGTCCCACTCACTAGGTAGAATAAGGAGAAATTAACAGTCAGCTGCCTGTTAGGTCCCAGGATCCATCACATAATGCATGCACTAAGGTCCCTCAACAACAGGTACAAATATGACTCTGTCATTGTACATGTGGGTGTGAATGACCTGAGATGTACCTCCCTGGACTACATGAAAAGAGACATGGAGGAGCTCTCGGATTATGTAGCCCAGATGGGTATGACCATTGCCCTGAGCAGCCTCCTACTATCACCCAGAATGATACCACAGTAGAAACAGAAAATGATTGATTTCAACAACTGGCTTAGTTTCTGGTGTCATTCTAAAGGGATCCAGTATTTGTCTGCCTGAGATGACATGATTGAGAGAAATAGACACTTTGCCAGAGATGACGGGCATCTGTCACCCCTGGGCTTCCGGATGCCCTTGCCACCCCTATTGTGCCTTTTTTAGGTGGTATTCCAAACACCAAATTACCACCGTAACAGCTACAAACAAATGCAATCTGAGGGTCATGCTACTCAATGCTAGAAGTCTAAATCTCAAAATACACTTGCTCAAAGCATTCCTTAAAATGGAGAACATCAACATTTCTGCTGTAATAAAGACCTGGTTCAAGCCAGCAGATAGCAACCCTGCACTTCCAGGCTATAACTCATTCCATACCTTTTGGCCCCAGAACTTGGACCGAAGCTCCAAAGGTGGTGGTGTTTCCATATTCATAAAGGATGTGCACATCTCCAGACTGGTAGCCCAACATGACACATCAGAGTTACTTCAGGTGCAGCTAACATTGGGTAAGACAGCGATTCAGGTTGTAGCCTGCTATAGGTCCCCAACCATGACCCAAGACTCACACTCCATGTTTTTAAGCATCCTGGAGAATATTAGGGTCCAACCTAACACTCTTATACTATGGGACTTCAACTACCCCTCCATTAACCGTGAAAACTACTCATGTACCAATACACTTGCCCAACGTTTCCTGGAATTCATTACTTCCAATGCCCTGGACCATCTCATTCTCACCTCCACTAGAGGTAGCAACATCCTTGACCTGGTCATTACTAACATGGGTGACCATTGCTCTGTAGCAATATTCAACTCCTCCCTGGTTAGATCCGACCACAAACTAATCACCTTGGAAATCCATATCCCTCCCACCCCATCCCCGCAAAGGTAACCACCATGAAAAACTTCTCCAAAGCTAACTTTGGGCTCGTAAAGACAGAGGTGGCTAACTTCATGGCACCCATGGAATTGGAGAACAGCTGCATGACCAACGAATCATACACTAATGCCGTGTACAAACACGTACAAAACCGGCTGGATCTCGCCATACCCAATAGAACCAAGACACTCTTCTCCAAAAAAAGGAAGCAAATCTGGTGGTCCCCTGCCATAAACAAACTCTAAAACAGAAGGAGGAAACTGATGAGAAATAAAGTAAAGTCCCAAGACATGAAAAACTCCCTTATCAGAGTCAACAAAAAGTTGAGATTCCTCATCAAATCCTCTAAAGCTAGATATGAAAACAGAATTTTAACAGATAGTAAAGACAACCACAAGGCCTTCTATAGTTACATAAAGAATGTCCACAGCAATATCCAGATTTACTCAGAGCTGTTGCACAATGGCACCTCCTATATTTTAGATATTGCCAATATACTGGCTGACAGATTCAGTGCCAACTTTACCCCTCTCTCTCCCCCGCCAAAGGACCAATCACAATATCAGTAGATTGTCCGGCACCCAGTATTACTGCTGCTCATGTTAAAACAGCACTGTCCAAGGCCAAGAATACAGCTTCTATGGGATCTGACAATATCCCTGGCTGTGTTCTACATGAACTACAGAGTGAACTGGCACCTCACCTGTGTGCTCTGTTCAATCACAGCCTCACCTTAGGCTTTGTACCTACTGAATGGCACACTGCTACAGTCACTCCTCTCCACAAAGGAGGAGTGGCTACAGACCCTGGGAACTATCACCCCTTTAGCCTGACAAGTCTGATATACAAAGCTATGGAATGCATCATCATGGACCTAATAAACAAAGATATATGGAACCTCCAAACTCTGGATCCCACACAGTTTGGTTTTGTGAAGGGTAGATCATGCCTGCTCAACCTGGTTGACTTCTTTGAGTCAGTCACCAGAGCTGTGGATGAAGGCAAGGTGGTTCATACAGTCTACTTTGATCTGGCCAAGGCCTTTGATACCATTCCCAACTCAGGAATCATAGAAAAACTCACTAAGCTAGGCATCAACCTCTATATCACTAGGTGGGTTGCAAACTGACTCACAGATAGAACCCACAGTGTGAAAGTAGCTGACTCCAAGTCAGACTGTTGAACAATTATGAGTGGAGTTCCACAGTGTTCAGTCCTGAGTCCTCTCCTGTTTAATATCTACTTCTATGAAGTCCAGGCCAACACGAAGGGGCTCTGGCTGGCAAAGTTTGCAGACAGTTGCAAGTTGGGAGCCATAGTTAACTCCCCAAGTGATGTTGACATCCTACAGAAAGGCCTCACTGAGACCAATGACTGGTGTCAGAACCATGGCCTTAAGCTCAATGCCAAAACATGTGTCGTCATCCCCTTTGGGAAAAACATGGTTCCCATGAATTACCACATTGTTGGTAATCCACTGAACACAGAAGGCATCATAAGAGATCTGGGAACACGGGTTGGCAGCAACCTCTCTTTTGACCACCACATTGCCACTGTGGTCAGAAAGTCCTTCTATGTGGCACATCACATTACTAAGGGTTTTGCATCCAGGATGAAAGAGGTCATTGTCTCCCTCTACTCTTCTCCTCATTAGGCCAATCATTGAGTACAATGCCCCATTTGGCATGTACCTCACTAGAAACCTACAACAACTGGAGAGGTCGCAAAAATACCTCACAAAGAGGATCTTAGGCCTTAAGCACTTGTCCTATATGGACAGACTGAAAAAACTCCAATTATTCTCTGTCTCATATCACCTATTTAGAGGGGATCTCTGCTTAACATACAAAGCCATGTCTGACCCAGCTCTGTTAGAAATGCTACATCTAAAGAAATCCCAATCAATCTGCATTACATGCTCTAGAGACCTCAACCTCATTACCACAATCAACAGAACAAGCTGGAGGGACAGGTTCATAACCCAGAGACTGCCCATGCTATGGAATAGACTTCCCATACATGTCAAGCGGAGTGCCTCACTGGCCATCTTCAAGAGAAATATTGATGAGTGGATGGGAAATTAAAAATTCACCACAGGGTTCACTCCAGTGGCTCTACTTGACAGAAGCACTGGGAACAAAGGCCTGGTGGCATGATGCCAGGGTAATCCTATGGGCTAAGCTTGTAAAGGCTCCAGGGCCATTAACCTAGTACACACCTATGAACCTATGAACCTATAATAACATTCAACTGTACAGTGTTCTTTTGGACAAAGTTTACACTTGTGACAGATATCTGTAGTCACTTACACATATACTTGTGTTATGGCAGCTATATTGATACAATATCAAAATTGACTTCCCTGTGTTGTCACCCAGTGAGGTGGACCAATGAGCAGAAGTCCTGGTATGACAGGTTGAGATGTATGATTGAGCTGCAAGACTGTAAATACAGTGTGCCATAATGACATAGAACACAAATGTGTACCAGGTATCCCCTGAGCATGTGTATGTATGTGTATGTTCAGCTGAAAGGCATAAAAGTAATAACATGGGTCACAAGCAGTCCGGAAAATAAGATGTGCATGTTGCACATGTGTGTAATATCACTGTCACTGCATACAACAAAATAAAATGTGTACTGCTACTGATTGTTCCATTGTCATGACACTGATATGGGTACTAAAGCAGGCATGCTTATTACATAGTAAACAGTGAAGTATACAACTGTGTTATGACCAACTGTCTATGCCTACCACTAACAGCTATATCAACACCCATATGCACTGGATATCAAAGTGTACACACCCCTGTTGGAATGCCAGGTCTGTGTGCTGTATGCCAATGAGACCACAGGAAGTCATGTCAAAATGTTTCTCACCTGAAATGTGACCCATAACCTGTACAATTCTATTGAAAAAGAAACAAAGCTATTTCATGGAAGGTGAGCAACCACTGCCAAGTTAAGATGTGATATAATGTTAGAGTACAAACAAGGACAGACGGATGCTTTAATCATCTCAGCAGGAGTTTACACAACATACCAGTTTAAGGGTGTGCACACACATTCAACAGGCTTACTGTACTGAATATTACTTCCTATATGCTGGAGGGACAGGTTTATAACCCAGGGACTGCCCATGCTATGGAATAGACTTCCCATACATGTCAAGCAGAGCACCTCACTGGCCCTCTTCAAGATAAATCTTGATGAGTGGATGGGAAATAGAAAATTCACCACATGGATCACTCCAGTGGCTTTACTTGACAGAGGCACTGGGAACTAAGGTCGGGTGGCACAATGCCAGGGTGATCCCATGGGCTAGGCTTGTAAAGGCTCCAGGGCCATTAGCCTAGTACACACCTATGAACCTATGAACTTATATGTTTCCACAGGACAGGTTGTCATGTCCCCTATTGAACTGAGCAGGCTATAGGGCATATCACAGGTGTGGATTGTGTTGACATGTGCTTTTGTGGGGTCGTGTTCCAATTACACAAGTACCATTCATTGTAACAGGGGTGTGTGTACACTTCATATCCACTATAGCTATATGGAATCAGCAGTACCTTACCTGTACAACATTCCTCCCCCAATGATAGAGTAATCCCCCTTGGTGGACACCACCAAGACACAAAGCACATAATAGGTTGCTATAGTGGCTGTACAGGGACACATAGGTGCAGACCACAACTTGGAAGAAAATGCACCTATTTCTGAGCAAGCATGTAGGTTCACAGGTGACCTCCTGTAAGGCTGACTATGACTACAAATCAGACATATGCAAACCACCAAGGCCAATTCCAACCATATCTACACATATGTATGCACTCTCAGGGGCAGTAACACAAGTCAACCTATACTGGGGGTAAAGCACACCTCATACACACATGCTATGGATACAGGCAACCTGTATCAGGCAGGATAGGTGGGAACAGTGGCACCCTGTCCACGACAATAGTATAGGGGGATATGCACATCATCCACACTCCGGCCCACATCAGTGGTGAGCATGGGCATAATGCCAACTGATGGTAACAACAGCAAGTCTCCATGGGGCATGAGAACATCACAGTTTGCCTCCTACATGAACACAGGCATGTGCTCATAGTCCCATCACACACTAAAGTCAAACACACTCATGCCACCATCCACACACCATCCACATGGAAGATGGCCACTGTCATCCCTCTACACAGAAATGAATAGTGTGTAGTGGAATATGCCATTGTGTCCAACACTGGGGAAACTGGACAGGTCAGGGCCAGGAGTGTAATGCAAGATGCACAAGCCATGATAGCTTACAGTGTTATGGTATAGTCTGGATTATTTGCAAGTAATACCCACTGCTGATGTGCACGTGGACAACTGTATGAGGTCCTCTGACCTTTTTTCCTGTTTATGTCTTCCAGGTATAATGTCTTGGGAATGCCTGCCCGCATACACACCCCATGAAAATGATACTATAATCCAGTTCCTCATAGTCCATCATGCCATCCTCTTCAGGCGCAGGGCCCAGGATCTGCAGGAGAGGACCACCTTGTGGAATGAGCTCATCCACAGAGTAAACAATGTCAGCCTGCACAATCACAATTATGAGGAAGTGTGGCGTTGCTGCACTGATCTGATCCACCATGCCTGTCAGTGTGCTGCTGCAGTTAGGAGGGACCTGCTAGCCACAGGTGGGGGTCATACCATCCAGCCCCCACTGACACATGCTGAGGAGCTCCTCGCCAGCCTTCAGGCACCTGCCCGCCAGCCAAGCTGAAGACAGCATTGTGGAGGTGGGTGCCGCCCACACAATGGACAAGGAGCAGGCAGGTAAGGCCCCAGGGCACATTAGTAGACCATTGTTGCTTATCCATTTTCATCTGTAAAGTATCTACATGCATATGTCAGATAACATAGTCTGTTGCTGCAGTGTAGTAATGAACAGATGTGCATAATCTCTAGTATTGTGGGTTTGTACTGTTGATATGCTGAAATACTGCTCCCACCCTGTACCAATGCCACAGGTGTGGCTACTGAAATTACATCTCTCATACAACTATTTAGGTCCCTCTGGTATACAACTGGGGCAGCAGCCTGTACATAGTGAGTATGGAGTTGTTTTGTTCAGGTTTTCCAATACACTGGCCATGTTATGGCCATGCTATTTGCCATGCACACACTTAACACACATACTCATAATGCATGCTGTACATGTTCACTTATTGTTGCTGTTAATTGCACTGCATCACAGTGGTCACCATGGTGGCATATCTGAAGGGTATTTAAGAGTCCTGCAGTATACCTAACAACCTGTCAGTGCATCAGTGCAAGATGTGTGGACAGAGATTAACATAATGGTGGGACAAATGGCCTACAGTAGGGACATGTCTGAAACATTACCCTTATACAGTGGCTACAACAGTGTATACACCACTATTACAATGGCAACTGTTCCTGATCTAAACAGCGGCAAATCACAATACCACATTCCACACCTTTTACAACCTGTAATGTGATCCTAACATGAACAATGAATGTGTAATATGGAATCCTATGTTAGGACAACAAATATGGGGAATACATAGCTTAACAAACACTGGAAGCATATGTGCACACACTCCAAATATATTGTGGAAGCAGCTTGTGAGGTACTGACAGCATTCACTCTTCTTGAGTACACACCTTCCATCAAGTACAGGGCCTCAGTGTCACACCAAGTAATGGTCTGCTGTCCAAAAAGTATGTCCATGACATTTACCCACTCACCTGCAACAGAGGCAGCCGTGGCTTGCACACATCTTACAAACCATGAAATGGATCCCATATCCGAAAGGTAGCACTCAGGAGTGAGAAAAGTAGCCTTACTTCACCATTGCATATACCATGGCAAACAGTGCAGTCATGTATGCGTGTATAAAGTATGGAACTACATTAATGTAGAAAAAAAACAGATGCCCATCCAAAACAGATGACAACACATGTTGCAAGCTGGTCACAGAGGCTACCCAGAAACATGCAGCAACACTGAGGGACTTGCAGGAATGTCTAGCAAGTACTGCCTGTGCGGTACCTGTGTCGACAATCACCTGGAATCTGCATAAGTGTGGCCTATGGGTTAGGGTAATCAGATGGAAGCAACATCTCACTCCATCTCAGGGCCACCATCCCTATTTTTACCTTGATGGCGCCAGTGTACACCTTTAGGTTTGCTGTTCATTAGCAGGAACTAGGCTGGTAGACATGGCATTTGGACTTTGGAACACTGCATAATAACACTCACGTGTGGCCCATAGTTGTCAAGCATCTGCAATAAGGTTGAGGATGAGGAGGCGTGTCATCCTGAAACACAACAGTGAACTGAAGCATACATTCAAAGCTCACTAAGAATAGCTGTATCTGAACACAGTGAAGATTATGAATTGTGCCAGACATAACCCTGACTCCACAGCAATAGTGAAGGCACTGTGTGACTTCCAAGGGTTGTGCATATGAGCTGATCTAGCAATCCAGCAGAGTTGGGGGACATTTGTAGGGCAAAGTGACCAAATAATGGCAAGTGAAGATGGGCCATGCTAGTATACCCCTTCCAGGAATAGTGACTGCTGTAATGCACTTAACAGGTGCTGCAACAAACCATTGTGTTAAGGGTGTGCACATTTATGCAACCCACATATTGTATGCATCTCATTCAGCATCTGCACGACTAACACATTTGTATGATACTGCATTTGATTGCACAGGTCATATGTCATATATCAGGTGTATGTAATGTTAACATATGCAGTATTGTGACCCCATTACATATCATAGAAGAGGCTGGCATGTCAACAAGGGTGTGTACACTCCTCATATCCACATTAAGCTTTGAAGGTTGTCAGGGTAATGGGATTTTACTGCTCATACATGCACTGCTGATGATGAGATCTGCAAATCAAAGGTCAGGCATTAATTATTGACATCAGTCCTCATATCATCCCAGGTATGTGTCAGACAAACACATAGGGGCTGTGAGGAACACAGCAAACATAACTGCCGCACATATACACATTCAGCAATGGTGTGTTCACTTGTGAGGTATGGTGCACAGTACATGCAAGTGTGCTGTACAGGTGCACAGCAATACTGTGTACATGGGCGCAGTGTGTTCCAGGGGAAGGGGCATCACCTACTAACAGAACTCATGCATCACAGAGATGTATAATGCTGGTAACAAGGATTGAGTATGACTGCAGTGCATGCTGTTGAGTGCCATATGTCATGCATGTTGACTGTTGGGTAATGAGAGGTCCGTGTAATATCTTTGTGCCAACTCACCAGTAAGTGTGTGCGTGTGTGTGTGTGTGTGTGTGTGTGTGTGTGTGTGTGTGTGTGTGTGTGTGTGTGTGTGAGTGTGTGTTGAGGTAAACCATAATGTGCAGGTTTTAAATTAAATATTTTGCTTGCCTCTCACAGGTGGTGAGGTGGGTCAGGGTCCCTCCTGCAGGCAAACTGATGTTAGTGTCCATACAGACTCTGACAATGATGATAGGCAAGGTAAGGGACAGGCAGGGTTGTCAGGGCTGAAGCTGTGCCATCAGTTGACATCCCACTTTTATCCACCCCATCCCCGCACACAGTCTCAATGCCCATACATATCCCATCACCATTGGCCATAGATGAGGGACAGTTGGTGGGTGGCAGCATGGGACAGGATAGTGTGGGGACTATGGCAAATGTGTCTGTACACAGCAGCCATAGCCGGATGACTGGCGAGGTATCAAACAGGCAGATGTACAGGAGTGCTCATAGGAGGGCTGATAGCCATCATGCCCCTGGCAGACATGCCACAGCAGGTGTCACCAGACACATGTTTCAGGCCATCATGGAGGCACAGGCACATATGGAACATTACACCAGACAGAGTCTGAGGCTACAGAGGGCTACTCATTCTGCTGTACTTGACAATATCCATAATCTTGCAGGTGTCCACCATTATTTTACAGAGGTCCTGGATAGACAGTTGGGTGAGATGGTGGGAATCCTCGACTGTGTGGTGTCTGTGGTAGAGCATGTGGTGGTAGTAGGGTAGTGTCCATGTGGACATAAGTCAGCAATACTAAAAGGTGGAAGTCTACGTGGACATGCAACAGCTCACTGCTGCTCCCGTAGTGGCAGTACCAGCACCAGCATTGCAGGGGGTGATGTCCACACCACAATGCAGCAGGCTACATGCACGTGGTCCTGGCTGGTCCCCACAGGAATGCAGATCCAGTGGACAATTGTTATCATCAGGGGAGAGTAACATATCTGGGCTTCTGCCTGGTAGTGCCCATGAAATCCTGGCAGGCACAGTTCCCGCATCCATGACCAGAGACAGTGAACTGTACACCCTGCCATGTACGGTCTGCAGCTGCCCAACAAACCCCTGTATAGGGTAGCCACATGGCAGATGTGTGCATACATACACACACACACTTCACCAACACATCTAGGGCACCTCCACACCTACATACACCACATCTGCACAGCCCATTTAATGAAGAACCCCCTAACACACACACATGATGTCAACCAAATGGCTCAGCCTAGGCCTCTGGCAAACCCGCAACACACCCTGTGCATATGATGATACCTGTGCCACATCCCTGTCATCCATACCATCGATGCAGGGACTAGGGTGAATGTACTAAGGTTTAGCAATGTAATGCTGTTTAACATGTTTTCAGCTGGAATCATTAATGCTTACACATCAGGATGTGTAGCTGTCCAGCCATGATACATTATAGCTGTTATTAACACTGACTGATCGTGATCTCCATAATGTATTCTGTTTGTGTTCTAGGTGTCTATATGTCAGCAGGATGTTGGTCTGCTGTCATGTCCTACAAGGGGTGTAGCACTGTGGTGACACATTGTGTCATATCCCGGGTACAGCTGAACACAGGTAACAGATCTGTATAACAGTTACTGTATGTGCCACATGGCTGATGGGTTTGAGGGGTGTATACAGGTGAGTGCATGCTGGCTGATGTCAGCAGCTCTTCTACAATGGACAATTGTAAGTGTACTGAGTGGCACACACCAAATGTCCATGAATACCACACACACACACACACACACACACACACACACACACACACACACACACACACACACACACACACACACACTTTGCTGTTGATGCAATACACAGAGAATACTGTTCACAATGATGTACTTCATTTTGCAGTGAACTCATTTTGGCCTATGTAATTCCACCCAGACCAAATTCCCAAAACATCACAGCAAGAAATAATCAGTTTGCCAGTTTAATGTCATTGACGATGGTACTGGCAGGGTATATGTCCTCTTCCCCAATGTAGTGCAATCCTGGAGTTAGTAAATATAGGTCTGCTGGTGTGGGTGGCACAGCCCCCACTTTGGAGGGTATGGGGTGGCATAGAACCACACATAGTGTGATTAACAAGTACTTAACCTGTTAACATAAACTGTACAGTATAACAGCACACTAAGTGGGGGGATACCCACAACAATAACCTCAATGTGGGTGGCTGTGGCCACAACAACCACACCCATGTATATATAGCAGCTCCTGTATCACTGTACAGCTGTACAGTGGGGAAGACATCATTTACACATCCACTACTAGTTTTGCTTGAATGTATTTCCACAAGATGATTGCTTTGAAATGTTACCTTTAGCCAGTTAGTTCTCAGACAAATTATCTCCTGGTACATATATTTTCTGCAAACTGAAGTAGATCCCTTCACATACAGACACACACTCTTACTTGGCAAAACTGAGAGTAGAACCCCTACCTAGGTACTTATTGCTACTAATGTGTATGGCTTTAATTGCACACACCGCAGAGCTTTTACTGTGAGGTGTGTCCCGAGTTTCCTGTCAAGTGAAGAGCATCACCAGGTCTTATACAGTATGTTAATAGGGGGCATACTGGGTGTTAATGAACAATGCATAGTATGACATACTGTCATATACATATTGACAAACATACAGTCATAGGCACATTTGACAGACCTGGGTTTAGCAGTGCTAACTACCTTGTCTGTGAGTCCATTCTGTTACAGAGAATTTGCACACAGCACATGCATCATTAGGCTGGATAGTGTAATCAGTTACCTGTATGGTTGATGGTGACAGTAGTCCTCATACAGTGGACCTTGGGACATGTACTGGGGGTACCATGGTGTAAAGACAGTATACCCAGCACCCACACCCCACATTGGATATTGTACTCACTGAAACCCATGATAATTCTCTGCCATACCCACAATCACACATTGACCAGAACTGCAATACACAGACAACCCTCTCCTCCTACAACCAAACACTAATACATGTGAGAGATGCAGTTATACAGCCAAACTAGTGGCTAAGCTCTCTTAACCCAAGACTGGATCAGACAGTCAAGAGGAGAAGGGAAATACTTGTATCACACCACCAGTCTTACACAGACCCATTAAACCAGCACCAGCAAAAAAACACACATAAATACATGAAAACATACTTGGAGGCTCTAAATAAAAATCTGCAAAATCAACAGAGACCTCCAAAGCAAACATCCAAGCAACCTCCACCCCCCAACACAAAGCATGAAACACATACTTCACAAAACCAGTGTGCCATGCAATCACAGCCCTTAAGGCAAAATAACATACTCAACATACTAGTAATAGGCGACTCTATAGTCAGGCATACTGATGTCCCACTCACTAGGCTGAATAAGGAGAAGGTTACTGTTAGCTGCCTGTCGGGTGCCAGGATCCATCACATAACACAAGCACTCAGGTCACGCCAGAACAAGTACAAATATGACTCTGTCATTGTCCATGTTGGTGTGAATGACCTGAGCTGTACCTCCCTGGACTACATGAAGATAGACATGGAAGAGTGCTGTGATCATGTAGCCTAGGCCAGTATGACCCTGACCCTGAGTAGCATTCTGCCCTCACCAAGAATCATACCACAGTATAAAGAAAAATTCTCAATTTCAACAATTGGCTTAGTTTCTGGTGTCATTCAAAGGGGATCCAGTGTCTGTCCACCTGGGATGACATGCTTGACAAGCCACTATGCTTTGTTAGAAATGGCTTGCACCTGTCACCCTTAGGCTTTCGAATACTGGCCAAGGCTCTTGCCACCCCCATAGTGCCTTTTTTAGGCAAGGCTCAAAAGACAAACCCACCACCATAAATAGCACAAGTAACAAAAAACTGAGTGTAATGCTACTCAATGCCAGAAGTCTAAACCTCAAAATGCATGTACTCGTGGCACTCCTCAGTATGGAGAAAATCGATATATGTGCAGTAACAGAAACCTGGTTAAAGGCTCCAGAGAGCACCTCAGCACTACCAGGTTACAACTCATACCATACATTTCAGCCACAGAACCCAAACCTAAATACAAAAGGCGGGGGCGTATCCATATTCATCAAGGATACCCACACCTCCAGGTTAGTGGCATAGCACGATGTTTCAGAGATCATCCATGTGCTACTAACAATGGGAGAAAACTGCAATTCAAATTATAGCTTTCTACAGATCACCCACCATGTCCCAGGACCCCCATTCTGCATTTCTGGAAACACTGGGAAACATAAAGGTCCTACCAAACACCCTAATATTGGGTGATTTCAATTACCCAAACATTAACTGGGAGAACTACTCAAGTACTAACTCCCTTGCACAACTCTTCCTAGAATTTATAAACTCAAATGCCCTGGTTCAACTTTTCAACACTCCCACCAGAGGTGACAACATATTGGACCTGGTCATCACCAACATGGGCGACTGGTGTTCTACACCAGAGGTAAACCCCTCGCTGGTTAGATCTGACCATAAACCAATCACTTTGGATATCCGTATTTCTCCCCCATGCCTGGACAAGAAAACCACAGTGAAAAACCTTTCAAAAGCAAACCACGTTACTTAAGACCGAGGTGGAAAGTTTCAAAGCCCCCATGCTGAAGGATAACACTGTCCAAGCTGCAAAATCCTTTACTAATGCATTCTACGGGCAGCTACAAGAATGCATGGATCGTGCCATCCCAAGCAAAACCAAGACTTACTCCTCCAAGAAAAGGAAACCAGTCTAGTGGACTCCTGCCATAAACAAGCTATACAATAGAAGGAGGAAACTTGTACAGAAAAGAGTAAAATCCCAAGAAAGGAAGACATCCCTGATCAGTATCAGCAAGAAGCTACGATCCCTCATAAAATCATCCAAGGCGAGCTTTGAAAGAAAAATTGCCAAGGACTCCAAAGATAACCACAAGGCATTCTTTAGCTATGTCAAGAATCTAAGTGGCAATGCTCAGATCTGCTCAGAGTTAGTGCATAATGGCACAAAATACACTGAACTGATCGATATCGCCAACATCCTGGCAGACAGGTTCAGTGCAAACTTCACCCACTCTCACACCCAAAAGGGCCCATAACCATACCAGAAGATTGTCGGGTCCCTGAAATCACAGGCACTCAGGTTAAAACAGCTCTCTCTAAAGCCAAAAACACAGCATCAATGGGACTGGATGGTGTCCTAGGCTGCGTCCTGCACCCCACACCTAAACACACTGTTCAAACTCAGCCTCTCCACAGGCTACATACCCATAGAGTGGTGCACAGCAATGGTTATTCTGCTCCACAAAGTTGGAGCCACAGCAGACCCCAGGAACTATCGCCCTATAAGCCTGACTAGCTTGGTCTGCAAGGCTATGGAGTGCATCATCATGGAACTCATTAACAGAGACATTGGGAACCTCCAAACACTGGACCCTACCCAGTTTTTTTTTAAGGGCAGATCATGCCTCCTAAACCTGGTGGACTTCTTTGAGACAGTTACCAAGGCTACAGACGAGGGAAAGGTGGTACACACAGCATACCTAGACCTTGCTAAGGCCTTTGACACCATTCCCCATTCTGGTATTATAGACAAGCTCACCAGCCTGAACATAAACCCCTATGCCACAAGATGGTTTTCCAAACTGGCTCATGGACAGAACCCACATGGTGAGAGTTGCGTGAGCTAGGTCCGACTCTAAACCAGTTACAAGTGGCATTCCCCAGGGCTCAGTCCTAGGACCCCTCCTGTGTGGCATATACTTCTCAGTGGTACAGGAAAGCACAGGAGGACTATGGCTGACCAAGTTCGCAGACGACTGCAAACTAGGGGCTATAATTGACTCTCCAGCTGACACAGACATCCTCCAAAAGGGTCAGCTGGAGGATGTCTGTGTCAGCTGGAGACAGACATCCTCCAAAAGGGTCTCACTGAGATGGATACATGGTGTTAAAATCATGGCCTCAAGCTAAATGCCAAAAAGTGCATGGTCATCCCCTTTGGAAAAAATAAATTATCCACAAACTACCACGTAGGTGGTAGTTCCCTAAATATGGAAGATGTAATAAGGGATCTAGGGACCCAAGTAGATAGTAATCTCACCTTTGATAATCACATTGCCAAAGTGGTTAGAAAATCCTTCTACGTGGCCCACCTAATCACAAAAGGGTTTGCATCCGGATCAAAAGAGGTCATTGTGCCCCTCTACTCATCACTCATCAGACCCATCATAGAATACAATGCCCCATTTGGGATGTACCTTACAAGACACCTGCAACAGCTGTAAAGACCACAGAAGTACCTCACCAAGAGGATCACTGGCCTCAAACAGATGCCCTATGTAGCTTGACTGAAGAAACTCTAGTTGTACTCAGTTGCATACCGCCTACTTAGAGGTGATCTCTGCCTGACAAACAAGGCCATGTCCAATCCAGAATTGATGGACATGCTCCACCTAAAGAAAACCTTATCCCCTCGAGCCACATGTTCTAGGGATCTAAACCTCACCACAACAATAAATAGGATGTGCTGGAAGGATAGATTCCTGTCCCAGAGACTTCCCATGCTTTGGAACAAGATCCCAAACTACATTAGGCAGAGCTCCTCACTAACACTCTTCAAAAGAAACCTTGACGAGTGGATGGGAAACAGAATGTTTACCTCGGGAATCACTTCAGTGGCTCTGCTGGACAGAGGCACAGGGAACTAATCTAAGGGTGGTGAAAGCCAACACATTCTGGCTAGACTTATAAATGCCTTTGGGAAGATAGCCTAGTACCAACCTATGAACCTATGAACCCCTTGTCTATCTAATCAGTGCTACTACAGGGATATGCATTTATTGCACATGCCTCAGGGATAGTAGGATGAGGGTTTGTCATGGCTCTCCTAATGTCAGCAACATCACTATCCATTGCAATGTATGACAAGGTTTATTGTATTTGGAGAATGTGGCCTCAGAATGCTGTCTCCTACAAATATGCACACTCACACACATACACACACTTGCCAGGACTCAGAGGGTAACCCACACATATCTACCCACTTGTAGAACAGTGTTATGCTGGTACTGCAAGCTCCTGGTAGCCCATAGGGTGTAGACTGTAACAAGGTACATTTAACATCAATTGCAGCAGCAGCCGTTTCTAAGTATGGCAATGGGGGGTGTATTGGCTGAGAAGGCCCTCAGATTATTGTCAACTACAAGTTTACAAACACACAGACAATGATATTCTCAGTAATGCACACTGTTACATTTGTCACTACTCGGGTCTATAGGTGCAGGTGTTCCTAGGTGTGTACCCGGCTAATGTCCATGCAGAGGCGAGAAGAGTAGGGCATGTGGGTACACTGGTATCATGCCACATGACATTTATCAGCAGGCCATCTATCAACCAATGCCACTTGAGTGATCCCCAGGGTGACAGTTAAATTCAACATCCAGTCATCTGGTTTTCTCTTGCAGAAGGCCAGTGAGGTACTCCAATTGACATGTATGCAACATATATTACATAACATGGCCAGTGTCTAGGTTAGAGATCTGTACCCAAGCATGTTCTGTTGACTGTGGTAGTCTGGTTCCGGTATCTATGGCATGTGGTGCATACAGGGTGTGATTTCCTAGCTATGGCATTCATAACACAGCTGGGCAGACATGTCAGTTTCAGTCAATCATAGATTGCTTGTAAGCAGCAAAGATAGATACCTGACATCTGCACATCTGTACAGAGGGCAGACAGAAATTAGCTAGCCAACAGGTTATGCATTAGGATGAATGTTTTGACAGATAGATGTCTGACACTGATAGGTATGTCATTACTACATGACAGCAGTCCTCAATGACATGTCCTAAACACATAGTACTCTACATTTACTATCCACATATCAAATTAATATCCAATAGGAGATACCTTATAACATACAGCTCACACACCGAGGACACAATAGCCAGTACTCAGAGTCCAGATTTGTATGCAGGGGTGTATGGTTCCAGTACTAGAATCTGCAATCTACTCTTACTTGGAAAAGCACTGTTAAAAGTAGTAACATAATGATACAATACATGCAAGTGTGACTGCATTTAACCTGTGATACTTCCTATGTATGAAACACATACAAAGAGAAAATATTGTTGTACTAACCATGTATATTCAAGTGTCCCACATAGTATACTCACATCCCTTACTACTGTAATGACAGCACAAAGAAGCATGTTATGTACATGGAATTAAATACACTTATTAAAGATGTCATTACCTTGCTATTTTATCAGACTGGAATGTGATCAGTCATTACCAGGGCTGAGCTATGCTTAACAGGTGTAAGCATTGCTTAAATGTAAATGCTAAGAAGATTTGCACACTAGTATGTATGCGAAGCCTACACAGTATAAGCACCTTTTCATTTAACTATACGTTAGCACCGCTTACCATCATGCAAACTCACTAAAACCCACTTAAAGCTGCTCAAAACTGCCTTAACCTCTCTGTATCCAACAGTCCTTGTTCTGCCTAGCAACAAAATAAACAGCGCTTGAACCCAGGACCATGGCCACTATAGTCACAGCAGTTAAACCCTAAGTCATCTGACCTGTGAAGATGTCGGCTGTTTTTTCAAATATATCATTCAGTACACATACTGAATAGTAGTGAACAACTGCTTTGACTACTGCAATTGTTTAGTACTTGTAAGTGAAAATAGTGCTGAATCAGTCATGTTTTTATATCCAAATATACTCATATCAGATAAATATGGTGGGATACATCTGGGAAGGTATATACAACACTCATGTTTCACATATACATATATATATATATATATATGTATATATATATATATATATATATATATATATATATATATATACATATATGTAAATATATGTATACATGTACATACACACACACACACACACACACATACATATACATATATATATATATATATATATATATATATATATATATATATATATATATATATATGTGTGTGTGTGTGTGCGTGTATATATGAATATATAACATATGCCAATAACATGTAGTGGAGTCAGACCTCAGCATCATACGTCACAACCTCTTAGTGCAAGAGAATGTAATATAAATATTGCAGTTATAAATGTAGAATGTTACTACAGTAACAGGGGTTGTGTCAACAGACATGTTGTGTAGGAAGTCACTTTTGATACTGACATGTACGCCATCAATTACCGACAGACATCATAAAATCATCATAGTAAAGTACCACAGAAATCACAGTAATGATCCTGTGGAATACAGCAGAAATATGACCAATAAACGTGGACAGTCTGAAACAATCTGGTCAGTCCAGAGGTATGCACAGAACTCCTTAGTGCAAGATGTGTGGACCAAGCCTGACAAAGGGGATGTTTACAGCCATGAAAATGAGGATATCAGAAAATATCGGAATAGATAAGCTCACACAGTTGATGCATTCACACCCTCCTGTCTGTCCTGACACATATTAACCAGAGGAGCAGAGGTCCCAAGCCCAAATACTTCCCACTAGTTAGTGACATACATCTTCACAGCATTCCACTGCTTTTTCAGAAATACATACCACATATGGTGGCCAGGCAACAGTACATCTGACAAATATCTGGACATAACATCCCACTAGGTAAATACACTGAGCTGCTAGGCATGTCATAAAGCACTGTACAGACTACAGGTAGACTGCCACAACACTGGCCCAAGTTTCCTATGGGGGAATACACATGTCCTTGCAAATAGAGCAGGCACTACAGGCATGTAACAGCAGAGAGTAACAGGCACCAGTATGAAAGTGCATACCCACAACCAATCTCAACACAGTCACATTATGGTAAGCCTAATTAATAGCACAGTATATGGTCTGTGTGAACAAACCCATCCTCATATGTGACACTCACACACTAACCCTACATATACTGGCCCAATTCACAGTGTAGTCTGATGCCTGACTGTGGTATGGGACATGTCTCAGTCTGGCCCTACAAACATATGCACTGATAAGGTACCAGAAACTGGAGCAGCATGCAAAGTCAGATAGAACAGGACCACGAACACTGACATCTACCACAGTCTGTACACAGGACAATTAACATATTCACAATACATTGCTACACAATACTGACACTCTGTCAACAATCACCATAAGAACACAGACCTCACTACTGTACAGACTACAACAGAATGTCCAGGTTTTGTCCTCAAATATAAGGCCTACTATACATAACATGTCTAGCAGTCTGATATATCACTGGCTTGTTATCAGGAATGATGTCAGTAAATAATGATATACTGTACATGAGCACCTCTTACTGCATGACATATGGACAAAGGGTGATAGATGTGGGGGACAGAGGCCCAAACACAGTGCCAATATTGGCATATTGCTCTGATAAACCGAGACAATTCCCGGTGTAACAGGGTTTGCTGTGACATATCTCTTCTGAGGGATATGAAGTCAGTAACACACATGGATGTCATCATGTACTGACTGCAGTCATCAGGGTATGCTACTGCATTTCTAAAGATAGGAAATGTGTGAGCAACACACCACATCTAAGACTCAAAACTCTGGCCAGTCTGCAGATAGCCATACAGGTGAGAGTTTCCTCAACCCCATAACACTGTCATGCCAGACTTTGAATCATGTAGAACAGCCGTATCCACACAAACCCTGTTAAACCAACATTACTTCAAATGTAGAACAGCAATACTTACATTCTGTCGCCATGTCTGGAACATTCCCTTCCTGTTTTTTGGCCTGTCTCCACAGTGTATGTTGTAAGAGGTATTTCCAACTACCCTCTGTGAAGGTGTTTATCAAACACCCACATTAAGTCCTGCTCACAGTGAAGGAAAAGGGCCAACATCCACAGGAAGTGCTTAGCTATAGGAGTGTGTTTCCATGCAGTTGGCTATAGGAATGATACCACAGCTGTTCCACATGCAATTAGCAAGTGGGGGACTCCAATTCGTGCACAGGACATCAGCTGATCATGATCATTACCTCCAAAAGTCAAGCTATTGCCTATGCAAAACAGATATACTTTTTCACATCCACCAGAGAGGGAGGGAGAGAGAGAGAGAGAGAGAAAGTAAGAAAGGAAGGGAGTAAGAAGCAAGCGTGTTTGTGCATGATCCGTGGGTGGAGAGTGGTATCTGGGTATTATAAAGGTTGCCTATATTGTTTACAAATCCATACTGTCACATAGTAATTGCACAAGGCTGTACACATTTATGGCTGTGGATTCTCTGCAACAACCTCTACAGTGTTTGAAAACGGTTGACCTTATAATGTGGACATTAGGACATATAGGTCTTCAATATAATGATGTAGCAAATCCCCCACTGCAATGGATCCTGTCATTAAAGAATCATCCCAACACCCCCACAGGATACTGATAATACACACACAAACACATACTTACCAGTACTGAGTTTCAAAACCCTACCTGACTACATATTGCTATTACAGAGTTACACAATTATTACACACGCCGTGGAGCTTATACATTGGAGAGCTCTCCAAAGTGTCTTTGAAGGTTAGTGACATCAGTAGCAATGCTAAAGGAGGGGTAAGGGAAGTGTAGTAAGTGTGAATGTCCACAAAATCACATGTTAATAAAGACACGTGCACACACACACACACACACACACACACACACACACACACACACACACACACACACACACACACACTCTCACAGAAACACACACATTATCATAGTTGGCAGGATCAAGATTAAAACTCCTACCTAGTTAGTCTGCTACACTACAGTATTACACAGTTATTTCCCGTGGCACAAAACTTATAGGGTTGAGGCATAGCCAAAGGGTTATTTCAAGGTGACTGACATCAGCAGGAGTGCTAAAGTAGGGCAATGGGAGGTGTAGTGAGTGTGAATGGCTTCAAAATCATTAATCTCCACACACACACACACACACACACACACACACACACACACACACACACACACACACACTCACACACACACACACACACACACACACACGCTTGCCAATACTGAGATCCGTAGGTTCATTGCTTCACAGGTGTGTAGTAGGTGACTGGGCCTGAAAGCTGTAGAAGGCTAGGCCAAGGGAATACCTTGACATCAGGCCACATGACAGTAGTCCCCAGTGTGGCACAGGGGTGTAGTCCCTGGAGTGGTCTCCAGGGGTGGATATTGTATTCAGCATCCACTCATCTGGGTTACTATTGTGGTTGGCCAGTGATGTGCACTGCTTCCCATGTATGTGATCTATATTCCATAACATGGACAGTGTCTGGTTTGTGGACATGTCCCACACACATGTTTTTTGATGTCTGGAAGTGTACTTGAGGTCTCTGGGGCATGTTGTGTGGACAGATTGTTATCTTCTGATGTAGCATTCCTGACCTCATTTGGTGAGACCTGGCTATGTAACTGAGGTCGTGCTTGCACCTATATTGACAGCATGATATGAGTATTCAGTGTAGTTAGTGGCATCTGTCCATACAGGGCATGTGTATAAGGCATGGTATTCCCTTTGTGGGTTACATTTGCAGACTCTACAGATGTTGCAGGTATCCAGTAGGGAAAATAGCAAAAGGGCCACTGAACACATTTATTTGCCTACTGAGGGGATGGAACAGGGTGCCATATCTTTTTACTTGCTGGATAACACATAGTCAGGAGATGTAACACATCAAAGTACTTTCTGATGTCAGTGGCACTGTTGTGGTCAACAGGCATGTAGTCCACTGCAATCACACCGTGGTTACTATCTGTGAGGTAATATGCAGGGAACTACCAATATAGTGGTTGTTGCCTAGCCAAGTGTGTTTGTGTATGAGACGTGGGTGGAGAGTGTTTTCTGAGTAATAGAATGGTTGCCTATATTGTTCACCAATCCATAATGTCACATGTAGGGCTATGGATTGTCTACACCAACCGCTCTGGTGTTTGACATCTGTTGTCTTTGTAAGGTGGACATTGTGACATATACTAATGTCCTGAACATAATAATTTAGCAAAACCCACCCCACGATGGATCCTCTTATTCCACAATCACAGCAACCTCCACACAGGATACTGATCACACACACACACACACACACACACACACACACACACACACACACACACACACACACACACACACACACACACACACACACACACACACACACACACACACACACACACACACACACACACACACACACACACTCTTGCCAGTACTGAGATTCAAACCCCTACCTAGCTATGTATTGCTACTATAGTGTACTGCATTTATCGCACGCACCACTGAGCTTATAGGGTGGACATTGTCCCAAGGTACTTCTAAGGTGAGGAACGTAACCAGCCCTTTTAAATACTGGCATTGGGTGATGTAGTGGGTGAGAGATCCCAAAAATAATTTTACCATACACACACATTTACATTTGCCGGAGTGAGGTTCAAAATCCTTACAGACCACTATGTTACGCATTTACCACATGCACCACTGACCTTACATGGTATAGGGTTGGCAACAGGTACTTCTAAGGTGGATGATATCTGCAGGACTGCTAAATTCAGGCACTGAGATGTGTACTGAATGTAAATGGGGCCAAAATCTTTGAGGTACAGACATACATATGTACACATACAAACACTTGCCACAGATGAGATTCAAATCCATACCTATGTAGTTACTGCTACTGCATTGTTCCACACTTATGGCACACCCCATGGAGCTTACATGTTGGAGAGCTGTGCCTACGTATCTTTGAAGGTGACTAACATCAGCAGCAGTGCTAAAGGAGGGGTAAGGGGAGAGTAGTAAGTGCCAATGTTCATAAAATCAGGTATTATCAAAGACACACACACTCTCACACACAAACAGTTTCACAGTTGCTATATCGGGAAGTAGAACTCCTACCTAACTAGTGTGCTACACTATAGTATTATGCAGTTATCGCAAGTGCCATAGAGCTTATATGTTGGAGAGCTTTCCACAGGTATCTTTGAATGTGACTAACATCAGCAGCAGTGCTAAATGAGGGATAATGGAAGAGTAGTAAGTGTCAATGTCCATAACATCAGGTATCATCAAAGACATGCACACTCTTTCAAACAAGCACACACAGTTTCACAGTTTCCACGCCTGAGATTAGAACTCCTACCTAACTAGGTATGCTGCACTATAGTATTACACAGGTATCACAAGCGCCACAGAGCTTATATGTTGGATAGTTCTAAACATGTATCTTTGAAGGTGACTAACATCAGCAGCAGTGCTAATGGAGGGGTAAGGGGAGAGTAGTAAGTGTCAATGTCCATAAAATCAGGTATCATCAAAGACACACACACTTTCCCAGTTGCCATGTCGGGGATTAGAATGCCTACCTAAATAGTAAGCTGCACTATAGAATTACACATTTATCACAAGTGCCACAGAGCTTATGGGGCTGGCACTTGTCCAAAGGGTTATTTCAAGGTGACTGACATCAGCAGGCATGCTAAAGTAGGGCAATGGGAGGTGTAGTGACTGTGAATGGGCTCAAACACACACACGCACACAGCTTCACAATTGCTATATCTGGGATTAGAACTCCTACCTAACTAGTTTTTTACACTACAGTATTATACATGTATTGCAAACACCATGCAGCTTATAGAGCTGAGATATGGCCAGGGGGTTATTTCAAGGTGACTGACATCAGCAGGAGTGCTAATATCGGCAATGGGCAGTGCAGTGTGTGTGTGAATGGGCCATAAACCATTCCTCTGGAAACACACACATACTTAGTCACACACAACTTCATATTTGACAGGACTGGGTATACAAATGCTAGATGAATATTGATTTGTACTATCGTGTTACACATTTATCACAAGCACCACAGACACTATAGGGCTGAGGGCTACCAAAAACCATCTCTACAGTGACTGACATCAGCACACCATGTGATATCAGCCAATTGGATCTGTGGTGGGTTGGACAGGCCTCATGATGGTAATTTCTTTGTCACTGTCTGTCTCTCTCTTCCCCACATCTCTGTGTGTGTATGCTTGACATATTATAGTGTGCTGGCCTGGGATATGTGTGAGTATTCTTATCCAATGTGTGTGCAAAGCATGAATGGTGTACAATGTGGTGTGCGCGCACAGACATCTGCAACTGACAGATATGTGTAGTCCACTGTGTTGTCAGACATGAGCTTCATTTCTAAGTGTAGGAGCATGCCCAGTATGACCTTCTGTATTGAGTGTGTGAATCCATTCCAGGTAGGTTGTACTCCAGTCCAGGGTTTGGTGCTCTACACCTACAGCTAGCAACCTGTTTCTGCAGGATATCTGTAGATAGGTTGACAATATGGAGTCACAATGGGAGACAGAAAGTGGGATACTGTAAATATTGTGTCTGTGCTGCTTATGTTATATGGTTGGTGTTAGCAGAGATATTCATACATATGTACTGTTTTACACTATGATGTATTATGTCATCAGCTACTGACAGATATACTTATTTGCTCACAGTTATTTTCTGGGAAATACAATATGAATCAAGCTGTGTCCAGTATTGTGGTCTGCAGCCTACATATTCTTGCACACTCATGCCATTCTGGAGGGATAGCTGTAGACACTTGCTGATGGATCTGTGTAAATTGTCCAGCACCTTGGTACTGTGGTGGCTGAGGATCCCCTTCTTGTACATATATTGACTTGACAGAATGGCCATATGCTGCTGTGGCCATAACTCTCAGCTATACAGATTCACCCAGGTTACCCAGAAGCAGGGCTCATATATCTGGTCAGTTCCCCTTCACATAGTGGTTTATGAGCAGGTTTGCAGCCACCCATTACTGGGTTTGCAGGCAGGGGTAGTATGGGCACACATCAAAGTTTCAGGCTTCACACACTCCATGACATCCATGCTTCTACACCCCCCCACTCTGTTATTCTATCCTCTTCCTAACATTATGCAAGCAATATCTGAGAGGTATCCCTATATTTGTCCCTTCATCCTAGCGGTATGTAGGGGTTGGTCCACAGTTCATGCAGTAGGACATGGTGGGCATGGTACTGGGATTTGTCAACATAGCCTTGCATTTCTGTTCTGTTGACGGTGTTATGTTATTAGTTTGGATCCCATGAGATAACATAAATTGGCACTACAGGTGAGGCACAGGCCTTTGACAGAGGACTGTAGGCCATTTGGTAGTGATGCAGGCCATCTGTAGCAGGCCAGTGCATTCTGTCACTGGCCTGCTACAGATGGCCTGCATCACTACCAAATAGCCTACAGTCCTCTGTAGGCCATTTGGTAGTGATGCAGGCCATCTGTAGCAGGCCAGTGCATTCTTTCACTCCTACATTCTCAGGCTGTGAGCCACTGGATTCCCCTGGGGTGACAGGTAAGAGTGCAATGTGTTAATGGGTAATAGTTCCTGTCCATATTAATCAATTGGTCTGGATGCTGACAGTGTTCTGCTTACAGCTAGGGATGCATCTGCATGGGACACTTCTTCAGCATGCTGCATTCTGTGGGTATTCCCATACAGAAGTGGAGGTCATACTGTACTCATTCTCAACAGCAAGGACATGAACTGTGATAAACCTGTGGCTGATGGTGGGGTGAGCTGAGTGCATGTGTGATATGGAAGCTTCTTGCAGCTGACTCACAGATATACCTGGGACATTCCCCTTATGCTGCCTTGTGTGGGGACATAGGCAGTCTCTCATTACTTCAGAGATGTGCCTTTTGTGGTCTGCCAGTGATTGGCCAGACTACATCAGTATTCCATACTACACAGAGAACTAATGTGCGGCTAACTGTATGTTCAATTCTAAAGGTGTGTGCAGTTGACAGTTACATTCAATGTACTCTGTCTATGGTACTTCCACCTGTGTACTGTGTGCATGTCTGGGCCCACATTCATGGCATGCCCATCTTTCAGACGGTGACAGATATTGACATCTGGACAGTGAGTATGGACGACTGCTGACATGGATATTGCTCAGAAGCATTGTGGTTGGTACTGCAGTTGTCGGAACATGGCCCTGTCATCAACAGTACTACCCATAGGCCACTGAGACATAACCCTCCATGCCTACATGCTGACCACTTCCAGACAATATTGAACACACAACAACCTAACACACGGACCCCTGCATATTGTACACATGCAACAATCTATCCTGTAAATTGGTCCAGCTGAGGTAATCTATGCTCCACTGTTTTTAAACCCACATATACATGTTACTGCATTTCTACATAGGATTGTGTGTGTGTGTGTGTGTGTGTGGGGGGGGGCACCTGACAACTTTAAACATTTGCTATGACTGTACTGATATTTCAGGTACTCTGTTGGCTTCCATTTCCTTTTGTATTCTGACCTATCATGCCGACTGAAGTCATATCAGTAGAGTACAGATCTGAGGTTTTATTGACCTACTTCTTACCCTTCAGAACTAACATGCAACTGCCAGACCTGTTGTAGTCTGTCTGTGTAGGTCTGGAGGGGGGCTGTTCACCATTGCCATCAATTGGAAGCCTTAGCACAGCCTTCCTTTATGGTCATCTACACCTGTCCTGCTTACTGAGGCTGGTGTTGGGTATGTGAGCCTCACTGACATGCATGTGTATGTCCTATGGACACACATTTGGGCCACCACATGTACTGCAATGGGATTTTTCACCTTGTCTAGTACTGCCTAGTATATTGACACCAGTATTTGTTATGGATTTCATGCTGCCCATATAGGTGTCCACTATCTGCTGCCATCCCATTCAGCCACCCGATCCCCTTGCATGTTTATGTCCATAGCATAGATACAGCTATCAGAACATACTACTCCATTCAGCAATTGGTAGGAAGAGTGACTTACCTTGTGGCTGTGCCATTATTGAGGATGATGCTGGAGGGCTGACTATGTTGGATGCACATAGTACACTCCCTATACATGGTAAAGCACAGGTAGTGTCATGTTTGGCTTCCCTTTTACTTCATGTGCGAGTGAGAGAGAGGTGTCATTCCCTGGGTCCCTACCATGTCAGTGTATGTGCTATGCATTGCCTCTTTTCCAAAGCCTGGGCGTACTGGGCATGCCTCCTTTTGCCTACATGGGCAGGCTCGGGTTGTTCCTCCTCTGAGTCCCTCTGTGCCTGTGATGGCCTTGGCAATAGTGGGGGGCTGTGTGGCCTTGCCCTATGCTGTTCCTGCTGCAGCTGTTTCTGCAGGATCATATTGTGTAGCATGGCACATACTATGAACATTTGTGTACATGTTGCTGGAGAGTACTGCAAGGCTCCACCAGATATGTTCAGGCAGCAGTACCGTGACTTGAGCTTCCCAAACACATGCTCTATTATGATTCTGGTTTGTGCATGTGCCTCATTATGGAGTTCTTGTTCAGGTGTGTGTGCATTTTTGATGGGTGTCATCAGCCATGGCTCCAGTGCATAACCAGTAACCCCCACTAGGTGGCATATGGGATGTCCCCACATGACTGGTACAGTTCTGTCATATGCCAGGTATGAGAGTCGTGATAGCTTCCTGGGCTGCCAGCACACACATTCAAGATAATGCCCTGGGCATCGCACATGACCTGGCAGTTGATGGAGGGGAAGCCCTTGCGGTTTATGTAGACCCTAATCTGCTCACTGGGTGGTGCTTTGATGTGCATGTGCATGCAGTCTACCCACTACCTCAGGGTATTCTGCTATTTGGTGGAAGAGACACATATTGCTGGTGAATGCCTCATGGGTGATGAGGAAATATATGTGTTCACCAGCATGTGCTGACATGGCATCCAGGAACTGGTGGAGTACCCTAGATGCTGATGCCTGTGAGATCCCCATGATATCCCCAGTTGCCCTTTAGAAGGTACCTGTGGCTAGTATTCTTAAGCCTACACATATCTTGGTATCCACTAGGATGAGTTCCCCTCTGTTGGTTCTGTGTGTGAGGCGTGGCCAGCACAGCTCAACAATTTGCTGTAGAATGTCCCTGTCCAGCTCATGTATCCCCTGGTAGGTTACCCTGGGTCTGTATACTGCACTCTTCTCCTTCTCCTCACTGTGGGTTGGTCATCAGCATTCACATCCTCACCACCCTCAGCCTCTTGCACATATTGATGTATGAGAGCAACAGCAGAGCCTAACATTTTGATAGTTTTGTCAGGTAAAATTTCCCCATCTGTGTACAGTGGTGGTGTAAAGTTTGTAGGAAAAACCAGACTGGAAGGTGTTTGCATAGTTTATAGTAGTGTGCTAGGCTGTTCCATGTGTAATTGAGTGATTCTGATACAGTCCACCGGCCAGCTATGCTAGTTCTCCTTCATTGCCTTCCTACTGCTGTTTTCCCTTCCCATTGCCTTCCCGTTTAAGCCCCAAGGCATGGCGCTCATACCCAGTGCTCAGATGTGCACAGAGCTATTATTTCCTGTTTTCTTTCTTTTTTTTTTTTTTGTTCAAAACCCGGTGTATGGCGCACACACCCGTTTAGGCAATGTAAACACTGCTAGGCAGCCTCAGACACACACACACCGTTCCTTAGCTGTCCTTAGCTAAGGACAAACACGGGCCACAGAGCTCCAATAAGCTTACAGCATGCATAACACTCCCCCTTATGAGGTTATCTACCTCTTATACTTATACCATGGTGTTGCTGCACCTACACGGTTAGGTGCAAGCTAACACCGGGAGGAAATCTGTGATTCAGTATCAGTCCCCTCATTTGCATAAAACAGAATGCTAATTCATAGTTACCACACTCACAGTGAGCCTTCCCCCTTAGCAACCACTATTCCCTGGTATTGTTGCCTTATGCATGCCATTGACTATCATGGTAAAATGGTGATTTGGGTTTAAAAGCTTATTTCCAACTTTTTTCTTATTTTTGGGCCGATCCCATTTAAGCACAACTGCCCTACACCTAAACAGCTGAAATCAGCCAAAAAAAAAAATTTAAGTTATTTTTTTATAATTTTGCAACTATTTCTCATGCCAATGGCCATATATTTGGCCATTGGCATGCCTACTACATTGAATACATGCTTTCTTTGGAGCTGTCATGCCTCCGTTTTGCAATTTGCAAAAATGTATTTGGTTAGTAACCGAATACATTTCTGCAGGTTACACTATTCTGGCACAGGGGTGTATATTAGAACATCGAAATTTCATTATTTCGAATGTTATAACATCAACCCCTATTCAGCAAACACTGACAACATTGAACATTCAGAACAGCAAATTTTTTCTAGGGAAAAAATTTGCTGTTCCAAAACACATACACACAACACAAGTACACCAAACAAACAGCAATCCACACACATACACCAAAAATCTTGCAGCTAACCCTACACTAAACTGTACAAACACCACTAACTATCCACGTACCTTAACCCAAACCCTAACCCTAAGGTCCATCACTATCGCAAACTCACCTCACCTGCTCCCTAACCCTAACTCACCTAACCCGCCCTAACCCTCACATCCATACAATCACACACATACCTCCCTCGTGACCTAATCCTAACTCACCTAACCCACACCCAATCACACACTTACCTGAACCCGACCCGTAACTTTCCACCACAGCTCTGAAAATAGTGAAACGAAAGAAACGGACAACCAAATTCTTTCCCTAGGAAAAAATTCAGTTATCTGTTGTTTCGCTATTTTCAGCGTTTGCTGAATAAGAGTCGATGTTAGAACGTTCAAAATAATGAAATTTCGACGTTCTAATACTGATCCCCATCACAGATGCCTGCCTGCTTCCTGGATTTCTAATTCACCTCATTTGCATGGTTTTCACCAGCAAATGAGCTAATTAGCATATAGCAGTGGTGTCTGTACAGGATCGCTCATCGACCATATTGCGTGCAGCAGCTCTTGCATTATTCCTGCACTCCGTGCAGAGCTTTCTGAATTTGGGGGTTTGTCTCCAATGAATACCTTCCAGAACTTTGAATGAAACTTCCTATTCACCACTATGCTTTTCATCATGCAATTTTCTAGGTATTTAAGTATTGTCATAAGTTTTTCTGGCTTACACTAGTAAAGAGACTGCACTAGTCTCTCCAGGCCAGTGACTGTCAAATTACAAACAGATGAAAATAAAATTAAGGCACCAGTGTAAATATTTTAGATAATAGTAGGCAGAAAGAGAATATGGTATGTAACACAGGCAGGAAGGCCATTAGTTAAAAGGAGGTTAACAGCAAGTAGTGGCCTTTATGAAAAGTGCAAAGGTTAAATATAACTTTATGAAGCAAATAAATGGTTGGAGATAGATGCCCTACCAGAGTCAGCGCTATAAAAATGATTAAACTTCTTCTTTCTGAAACATACTTTTTCATAAATGTACCAAGACAAGTTGAAGGTAATATTTTATTGCAAAGTTATTTTCTTTATAGCCTTTGCCAACAGGTTTATTTGTTGGAACATCAGTCAGAAGCCTTGACAGGAGTGTGTGTATGTGTGTGTGTGTGTGTGTGTGTGTGTGTGTGTGTGTGTGTGTGTGTGTGTGTGTGTGGTGTGTGTGTGTGTGTGTGTGTGGGGGCAAGCAAATTAATTCTGGTTGCTAACTCAAAGTTTTTGTGCAGACTGATGAAAACAAAGTTAATTTAGATATACATACATATCTATCTATCTATCTATCTATCTATCTATCTATCTATCTATCTATATATATATATATATCTACAGGTCTGTGTGTGTGTGTGTGTGTGTGTGTGTGTGTGTGTGTGTGTGTGTGTGTGTGTGTGTGTGTGTGTGTGTGTGTGTGTGTGTGTGTGTGTGTGTGTGTGTGTGTGTGTTTACTCATGCACGTGTGCATGTGCATGAGTGTGTAAGCATGTCTGTCTGAATGTTGAATTAATATCTATATCACATGAATGTGTTTTGGAATTCACAACTTTAATGCTCAGAACTGATGACATTATGGACTTAAAATGTACAGAAAAATAAGTAAGAATATGCTGGCATCCTGATGTGTCTACTTATTTGATGGAAATCAGATTCAGGAATTAAATTGCTGCTTAGCATTTCAATGCTTTTAATATCCTCATGGATAAGAGCAATAATATTGCTGGGGGAAAGAAAAAGCTTTTAAATCTGTTTCATGTTCATTGGTTGCACTAAGCCTCAGTGAGCAGTTATTGTAGTCTGTTTTTATTTTTATCATGGAGAAATAATGATAAGGATGCTTTTATGTAAGGGGATATTAATGTCCCATGATTCTGATAATGACTTTAGATTGAATATATTAATATAGCTGGTTTGCACCTGCTCTGAATTGTACATATACAGCAAGTGTGTGCAAAGTTCCATTTCAGCAGTCCAAGGAGCATGTTTCTTCATAGTGTTTAGTTATATAATACCTTACTATGCTATACAGAAATGCTTATGTCAATCATTTTCCTTCTGGAGTATCAGTAAGCAACTAGGCTTAAAGAAGTGAGGTGGAAAAAAATCATGAACTAGCTGCAGGGTAATTAACAGTGCAACATCTGGAGGGATGTACTAAAAATATAGATATTCTGTTATAGTCTTGGGATATGTATAGTCTGAAGCACACCAGACACAAGCAAACAATATGACATCTCCTGAAAGTACAGTAAATTAATCCTTCCTTTTAGCTAATTCCAGGATGGAAATACTTACACTATGGCATTTATTTTGTATATAAGGAGTAAGCTGGACTGTAGTGGAGAATGGAGTCTGGTCCTTGTGGATTTAAAATGAGATCTGGAATGTGATAGGCTTATTAGTGTAATGATGTTATGTTCTATAAAGGATAAGGGATGAATAACAGGTACAACTGAAGCAGTCTATGCAAACAGACATATACAGTGGGGCAGTTACAATGCTTTTTACATAATATGTGCAGTATGAGGCAGGTGCAGTGCTGTTCACAGGGTCATATGCATTGTGGAGTAGCTGAAGTGCTGTCTAAATGACATGTGCAGTGTTTGACGGGATATGGTCTGCACGACATTTGCAGTTTTGGACGGTGCAATGGTATCCACTTGATATCTGAAGTGTGGGAGAGATGCAGTGCTGTTCACATGGTATGTGCAGTGTGGTAAAGATATGATGCAGTCCACAGGATATGTGCAGTGTGGGACAGGTGCATTGCTGTCCACATAAATGCAGTAGGGGTGCAGTGCTACCCAGATATTATGTGCAGTGTGGACAGGCTGGATGCAGTCCACATGGTATGTGCATTGTGGGACAGGTACAATGCTGTCCATATGATACAGCAGTATGGAACAGTGCAATCATGTCCACATGAGATGTGCAGTGTGTGACAGGTTCAGTGCTGTCTGCGTGATATTTTTAGTGTAAGATAGGTACATTGCTGTCCATAGAAAGATGTGCAGTGCAGGACAGGTGCAGAAATTTGTATATCACATGAAGTGTGGGACAGATACACTGCTGCCCACAGGGTCATGAGCAGCATGGTACAGTTGCACAGCTGTTCATAGGGACATAGGTTCATAGGTACATAGGTATGTACTAGGCCAGCTGTCCTTGCAGGACATTTTAAACCTAGCCAGTTTTCCTTTTGGTGCTTAAATTAATCTATCTCATTTATGAAGACCTGATTCATTCTAGGCAGAGATAAGTATTGAGGCACATTAAAAAGGTGAGTTAATCACAGGTGTAGCATATAATTGTCTGGTCAGGAATGTGATAAAGTGCCATATTACAGACATCTACAAACTATTAATAACTGTTCATTTTACAAGCTGCTATTATTTATTATTTGCATATTACTGTTGACTTATTAAAATAATGCAGAAGTTTAGGATCTGTGATGTTGATCTGCAGGTAGCTGTATGAGAGCCAGCATTCATAAAATCTACTTATGACTAAGTCAAACACACGAATACATGTTACAGAGTTGTTTGTGGATTTCCATCTGCCTTAAACGGTGACCAAAATTCTGGAATGTTCACTGCTGAGACTAGTATCTGCAATTCTCATATCTTGAAAACATAATCAGACAGATAAAGAACCACCTGCACACTGTGCACACCACTGAAGAAGCCCTGTCTAATAATGAGCGGTGCTGTTAACCTGATGTAAGAGTGGAAGAAATGATCACATCTATGTGATGCATTACTTAGGTATTCCTGCTCCACATCAGAAATTCTTCTGTAGATAATATAGCCCCAAAAAGCTTGGCACAGTGCCAAGAGAAGAGATGGAACGTTAGACAAGCTATGTAGTCCTGAGAGGGTACAAGAATGGATATCACCTGGAGTATGTAAATTCATACATTCATAGAGTTTACAAGGCCGAGTTAGTTCATGGAGTCTAATCAGTTTGCCAACACCCGTTCTCATATGACACCTTTTGCCAGCAGCAGGGCAATAAGAGTCAGACCCAGAATTAATTCATGGGCACTCATTCAATTGTCAAGGCTTGCGTTAAAGGAATTGAGGGTATCACTGTGTTTTATCTGTAATGGAAGATTACTCCAGAGATTGGAGAAAAGTTCAGTAATGAATCCATTCCTCTATTGTTTATTTTTTTTATTTGTTGACTGAGATTAAAGCATTCAGCATGAGTATTTCTGAAGCTATTTGTTTTGTGGCGGTATAAGAGATCAGTGAGAGTTGGGTCTTTATCGGCAGAGAACAAACATAAATCACCTCACTGGAGTCTATGTGTTTCAGAGCATAAGGACAGACCTCCAACAATTTCTTGGTAGATGAGGGTCTTTAGTCTGGTGATCATTTTAGTTAGGAACCTTTGGGGTTCTTTCTAGCTGTATGATTTATTTGAAGAGATGTACACTTAAAGTGGCATTATTTTCTATAACTAGTCTGATTGTTGCAGAATATAGAGGAGCCGTTATATTCATTTGACCTAGATGAAATGCTTTTACCTATTAATTGTGTTAGACAAAAAAAAATCATGACTATTGTTGCTACATGGTGGTGAAAAGAAGTTGTCTATGAAGGTACTGAGATCTCGCACACCTGTATCAGTTTTCACTCGGATATTGTCTCTTTTGCTGAGGTTCGTTTCTCAAAGGTGACAATGCTGCAATTATTTGCATTTAATTTATGTCCATTTTTAAGACACAACTAATTTGTATGGTTTAGCTCTTGTTGTAGTAACACTGTTCCCCCATATACCACCTTAGTAGACTCTTCTTCACTTAATGGCAATTTTTTTATGCATTTCTTTACTCCAGGGCTTGCAGTACTTCTGAGATTTCTATGGTTCTGTACTTACTACCACATGTTCTTCTTTACTCATTGCTTGCTGATTGATGTATTTGGCATTGTGAGATTCTTTTTTGTGATTTCTTTTTAGTAACTATAATTACTTCTGTATTTAATATCTATCATGTACGTCAAGATTTCTATACTTTGTATTATCTGTGCCATGTTAATTGTTCTGTTTGGAGCTTTTCTCCCCAGGCCTGTGGTGAAAAAGGGCTCATGCTCAGTCAGACATACCTGGTTATCAAATTTCAAAATAAATAAATAAATACGAATAAATAAATAATAAAATGCACAGTAAAAGGCATTTGACTATAGTACTACCCCAATCCTTTGATCTGCTACAGGTTGCCTACTGGGCAAACAGATCAACTGCTGATGTCATTTTGGTGGCACGTCACCTCACATTGGAGCACCTTGAAGAAAAGAACAACTATGCCAGGCTGTTGTTCATAGATTTCAGCTCAGCATCCAATACGGTGATTCCAATGCAACTTATAGAAAAGCTAATGAACCTTGGCATAATGCAACTGGATCCTTGATTTCCTGACTGGAACACCACAAAGGGCCTGTGGTGTTGACAACACCTCAGGGAGTATTACAATCAACGCTGGAGTACCCCAGGGTTGTGTGCAGAGTCCTCTACTGTTCACAATCTTTTCCCATGACTACTGTGTGAAAGCTAGCAGCAACCACATCATCAAATTTAAATCTTTGAAACCTGTAGGAAGGGTCTATATTAGAACATCAATGTTTCAAAACTTTGATTGTTCTAATATCGACCCCTATTCAGCAAAAGCTGAAAATATCAAAGCAACAGAAAACCAATTTTTTTCCTAGGGAATGAATTTGGTTGTCCATTTCTGTTGCTTCGGTATTTTCAGTGTTGTGGTGGAAAGTTACAGGTCAGGTTCAGGTAAGTGTGGATTGAGTGCGGGTTAGGTTAGTTAAGGTTATGGTGCGGGTTACGTATGTGTGCGATTGTGTGGACATGAGGGTTAGGACGGGTTAGGTGAGTTAGGGTTAGGGCGCGGATCAGGTAAGTGTGCAATTGTGTGGATGTGAGGGTTAGGGTGGGGTAGGTGAGTTAGGGTTAGGGCGCGGGTGAGGTGAGTGTGTGATAGTGACGGACCTTAGGGTTAGGGTTTGGGTTAAAGTAAGTGGATAGTTAGTGGTGTGTGTATAGTTTAGTGTAGGGTTAGGTGTAAGATTTTAGGTGTATGTGTGTGGATTGCTGTTTGTTTGGTGTGCTTGTGTTGTGTGTATGTGTTTTGGAACAGCAAATTTTTTCCCTAGGAAAACATTTGCTGTTCTGTATGTTCGATGTTTTTAGCTTTCGCTGAATAGGGGGTCGATATTAGAACATTCGGAGTTTTGAAACTTCGATGTTCTAATATAGACCCTGTAAGAATGATAATCCATGTAGCATTGTTTTTTGTCAACCTTACTCATATAAATAGGCTAGGTAATGGCAAAAGTGATTTTGAGGAATGAATACCATGTGGACTATAAGGTGAGTTGGTCTATTATTGTGACCTACTTGATGCATGTGATCCTGCTGTCACTGACCTTACAATGTTGCATGACTGTGACCTGACCTTGAATGTGAGGTTCTGCTAGGTGCAGATAAATGCTGACAAAGCCTGCATGAAATATTCTGTGCTTGTTCACTTTGACTACTGGCATTACTGTCCTGAGGAAAAAAAAAATAATATCATGCGATTTTCCCCCCATATGTCTGGACAGTACCACATCATCTGTCCCTTGCAAGACTGACTCCAGCTTGACTCTGGTAAGTCCTAACTAGCAGAAGAATGGAGGTGACAACTGATGCTTGGTGTACTATCATACCATGCATCAGTGATCGTGATATTATCCCTACTCTCTACCAATTACAAGTAGTGCTGGAAAACATCATGCATACCCTGCAGGACTCTGACCATTTCCAGATGACTTTCTCTGGCAGTGTTCTGAGCTCTAACAATGTCATGGCACATTTCTTGTTGAGTAGCCAATGCTTTATGTGTTTCCTGTGATAGCTGTAAGAAATTCCTACACCTGGCTCCACTTTTTAAAGGTGTCAATGTGGATACCATTACTTATGAATACCTGCCATCAACCTCAAAGTGTTCTTCTGGGTTTGGAGATACTGATGTAAAGGTGCAAGGGGGTGAGGGTCCTCCTGTACAAGGGTGACTGACATGTCAGCTTATGCTTGACTTTCTGATACACCGTCACTTTCTGCAGCAGTATTAACATGTTGTGGATGAGAGATCCTGCCATTCAACTTGGGGACTACCTTGCACTTGTCTCAGGCTGTTTCATAACTATATTTATGTTATCATCATCATTATCAAGAGCAGCAGCATCCATTTTGCTGCTGATATCTTACAAATTTATTAGTATAGTTGACCTGTTTGTTTCTGATACTGACCCTGTAAAAATTATTTGAAAACATTAATAATAATGGAATAGCATACAGTAATGTATGAGTCGGACACTTACCATGCACACTGCCTTCAGTTCCATTCTTTGCTGATGTACAAGGTTTATCTAATAATAATAATAATAATTATTATTATTATTATTATTATTATTATTACATATTTAATTGCATCACTCCTTGTCAGCATTCAGTTCTCTCTATATAAATATGTGACTGATTTTCAACCAACCTTCATGAGCAAATGAATGATGCTGCTCCAAACACTGGTAAGATGGAACAGTATCCACACCACCTCTAATTATTCCTGATCCAACTTCTTCTGTGTCATAGACATTCCCATGGATGGATAGAAAGTATTCCTCATGTGGTGTTAATTGAATAAGATTTGGAGAAACACCCCTTGTAGTGGTATGAGAAATTGCATTCTGCCTGGGCTTGCTTCTAGCACATGCTACTACATCACTTGTCCTTTTCTTGCACTGTGCCAGTGTTGATTTCTGCTATTCAGTGCATTAATTTCAACAACTATTTGATTCCAATCTTTGTTCCGCTAAGCTTGTCTGAGACCCCCTTTACCAAAAAGAAGTTTACCATATGTCCTAAGTGCTGCCATGAGGACATTATGTTCCTCATGGCTGAAGTTAACTTTTCTCTCCTTTGATACCTAATTTTCCATCATTAGTACATGTGGAAAGAGGGAAAAAAAGGGCCATAGTCAGAAAGTGTGACAATATTGTTTTGATATAATTAGCTTTTAAAGTACAAAACACTGTCCATGTCTTCCTGTTACCCCCATTAAATAAAGTTATTTAACACAAACCATCTAATTACTTAGAGAAATCTCAATACAGCTATGGAAAATTGCAATGTTTTACTTACAGTTCATTCATGTATTGAATGCAGTCATTTTGATAACTAAAAACATCCATTCCCTACTCTCTGCTATTGTCGTGTACTCATAATACTGTCATCTTTTATTCATCAGTTACTCCAAAAATCTCCATTTTATCACATATGGCTGTTGATATCCTGAGCACTGCAAAACTTCAGTAATAAATTACTGCATTGTCCATGTCTTCCTGCTAATGCAAATACAGCTCATATGGTGTAGTGGTAATAATATATACCCATGCATGCAGAATCTGGAAATTACACTACAATAATGATCATTTTCTGTCATCAGTAATCATTTCTACCACTACTGTCATGAAATTTAACTTCCAAATGACACAGATCTAGCAGTCAGTCACTGCTATTGTAACATGCACATCATATACTTCAGTGATAAATTACAGCACTTATACCCATGCATGCAGAATTTGTAAATTATACCACAGTAATGATTATTTTCTGTCATCAGTAATCATTTCCACTGCTGCTGTCATGAAATCCAACTTCCAAATGACAAATCTAGCAGTCAGTCACTGCTATTGTAACATGCACATCATATATGCAAATTCATTAAATATGACCCTTAATTCAATAATGAAATTATATTTTGAAAATTTTCTCATTAAATTAGGAATTTTTTAAGTATTTCCTTACTGAAATAAGTCTATGGTATTCTAATGCATTTGCCGTCAATCTCGGCTATTGACGAATTAATATGGCAGGCTCAACTTATTAGTGAAAATTTAGGGCCATTTACATTCATCTTTATTAATCTTAGTAGTACATAAACATGTCCTGAAATGTATCGGCAAATTTCAGATTTTTCACTTATCAGGAACGTGTGGCCAAAGTAACATGAACACACATCATACTGACATGGATACACAGCAGACAGCTCTGCAGTCTGCAGCACTCTGCAGCTCTCCCAGGCTTGCTGAAGGAATGTGCAAATGGCCCTAGACTAACCAGTATCAGAATGTAGTTCAAAAACTAAATGGAGTTATCTGAATGTCAAGGTTGCATCAATCTAAAGTGCTGTCTCTGCCCATCCAATGTTGTGTGTCACACCCTAGCACCTCAAACAAAACATAACTTCCTAACACTTAAAAATAACACACTTAGTGACATTTATTTCCACCTCCCCCAAAAAACTTAAAAGAAAAATTCCGCTGTACTTCATGAGAAATACTGATTTTAGGGGACAAAAAACAACTTTTACAAATGAGAATTAGCAATACCAATTATTAATCATATATTTCCATTTTAATCAAACTTAGAAGGGAAAAGTAACTGGTTTCCTTTAAAAAAAGTATGAGACAACAACATTTTGGTTAAACCAAACTTGCCAATAATATCAATAGCTGTTGTAATGGCCATGCTAGTACACTAAGGAGATGATGATTAATACATCAGTGCTCATACTTGCCTCATTGTTGCTCCTGCACTTCAGCAGATGGCATCACCTGTAAAGGCATAAGGAGACACTCCTAACAGGTCAGATAAGGAGACTGTGATAATGCTCTACCCTCTCAATGATTCATATCAGGATAAGATTGAGGCATGCACACCGCATATCATTTGGAAAAAAATTGATATGTGGCAGGAATTGGGTGACCACGTGTCAACCCTGTCAGGGATAATCCACACTGGCCGACAGTGCTATCGCCATTACTATTATTTTCAGAAGCATGGCACTGACCAGCTGGCTGAGTATTTAGACCAGTTAGTGGTGAGAAGGCCAGAGTTAAGTAAAAAAAAAAAAAAAAAAAAACTTTTGTTTCTTAATGTTCACCATTACATTGAATTACATTACTTCTTTCAGCTTTTCCTGGTTAGGGGTCACCACAGCAGAACTCCAGTCTGCTAATGATTGGCAGTGGGTTTTTTACAGTGCCAAGTCACCAGCCCAACACCCAACCTTTAAAGAAGGCACACCCATTCACACACACACCTACCTACATGTCTTTTAACAATCCTTAACCGTGGGAGGACATACAGACTCCATACAGAAGGCACTCTAGCCGAGAATTGAACCTCTTGCTGTGAGGTAGCAATGCTAACCACTGCACCACCACAGCCCAGATATTACATTGAGTCAGATTAAAGATAAAAAAAAGTTTAATAAGTTTGCATAACTACATGTATATCCTAAAAAAGATATGTGTACCCGAAAATATTACTTGTAATGCTATTATAAATTGCAGAGGAAATCATGAGCATGTTTGTAATCATACATACTTTTTTTAAAAAAAAATATGAACATGAGTAACATATTAACAGATTTTAATAATATATACAAATGGAACATATGTTTATTAAAATAAAAATATGTATGTATAGCTCTGTAAATCATGTGTTGGGTTACAAGAGGAAATATTTGTTGATAGATTTATAAATAATGAAAATAAAATTATAATTGCTCATTAAAATTTAATGCTATTGCATAAAATGATTTAATAATTATGTTACATGAAGCCAGTTTTGTGTAGGCCATATAATTATAACTAATACAGTTAATTAACATAGTTGTTTGTTCAAAAGCATTTCTAGCTGCATGTACAACATGGCTGAAGTCAATGACAGCAGACCTTAGTTAGAGTGGAGGTTGGGGAAGGGGGTGAGGATAGCAGTGCCAAATGAATGACCAGCATAAACTTTACTGAAAAATGTTGTTTTACTGCTACACTGTATATCAAATCAGACACATTTGTACAACAAAGGAAATGCAAACTTCCATGAACAGCTACATTTTTGTCTGTGAATAAGTTACACCTGAATACAGTGTTACCTGCTCAACAAAAGCATTTTAAAAACAACATTCCACATATCCTTCATACATTTATTTTTCTCTTACATGACAGGAAATATTGGCACAGTATTATATGACATAAAGCTGTGCATATGTAAGAAAAAACAAAAGATAAAACAAAAAAGAGTTATTGCTTAGACAGGAGTATATATATATATATATATATATATATATATATATATATATATATATATATGTATATGTGTGTGCGTGTGTGTGTGTGTCTGTGTGTATATAAAACAGGTAAACAAGAATTGCATTCTCTGTTTTAATTACAGCTGAGGAAGAAAGATAACTCAATCTTCAGCAACAGCAAAGAAGAACAGAAAGGCTGGTTGAATCTTCTGGAACTCCCAGAAAATTCTGTCTTACTTGTTTGTAATATGCATAAGAGGCATAAAAAGGATTTGAAACCATTATTTTACTGTCCTCCGGATTTACAAAGCCCTTTATAGCGTGCAGGATTAGTTTAAGAGCTATTTTCGGCAATATGGCCGATGTGCGGTCCAGGAACGAGCTCCCGGGACGTGCACATGAGTTCTTAGGCTAATCCTGTACGGACCGAGCTCCTGTATGCAAATTACCCCCATTTGCAGGTGAAAACCATGCAAATGAGGGTAATATGTGATTCAGGAAGCTGGCAGCTGTCTGTGCAGAATGAATGCAGTGTGCAGTAATGTACTCAGTTACTAACCGAGTACATTTCTGCAGTCTACAAAACGGAGCTATGACAGCTCCAAATAAAGGCTGCATATCATTGAGGAAGCATGCCAATGTCCAAGTAGAAGGCCATTGGCATTGCAAACTGTAATTTTTTTTCACCGATCTCGCTGTTTAAGCATAGGGCAGTGACGGGCAAACGAGATGGGGGGGTATAATAAAATAAACTTAAAATAAGCATTCTAACTAAAATCAGTATTCTGCCATGCAAGTCAATGGCAGGCATAAGACAACCTGGCCAGTGAGTAATGGTTGCTAAGGGGGGAGGCTCAGTGTGGGACATGTAACTATGCATTAGCAGGCAATCCTATGCAAATAAGGAAAAGGTTAGTGAATCCCAGATTTTCCCAGGGTGTGAGGTAGGTCCCAAGAGTGTAAGAGTATAAATAGCTGGGTGCAAGACTAGGATATAGGAAACATCATGGGGGGTGTCAGGCATACTGTAAGTGGATTGGAGACCTGTGGCTCGGAATTGCTCCTAGCTTAGCACAGCTAAGCTAGGGGTGTGTCTAAACCTGCCTAGCACTCTTTACAAAGTGTAAGCAGATGCGCGCAGCGCATCAGGTTTTACAGGAAGAAAAATGAAATTAAACCAGAAAAAAGCAGCTCTGTGCACATTTGAGCACGTTGTCTGTGCTGCATGCACACAGGCCTAAACAGGGAAGCAATGGGAAGGGAAAACAGCAGTAGGAAGGCAATCAAGGAGAACTAGCTGAGTTGCCAAGTGAAATGTATCAGAATCAGATAATCACACAGGCAGCAGACCAGCCCAGCCCAGAACACCACTATAAACCAAGCAAACACCTACCCCCCTGTTTTTTCCACACTCTACACCACTGGTGTATACAAGTGGGGAAATTTTAAAAACAAACCTACAAAATGAGAAGAGCTGCAGCAGGCAACATAGAACATGTGCAAGAGGCTGAGGGTTTTGAGGATGTCAATGCTACCAAACAACCCACAGTGAGGAGACAGAGAAGAGTGTACAGACCCAGGGTAACCTACCAGGGGCTACATGAGCTGGAGATAGTGGAGCACTATAGGGTGGACAGAAACCTTCTACAGAAAATCATTGAGCTGCGCAGGCCACATCTGACACACCACACTGGCCGAGGGGAACCCATCCCAGTGGATACCAAGGTATGTGTAGGCCTAGGTTGCCACAGGTACCTCCCAAACCACAACTGGGGATAACATGGGCATCTCAAAGGCATCAGCATCCAGAGTATTCCACTATTTCTTGGATGCCATGTCAGCACATGCCAGTGAGCACGTATATTTCCTCAACACATGTGAGGTGTTGACTTGCAATATGCGTCTCTTCCACCAAATAGCTAACTACCCTGGGGTAGTGGGTGCTATAGAATGCATGCAATTACGCATCAAAGCACCACCTGGTGAGCAGGGTAGGGCCTACATCAACCAGAGGGGCATCCCCTCCATCAACTGCCAGGTCATATGTGATGCCCAGGGCATTATACTGAATGTGTATGCTGGTTGCCCTGGAAGCTATGATGATTCACACATATGGCAACTGATGCAGTTGTACCACAGATTTGCTGATGTGGACATACCCTATGGTCACCTAGTGGGGGATGCTAGGTACCCACTGGAGCCGTGGCTGATGACACCCATCAGAAATGCATGTGTATTTAAAGTGATGCTCATGAACAGCTGATGGCCTCTGCATGAATTGCAGCCCTTCCCTAGCTGATTGCATGTGGAACAGGTGTGGTAACATTCCCATATCCAATTGCATGCCAACGCACTCCAATACCTGGGAACATCCTGGTGGTGTTGGCCCTTTTCTGTCACTGTGAGCAGAAGCTAGAACTGTTGTTTGGCAAACAGCATTTCAGATGGGTTGTGGATTTACCTCTAACAACATACACTGTGGAAAGAGGGAAACAAACAGGAGGGGGATGTGTCTGACCTGACTACAGACTGTAAGTGCTGCTATACTGCATATGGAATAATGTTGGATTAACAGTATTTGTATGGATATGCCTGCTGTACATGTCGCAATACGTGCCATGTCAGTTCCATGTATATCAGGAATCCCCATCTGCAGGGTCATCTGCAGACTGGACAGTGTTGTGCCTTTGGTTTCATGTATTAGCCATGATGCATCTATCTGTGGAATGCAGAAGGTAGTGTGAGGATTGCAGTCTGTTTATGGTGAAGGCCATGACAGTTACTGACTACATATCCCTCATTGGACATATGTTGCAACAAACCCCATTATAATGATATATTAATGAGGGTATCACAGCAACATGTCTATACTGGCCCTGTGTATGTGCTGTAAGCCACACATCTGTCAACCTTTGTACATATGTCATGCATGAAGTGGTGCATA